>NC_136965.1:1490000-1707500 GCF_032717465.1 Coenobita brevimanus
TTGAATGTTGGTGTGTTAGAAATAGTGACTTGAAAAAATGGCCGAGTTTTTTTAGATTAGGTGGATTAATATACTGTTTTTCATTCCCTCAATTGATCTTGTGAAAGTGTTGTGGTGTGAGTGTTTATCCAGATGATGTCTTCTCTTGTCTTCTTTCGTCCTTTCTTCTTTGCCGTCTTCGTCTCTCCTTCCTCCTCCTCTCACTGCTCTTCATGTTTCTATAGCCTTTCCTTCATTGTTCTTTTCTTTCCCTTGTTGTATCTGTCTTTCCTTCCTTCTCTCACTCCCCCATTTTTCTCCTTCATTCGTAATTCTCGCTGTGCTGTCTACTTCATTTCCTCTTCCTTCTTTTCTCACTCTTCCATATTTCTTCTCCTTTCCTCCATTATATTCTCTTCACCATCTTTTTCTTTCCCTCTTACTCTCTTTCTCTCTCCCATCTTTCCTCTTCTTTAACTATCTTTCCTCGCTGTCTTCTCTCCCTCCCTCCCTCACTGTCCCATCTTCCTTCTTCTTTCATATCCTGTCTTTTCTTCCCTGTCTTCTTCTCTCCCTCTTTCTCTCACTCTCCAGTCTTTCCTCTTTTTACCTCTATAATTTTTTCTATATATTCTCTACCCCGTCTTTCTTTTTCCTTCTTTTATATTTTTTTTATCATTTGTCTTCGCCTTTTCCTCCTCCTCCTCCTCCTCCTCCTCCTCCTCCTCCTCCTCTCTCCTTATAGTTTTCTTCCCTGTTTTTGTACTTCCATAATCTTTTCTGTATTGTCTTCGTGTCTCTCTCTCTCTCTCTCTCTCTCTCTCTCTCTCTCTCTCTCTCTCTCTCTCTCTCTCTCTCTCTCTCTCTCTCTCGTCTCTTCTTCCCACCATTTTCCTTCCTCTCCTCCACCCTCTCTCCTTCCCTTCTTTTCTCACCTTCTCCCTTTTTCCTCTCCTGTCTGCCTCCCTCTCTTCTCCCATCTCTTTTCCTTGTATCCTTCTCTTCTTCCTTCTCTCTCCTCCAGCATCAGTTTTCCTGTCTAATCTTCTCTTTCTATTTTCCTTGTGCCTTTTTCTGTCTCCTCTCCTGTGTCCTTCCTTCCCTTTGTCTCTCCTTCTCCTTCCATCTCCGCCATTTTCATCTGTTCCTCCTTCTCTCCTCCCTTTCTCCTTCCCTTTCTCCTATTCCCTTTCTTTTCCTTCTCCCCTCTTCTCCTCTCTCCTCCCTTCCTCTCTCCTTTCTCCTCCTCCCTCTTCCTTCTCCTCTCTCCTGCTCCTCCTTTCTTTTCTCTCCATCCCTCTCCTCCAGCTTTTCCTGCCCTCTCTCCTCGTTTCTTCTACCTCTTTCTCCTCTCTCCTCAACTCTCTCTCTCCCCTCATATTTCCTCTCTTTGCTGCTTCTTTCCTCCCTCTTTCCTCCTCTCTCCATCTCTCCTCTCTCTTCTCTTCTCTGCGTTTCCTTCTAGTTCCTCTCCTTGCTGCATCTTTCCTCCCTCTTTTCTCCTCACCTCCTCTCCTCTCCTCATCTCTTCTCAGTGACCCCCTTCCTATTTCCTCTCCTGTCTCCTCTCTCCTCCCATCTCTCTCTTTTCCTCTCCTCTCCTCTCCTCTCTTCTCTCCTCACCCCTTCTCTTCCTCTCCCTCCTTCCCCGCTAACCTCTCCTCTCCTCTCCTTCTCTCTCCTCTTCTCTTCTCTTCCTCTCCTCCCTTCCCCGCTAACCTCTCCTCTCCTCTCTTCTCCTCTCTCCTCTTTTCGTCCTCTCCTTCCTTCCCCGCTAACCTCTCCTCTCCTCTCTTCTCCTTTCTCCTCTTTTCTTCCTCTCCTTCCTTCCCCGCTAACCTCTCCTCTCCTCTCCTCTCCTCTCCTCTCCTCCTTCCCCGCTAACCTCTTCTCTTACAGCTCGTCCCCCGAAGGCGCCCAAGAAGACCTCCCCGCCACACACACGTCTCAATGATATCGGTGAGCGCCCCTCCAAGCCCACCATCTTCCCCCACGTCAAAGGTAAACACTAGTCACGAAGAAGTGCAGGGTGTGGAGGGAGGCGTGGAAGGTGTGGAGAAAGGTGGAGAAGGTGTGGAGGAAGGTGGAGAAGGTGTGGAGGAAAGTGGAGAAGGTGTAGGGTGGAGGAGAACATGAAAGGGGTCGTAAGTGTAGTTGTGGAATCAAGGGAAAGTGGAACCCGGGGTGGAAGGTGTGGAAGGAAGTGCGTAGGTGTAGGGAACGGGGGTGGAAGAAGTGGAGGAAAGGTAGAAGCAGGGGTGGAAGGTGTGGAGGGAAGATGGAAGCAGGGGTGGAAGGTGTGGAGGGAAGATGGAAGCAGGGGTGGAAGGTGTGGAGGGATTGGTGGAAGGAATTGAAGGGGATGGGTGGAAGACGTGAAAATTTATAAGACACAAGGTGGTAATTTCTTGCGACCCCGTATTGAAAGTAAATGTGGAAGGAGAAGAGTGGAGTAAGTGGAAGAGAGCAACTAAAACTGTAGGCGGAAGGTGTGGAGGTAGATGAGGATGGTGAGGTGGAAGGTGTGGGAGCAGGTGTGGGGGCAGTTATAAGGTGGATTTCAAGTGGAGATGCAGTAAAAACACTTGTGGAGGAAGAGGTGGAAGATGTGGATAGCAGGGGTGGATGAAGGTGTGGAAAGGACAGGTGGAAGATGTGGAAGGACAGGGGTGGAAGGTATGGGATGCAGGGGTGAAGTGTGGAAAGAATGAAGGAAATTGGATGGACAAGGGTGTGGGGTTGGGGTGACAGGTGTGGACAGGTATGTGAAGCAGGTGTATATGGGGATGTGTGTGTGGGGGGGGAGGGGGGCTCTGTTCGTTAATAGCCAGGTGCAGTCAGAGTGGAGGGTTGATTTGACTAGTAACCAAGGAGACTCAATCTTACATCGAAAGGTCGTTGAATTTCATATATAGTATTCAGATTGTGAGAGTGGACCAGGTCTCTCAGATGAAAACAGAGTATAATAGTAATAGATGTGGAGGCAGGTGTGGAAGGTGTGGAGGAACAGGGGTGGATGGTGTAGTGTGGTGGTAGGGGACAGGCGTGGTGTGGTGCGGTGTGGTGGTAGGGGACAGGTGTGGTGTGGTGCGGTGTGGTGGTAGGGGACAGGTGTGGTGTGGTGCGGTGTGGTGGTAGGGGACAGGTGTGGTGTGGTGCGCTGTGGTGGTGGGATTAGCTATAAAAAGTGTAAATATTCAGCCATAATTCACTTCATCACCTCCAGTAAAGCATTTCATATATCATCTTTCCAATTTACAACCCATTTTCAACGTAAATTATACTCATTTTACTCCAGCCTGGCCTAAAATTGCCATCTCCTTATCTTCAGTGCTCACTTAAAACAGTATATTAACACTAGAAGACGATGCTAGTCACGAGGAAGTGCTGTGGTAAAGATATGGAGCCGCGCAATGTTTTTCTGCCACTGTGCTGCGTGAAATAGCTGCCAGTGGACGAAAATCTGGGCCAGGATAAGGTGAAAGGGGTAGGTGGGCCAGGTTAAGGTGAAAGGAGTATAGTTTAGCAGCGAAGGGGTTAATTTAAGGTCGGTCCAACCCCACCAGGTCGAAAAATTGAAACTAAAAATCGTCTGGTCATAGAAAGAATAAAGAAAAGTGGCGTCTAAAAGTAGAAAGAATTAACTTGACGAAGGTTTGGCTCAGGAATCAAACTTTCATGAGAGACAAATGCGAGTGTGGTGCTGGGTGTGAGAGGAAGAAATAATTGAACATGTTGAAGCTCACCAACGGATACGCTCCACCGACGATGATGCGAGAGCTTCGTTGATGAGCTGTGGGTGTGTGCTATCCAGTAGACGCAAAGGTGGAGATGTGGAGGTGGATGATGGAAGTGTGGGAGCAGGTGTAGGGTGGATTTTAGTGGAGACATTGCAGTAGAAATAGGTGTGGAAGCAGAGGTGGAAGGTAGCAAAGGTGGATGAAGGTGTGGGAGCAGAGGTGGAAGGTGTGGAAAGCAGAGGTGGAAGGTAGCAAAGGTGGATGAAGGTGTGGGAGCAGAGGTGGAAGGTGTGGAAAGCAGAGGTGGAAGATGTGGAAAGCGGAGGTGGAAGATGTGGGAGCAGAGGTGGAAGGTGTGGGAGCAGAAGTGGAAGGTGTGGACAGCAGGGGTGGAAGATGTGGAAGCAGAGGTGGAGGGTGTGGGAGCAGAGGTGGAAGGTGTGGAAAGCAGAGGTGGAAGATGAGAGAGCAGAGGTGGAAGATGTGGAAGCAGAAGTGGAAGGTGTGGAAAGCAGAGGTGGAAGATGTGAGAGCAGAGGTGGAAGGTGTGGAAGCAGAGGTGGAAAGTGTGGACAGCAGGGTGGAAGATGTGAGAGCAGAGGTGGAAGGTGTGGAAACAGAGGTGGAAGGTGTGGAAACAGAGGTGGAAGGTGTGGAAACAGAGGTGGAAGGTGTGGACAGCAAGGGTGGAAGATGTGGAAGCAGAGGTGGAAAGTGTGGACAGCGGGGGTGGATGAAGGTGTGGATATCCAGTACGTACTTATATAGGATCATCTTTGCAATATAGCATCATAAAAGCATCATAGTCTGTTGGCTTTTGCGTTCCTTGTAGTCGGGTCGATAAAGCATCATTGTATATAGATTTAGGAACAAGGAACATTATCTCATATCTACTCTTTCCCTCCTTTCCCTCCCCAAACAGTCTCACGTCTTCTTACCCCCTTTTTCCTCCCCAAAACCTTCATTCCCCTCTAGTGAGATGGTCTCCTGGTTTACGATTATTCTGTGTTGTGGTTCCGTATTACTCTAGTCAGTGAGGTGTGATGGTGATTGTAGTTTAGGCAAAAGAATCGCTGCCTGATACCTTCTGATTCCTACTTTTTACCTCCCTTCTGCCCCCCGACCTGCATCCTCTTCGTTTATATCGTCTCTCTTCTTTAGTATAATCCCTGTTGTGGTTCATGTATTACTGCAGTCAAATTCAGTAGGTATGATAGTTTAAACACAAGGCAATCGGACACACTACCTACCATTTCCCTCCTCCTCCTCCTCCTCCTCTTCCTCTTCCTCCTCCTCCCCTGACTTGCATCCCCTCGGCTATATCGTCCCCCCGCTTTACGATAATCCCTTTAGCGCGGTACCGTAGTGGGGGGTGCAGGGAGATAGGGGAGGGAGAGAGATTTATTGACGTCATTATGTCCCGCCCTCTCCCTTCTCGCGGATCCACCTGTCTTGGGGTGGGGACTTTCTTTTTTTTTCGGTGTTGTTTTCAGTGACCCCTTCACCTTGAGGACCTGGTGCTGGAGAGGGACGCCTTCAGGTGGTGGCACAGATGTAACTGGGTGGTTCATCAGTCTGGTTATATATACGTCCTTCAGCTTCCTCTCTATCCCCCGAAAGGAGGATGGTGGACTGCAGAGGAAGGACAGATGTTGCCTGCAGCCTACTGTGTTTACTTTCCTATAAGCCTGATATTGAAACTATTACTACTACTACTACTACTATTACGACTACTACTACTACTGCTACTACTACTACTACTACTACTACTACTACTTGTCCAAATACGTTCTTTTAGTTTCATTTTTAGTAGTAGTAGTAGTAGTAATTGTAACGCCAGGCACATCTGAATGTGAACCCAGTGGAGTGCAGGCTGAAGTTGCCCCTCTCCTACAGTCCGCCCTCCTCCTTTAGGGGGATAGGGAGGGATCTGAGGGACAACGGGGCAGTGAAGCAGCCCAGTTATATCAGTGCCACCACGTGAAGGGGTCCCTGAAGCACCAAAATTAGCACAAAGTATCCAGTATTGCAGCTCAGAGTCCGTTTATAAAATCCTTAGACTAATCACGTTTATCAAGACTTCTAATGTAAAGGAAAATGATCTTCGTTTTCACCATATACTAATCACATACAATTGTTCGTCTGATTTTTTTTTATTCGTTGTGCACCAGTTTTTCATACCATTGCACCGAATTTTCGACTTATCCAAAAAAAAAAGCATCCCAGAGAGTGAGATGTTATGTGTGGTTTGATTTTTTATTGTTTTTTGAGTTTGCATAATTTTTTTTCTTTTTATTTCCATGCTTTTTTTGGGTTTGGTTTGTCTTTGTAGTTCTTTTGTTTTTATTTTCTTTGCAAATGACTGGCTGTGTTGCATTCTTGCCCTGTGCTGTTGTTGCTGTGTTTTGGGAGCACTTAAATGCACTCTGGCAAAACACACACACACACGCACACACACACACACACACACACACACACACACACACACACACACACACACACACACACACACACACACACACACACACACTTATCTGCAAAAATGAACAGAAAACGGAAGGGCATAGCCTTTTCAAAATTGCTCTCGCTCTCTCCATTACCCACTGCCCCCCCCCCTCTCTCTCTCTCTCTCTCTCTCACATTCCATTGCACAATCACCTCTCTTCACCCCGATCCCAACCCATCTTTTTTCCCCACTTATATCCGCAACCCCACTCTCTCTCTCTCTCTCTCTCTCTCTCTCTCTCTCTCTCTCTCTCTCTCTCTCTCTCTCACACACACACACACACACACACACACACACACACACACACACACACACACACACACACACACACACACACACACACACACACACACACACACCACCTCTTTCCATTATCAATCTCTTAAATACCTCACCTCATTCCACCTGGCCAAATAACACGCATTCTCACCTTAATGATCACATTCTCCAATCTCTTATGACGATTTTTTTTTTCGATTGGGGGGGAAGGGGAGGCACTGAGATTTAAAAATTGTATTATTTTTTTTTATTAATCTCTTCACTCCGATGACGCTTCCTGTTAATTTTTTCCTTCTTCTAATCATTTAATATAAACCTAGGAAAGATATCTAGTAGTAAATTATCCAGCAAAATAATATAGTGCTTGCCTGCGTCAGCCTTGGTCACCTAATGGCTGTTCTTCATGCTGCTCGATCTCTGGCAGCCTCTCTATAAAGACATCTACTGATAGAGGCTTTAAGAAATCTGTGTCTAAATCTTGGTCATTCATTTATATAGACTAACAATTCTTCCACGCCGGTTCTCCACGCTGCTCGATCTCTAGCAGCCTCTTTATTCACTACCTTATCCTTGAGGTCACAGTGTATGATCTTGGCGGTCTTGGATGTTAAGGAAGCTCCCTAACGTCTTATCCTTAGCGATTTATTTTTGGATTCGGCTGGTTAATATTCTTTTGTACGTTACTTATGGAAATTATGGTGATATTAGAATTAAGTAACAGAAGAGGACAGCAAGGTGCAGTAAGCAGCATAAATCGCTTAGACAGAGGTGTTAGGGAGCTTCCCTTACTTCTCGCATGCTGCCTCACCTTCCACACCTCTCACCCTCCACATCTCTCACCCTCCACACCTCTCACCCTCCACACCCCTCACCCTCCACACCCCTTACCATCCACACCCCTTACTATCCACACCCCTCACCCTCCACACCCCTCACCCTCCACACCCCTTACCATCCACACTCCACACCCTCCACATCCCTCACCCTCCACACCCCTCACTCTCCACATCCCTCACCCTCCACACCCCTCACCATCCACACCCCACACCCTCCACACCCCTCACCCTCCACACCCCTCACCCTCCACACCCCTCACCCTCCACACCCTCCACACCCCTCACCCTCCACACCTCAGGCAATAGTAATATACCATAAAATCACGTCACCGATATAGAGGTTAAATTCTTCGCGATCAGTAAGCCTTTGTTTCTTTCTTTTTTTTAAGCCAGTGGGTAAGGGGCTAATGCAGGCTTTATCTGACCCCTGTGTGTGTGTGTGTGTGTGTGTGTGTGAGAGAGAGAGAGAGAGAGAGAGAGAGAGAGAGAGACAGTATTTTAAGTTTATTATTATTATTATTATTATTATTATTATTATTATCATTTAGTTTGTAAGCCTGTTATTGTTATTTTCCATTTTTGTATATTAAGCTTCCAGGGAAATTTTGCTTATCTCAATTATATTTTCATCTATTTCATTTATCTATTTTTAAAACTTATTTATTGGTTGCTTCCATTGTTTTTTAATTGTTTTGATGGCCTCTTGATTTGTCTGGGGTTTGAGGCTTGTTTTGTTTTTTGTCAATGTATTTCTCTTTGCCGTTTTACTGTTTTTCTTTCCTTTAGTACATGCCTTGGTGTTTTAAAATAAGTATAATCATTTCTTTACTGTTTTTACTCTAACCTGATCTAAAACTGCCATCTCCATCTTAAGTGACGAGTTGTAACAGTGAATTAACACTAGAATATGGCCCTAGTCACGAAGAAGTGCTTTGGAAGGATGTAGAGCCGTAGCATTTTTCTGTCACTGAGCTACGTGAAATAAGCTGCAAAAGGACGAGAATCTGGGCCACATTAGACTGAAAAGAGTAAAATTGATCCTTCAGCGTTGTAACAGTGAATTAACACCTGAATATGGTCCTAATCACGAAGAAGTGCTGTGGAAAGGATGTAGAGCCGTAGCATTTTTCTGTCACTGAGCTACGCGAAATAAGCTGCAAAAGGACGAAAATCTAGGCCAAGTTAGAGTGAAAAGAGTAAAATTGATCCTTCAGTCTGACTACACTTGACGTCACCTGAATTAAAAGATAGGGAGGGGTCTTTGCCAGGTGAATGTAACCAGAGTATAGTTTTTTGAGTTACGTTTTTCTTTGCATATTTAACTGTATTATTTGGTACGTTGGAGAGGGACGCCTTCACGTGGTGGCATTGATGTAACCAGGCTGCGTCGTTGCCCGGTTATACATTCATCCTCCTCCCCATCCCCTGAAAGGATGGTAAACGGGGTATCTTCAGCCTGCAGTCCACTGGGTTCACGTTTCAGATGAACCGAAGGGACACATTATTTGCTTTTTTCCCCACGTGTTCTCCCTGACTAAATCGGTTATCTGATTATGTTACGTTTTATGTTGCTTATTTTGCCTTACTTTGGTGTGGGGGAGGGGGTATTGGAGGCAGGGCAGCTTGATGGAGAGGGTGACATGGAGGCGATTTATTTGTGGCCACCCCTGCAGGGATTAAAGCGTCAGGAGATGGATAGATAGATAGATATAGAGATAGACATAGGTAGTTAGACAGATAGATTGACAGATTGATTGATAGATAAATAAATAGATGCTTAATACTAATTTCTGTTTATCGTGTTGTTATTGTTATTTTTATCACCTACAGTTTGGTTAAAAAAATATTAATCATTCATGGGCCAATCTTTTTATATATCATGGTTAATTTCCTGACTACAGCGTGGTTCAAAAAATATTAATACTTCAGTGAGTCAATATTGAGGGTTGGTAGTTGCAGTGTTATGAAAATTCTTGTTCATCTCATCTTTTTTTTTTTTTTTACGTGTCACACATTAACTTCATCTTCTTTTACCACTTAATAAAACTCTTCCTCATCTCCCACGTCATCTTTTATCATTATTAAAACTCTTATTCATCTCCCACATATACTTTTTACCACTTATTAAAACTCTTCCTCATCTCCCACGTCATCTGTTATCATTATTAAAACTCTGCTTCATCTGCCTCGTCTTCCTTTATTACTTATCTTTACTCATCTCCCTCCTCGTCTTTTTTCCCCACATCTTTTATTATTATTCCTGTTAAATCTCTTCCTCTTCCAATCTTTCTTTTTTTCCTCACAGGCATGTTCCCTCCCAGCCACGGCAGCGCCAACTATGACGAGTCGACCCAGGCTTCTGTCTCCAGCCTATCACAGAGCAGTAACACAATCCTGGGCCTCCTCCTTGGCCTGCTCTCCTTTCAGCGTCTCTTGAGGGGGAGCTTGTGAGTGCCATGATACGGTTATGTGAAGTTTTGCGTCATTTTTAGGCGATATTTCATGTGCTGGCCAAATCTAGAGGTGCAGAGGGGTGATGGAGTGGTGTGTGTGTGTGGATTGATGGTTGGTGTGGTGGTGGGGGTGACTGTGGCGATGATGGTGGTGGCGGTGGTGGTGATTGGAGTGGTGGTGTGGTGGGGGTGACTGGGTGTGTTGTTACTTGGCCAATTTAGTGTGTAGATATCCCATTCCTTTAAATGAAGCTGACTAATTAGACAAACCAGCAGGCAAATGACCTCGTAAATGACTGAATAAATGAACGACTCTCTGAAATGTAAAACTAAATGACTAGACACATGAGCCAGAATGAATATGAATAACTTTATATAATAACTTTGTATAAACTGACACACCAACTAGCAGACACAGGAACCTCGTAAATGAGTGAATGTGTGAATGAATGACAAGCTGAGGACTGTGAAGAACTAGACACAAATGAACCAGGAATGAATGACTGTGAATAACGTGATATGAACTGAGAAACTAAGTCGCTGACTCGTTTTATATCTTGTAACTGGGTACCCTCTTGACTAAATATATGAAGGGTTGAATGAGTGAGTGAGCGAGTGAGTGATTGACTGACTGACTGACTGGCTGACTGACTGACTGACTGACTGACCTCTTCTCCTCTTGTCTAAAGTGATCTAGGTGTACATACTTAAATCCCTAAGTGATTGAAGTGTAATGCCTTGTGTGTACATTTTCAAGAGTACTTTCCACTCCGTGTGTACATTTCCACCGCTCACTTGCAGCTTCTGGCGCTCAGCAGGGTAAGATAAGGAGTTGGAAATGATAGGGAAATGACTGATATGAATCCTAATCAGAAATGTATTAGAACTGTGGATAAGATGAGGTGGAAATGAGAAAGAAACGACTGATATAAATCCTGTGAAAGAGGAAATGAGGCTCAGAGGTAATGATGATATGACTGTCATGAACCCGAAATCAGAAATGTATTAAATCTGTGAATCAGATGAGGTGGTAATGATACGGAAATGATGGACAAAAATCCTGTAATATTGACAAGGAAATGAGTCTCAGAAGACGTAATAATGAAGAGGAGATGACTGACATGAATCCTAAATAATAAATCCATTGAAATTGTGGATCAGATGTGGTGGAAATGAGAAGGAAATGACATATAAATCCTAAATCTGGGGTGTATCAAAACTGTGTCTCAGAAGATGTGGTAATGACAAGGAAATGATGGACGAAGCTCCTGTGGGACTAGGAAGGAAATGAGGCTTATGTGTGATAATGATGAGGACATGACAGACATGAATCCTAAAAAAGAAATGTATAGAAATTGTTGAATCAGATGTGGTAATGACAAGGATATCTATCTATCTATCTATTGTCAGACGCCTCAATCCCGTTTGGGGTGGCCACAAACAAATCGCCTCCAAGTCGTCCTGTCCCCCGCCATTTCACTGCCCTGCTCCCAACTCACACCCCCCTCTCTCATATACCTCTCCACCCCATCCCTCCATCTCATCCTCGGCCTCCCCCTCCCTCTTCCCCCCTCCAAGGATATGTTGAACAAAAATCAAGTGAAAATGATAACCACGGCAGATGAGTGTATTAGAACTAACTCTATAGACTGCTCTGTGTGGCTGTATTTGAGAGAGGGGGTGTGTAAGCTGGGGGGAGGGCAGCGAAATGGCAGGGGGGAGGGATGGAGTGGAGAGGTATATGAGAGAGGGGGATGTAAGCTGGGGGGAGGGCAGTGAAATGGCAGGGGACAGGGCTACATGGAGGCGATTGGTTTGTGGCCACCCCCTACGGGATTAAGGCGTCTGGTTATAGATAGACATAGATTTTTACTATCGTTTATTGATTTTAAAACTGTAAAAATGTTCAGAAATATAATGCGGTTTTGGAGTGACGCCATTGAACTGTTATTTCATGTGTAAATAGACGGATTTACTATATATATTAAATCTTCTCCCGTGTGATGCTAGAGAGAATTTATAACCTGTATGAGGTGTCAGGAAATTAACTAAAATATATATATAGTGTCTTGTGTTTGTATATAAGAGATATTTTTAGGTTGAGCATAATACGGGCTGGCCCATACACGGCCCTCCACTACACCCTTGCCTGATGTTACTGTGTTGGGGCACGGCTCAGTCTGCTGATGAGGGCGTGGATGTGACAGTGGGAGTAAGAAATAAATGGTAGAGGGGATGGCAGTCTGCTAATGTGGGCATGGATGTGGCAGTGGGAGTAAGAAGTTAATAAATAGTCCTTGTTAGTGTGGATGGCTAAGTCTGCTGATGTGGGCGTGGATGTGGCAGTGTGAGTAAGGTATAAATAGGAATAAGAAAACAAATGATAGCAGGATGGCTCAGTCTGCAAATGTGGGCGTGGATGTGGCAGCGGGAGTTTGAAACAAATGGTACAATGTAGACACTGATAACCCTGAGTCGACCCCAAAATACACAAGGAAACGCCTGACTGGGTGTAAATGTAGCGCTATGTATGGAACACCTGTATTGCAAGTATTGGATAGTCTGCTTTGGTTTACATTCATATCATGTGTATAATTGTTGGTACTGTCCCACCCTGAAAAACAAGTTCCTGTGAGTCTTATGTTTCCATTAAATAAGGCATTAAATTTTTACCTGTGGCTTTCATTCACCTGTGCTTTAATCTACGTACTTCCGGTTGTTAATTAATTTACATTCCAGGGACTGAGAATTCCAGGGGCTTAAATGGTGAGTGAGTGAGTGTGTGGCCCATTTATTTGGAAGGATTTTAGTGTTCTTTTTTTTCTCTCTGGACCCTATCTCACCCCACACTTAGGTGAGAAATAAGGTGTAGATGATGATGATGAAGATGATGATGATGATGATGATGATGATGATAATGACGACACGGTTTCCAGAGTGTAGAGAAATTAATCACCAACTATATTAATGAAAAAAGAAAGTACCAAAGGCTGAGATTTAACAGTACTTGTCCCCTCCCCCCCAAAAAAAAATAATATGCCTGGACTCCTTGCCTTTAACCCTCTCAGCCCGTGGACGCAATCTTGTCTATTTAATCATGCCCTTACCAGACGATTTTACTCAGCTTTCGAGGGCATCCTGGTGGTGACGGGGTTAACGAAGACTTCATCTAACCCCTCCTGTTCCAAACCCCCCCTAAACAAAATCGTCTTCTTTTGGTAAAGAAAAAACCGTCTGAAAGAGAGTTCGAAAATAGAGGGCAGGGGGATTACAGTAGGGATATCTGAATTAATCCCTCCTGATCCAAATCCCTCCCACAGCTTAACAAAATCGTCTAAATTACATAAAACCGTCAGTGAGAGTTCAAAAATAATTATACGATAGGGGGATTGCAGCTGCGATATCTGAATTAATCCCTTCTGATCCAAATCCTCCCCACAGCTTAACAAAATCGTCTAAATTACATACAAACCGTCAGTGAATCAAAAATAATTATATACATGATAGGATGATTACAGGTGGGGTATCCAGGTGTCTCGTTACTATCTCTCTGGCTTCATTTACCTGTTAATTAGCTTTGTTACCTGTTTAGTTTGGATAATGACATCTTTCTTCGTTCTATGATAATCTGAGAGAAAGAGGGAGAGAGAGAGGGTGGGGAGGGAAGGGAGAGGAAGGGAGGGAAGAGAGAGGGTGGATAGAAGAGAGAAGAGTGAGTGGGGAGGAGGGAGAGGAAAAAGTTGTCGAGAGAGAGAGAGAGAGAGAGAGAGAGAAAGGGGGGCGGGGGACGAAGGGAGAGAAGTGAGAGGGTGGACAGAAGAGAGTGGAGAGGGAGAGGAAAATGTAGTAGAGAGAGAGAGAGAAAAAAAAAAAAACTGAGCTCAGAGGGAAGAATCTCATTTTATCTCGAAGCACTAACTCATTCCCCCAACTCCAAGATCAGTTCACCCAAGACTACGAAGCGAGAAGGACGCATCACTTTCCCAACACCGTTTCTTCTCTAACTTGGCCTAAAATTGACATCACTCCATCTTGAAATTCTGGATCGTAAAAGATTAAATTTAGAATATGATGCCAGTCACGGAGAGAAGCTGTGGAAAGGATGCAGAGCTGTAGCATTGCCTTTCTCTGCCACTTAACTCGGGAAATAAGCTGCGAAAGGATGAAATTTAGAGCCAAGTTAGAGTGAAATGAGTGAAGTTGATTTGTGATGCTGCTACAGACTACGTGGAGAGTAGACCACGGTTTCGACTACGGCTATGGTCTATGGGCTACGCTGATTTATAGCTGTTCATTTCCAGTAAGGTTAGTATTATGATTTAACTGTATCAAGACTTTCCATAGTAAGACTGAGAATGAGCTGAGAGAAAGGATGGGACTTGAATGCATTGGTGTTGTGATGAGAAGGGACAGACTGAGATGGAGAATGAAGGGTTGAGAGGATGGATGGGACTTGAATGTATCAGTGATGTGGTGAGGAGGGGTAGACTGAGATGGTTTGGGTGCGTGGAGAGGATGGGGGATGACGACTGGGTGCGGTGGGTGAGATGTGTGACCGCTGAGGGTAGGGTTGCTAGAGGCTGACCGAAAAAGACCTGCGACATGATTATAGTATGCGACTTCAGGGATAAAAGATTGAACAGATGCTGCTAGAGATCGAGAAGCGTGGACAGCAGTCATTAAGTGTTGAAACCTTTATAAACGAAACGAAACGAAACGAAATGAAACGAATACTATACCGTGTTTTAAAATTAATCTTGCTCCTTCCGAATCATTTTATTTGGTCTAAGAAAGTTACCTTGTAGTGAAGGGTTAGTGAAGGGTGTATGTAATCCCTAGTGACACACACACACACACACACACACACACACACACACACACACACACACACACAGCCTAAACATACACAAACATAAAGATATACTTACACACACACACACACGTAGCCTAAACATACACAAACATAGACATACTTACACACACACACACACACACACACACACACACACACACACAGCCTAAACATACACACACACACACACACACACACACACACACACACACACACACACACACACACACACACTGAAAAAGAATTAAGGTGAGTGAGTGGATAGTGAGTCAGTGAATGAAGAGTGAGTGAAGAATGAGTGAATGACATACTGTAGAGGCAGATTGAGTAGTGAATAACTGAATGAAGACTGAGTGGAAGAGTGGAGAGAATGTGTGGAGTCATGAGTGTAGCGAATGAGTGAGTGAGTGGACAGTGGGTGAGTGAGTGTAGTGAATAAGTAAGTGAAGAGTGAGTGAGTGAGTGGAGAGTGAGTGGAGTGAAGGAAGAAACAGGAATGAAGTAAATGAAGAGGAAAGCAAGTGAGGAGTGAGTACGTATCAAAGAGAGAGAGAGAGAGAGAGAGAGAGAGAGAGAGAGAGAGAGAGAGAGACGAGACTCCGAATCATTTATCAACCATGGTGAATCAAACGAAGCCTTTAAAATGACCCCCACTTTCCCACGATCTGTCCAGGTATTCGTAACATCTCTTCCTGTGCGATTTATCCTGAGTATTACACCTCAGTATTCCCTTTCACGCTCTTTATACAGATTTAATATTAACATAGAATGGATATATACAGAGGAATATCAATGAGCAATGTGGAAATTAAATAAGCCAAGGAGAGATGAAAATAATAATAGTAATAATAATAATAGTAGTAGTAGTAGTAGTAGTAATAGTAGTAGTAGTAGTAGTAGTAGTAGTAGTGGTAGTAGTAGTAGTAGTAGTGGTAGTAGTAGTAGTAGTAATAATAATAATAATAATTATAATAATAATAATAATAATAATAAATGTGATGGGAAAATGGGCCTTAAACACAGTATTATTAAAGCAGTGAATTATACCAGCAAGGCACACGAAAGAAAAATACATGAACATTTCCCTTACTGTAAAATATTTAAGCTAAAAGAATCTGAGTCTTCCTAAGCATGTTAATGAATCCGGGAAGAGAAAGAATAATGGCGTGTGTATCAAAGAAATTACGAGAAATGTACCAATATACACATAGAAGTGCTGTAGCGTACTTAGGCACACGTTACTTAGGGGTACGCGTCTGGAAAACATTGCAAACTCGTACCGTGGCATATATAAAACTGTCGCGGTGTACCTTTGCATGCATGACTCCGGGGTACACCTGTCTCATCATTCCATAAACACTTTCATACCTCGACATTTTCCTACCATTACAAACTCGTACCGTGACGTACATAAAACTGTCGCGGTGTACCTTTGCATGCATTACTCCGGGGTACACCTGTCTCATCATTCCATAAACACTTTCATACCTCGACATCTTCCCGCCATTACTTCAAAGGCCAGCGAAAGCAACTCAGCAAAATCTTTAGCCTTTATGAACGCATGAAGAAAGAGGACTTGCTAAAAATGACTCTAACAGTGCTTTAAACTATCCATCAATACATTACAGTGTTGTAGAATATATATGATCCTGTTAGATGGTGGCCATGCTGAGAGGCGCAGGTGTCTAGCCATCTTCACTGCATATTACGCTGTTTATTTTCATGAAGTTATGGAGGGGAGAGGGAGAGAAAGGAGGGGAAAATAAATGGAAGGAAGGAGAGAAGGAAGGATGGAGCGAAGGGAGAGAGAGAAATAGGAGGGAAAGATAAAAGGAAGAATGGAAGGAAGGAAGATGAAGGAGGGAGGGGAGAGGGAGAAAAGCAGGAGGGAAGAACGGAAGGAAGGAAGGAAGCAAACAAGAAAGCAAGCAAGGAAGAAAATGGAGGGGAAAGGAAACAACGAAGGAATGTGGGAGAAAGGGAGGAAAGAATGAAGGAAGGAGGAGGGAGAAAGAAGGAAACAAAGAAGAAAAAAGGGAAGAATGAAGAAAATAGGAGTTGAGGAGGAGGAGGGGGTGACCATAAGCATAATCTAAGTTAACAGTCTGAATTATATTGCCTTTTAAAGGCAACTGGATATGGTGAAATTTTTGGTTACGAACAGGACTGCCAGTAAGAAGGATATCGTCTGCTAGCTTTGAAAAAAAAAAAAAAAAAAAAAAAAAGGAAAAAAGAAAAAAGATGGGAGTCGGAATATGGCGTCAGTCCTGCAGAGAATAATTAAAAAAAAATTCAAGTGTCGTTTTGAAGTCTTATTTTAGGGCTGACTTTTTATGTAAACAAACCGCGACTGCTTTTTAATCTACTCTGTCCCCTACGACGATTAACATAAGAGAATAACTAACACAGGAGAATCAGAGTGAGTGTGTGGAGGTGTACTGCCATTCCCCGTTCAGTTTTGGGCCGCCATTCTTGGGGGGGTCCATCCTAGCCCGTACCATGCAAGACTTAAGTGCAGATATATCAAAAATACAAGCACTGAAACTCACTATTTCCAGTACAGTTACTCTTGCACTCAGGTAAATCAACGAAGTACCACTCTACTTTAGTTAGGCCTACGAATAAGGCTGGCTGCATTTTCTATACTCGTAAATCAGAAGAGGTTAGTTGAAGTCACAGCGGAATTTGACGTCATAACAAGAAGGAACAACTGCGTCTCCCACCTAATAATATAATAAGCTCAATCTCGGCCTAATATCACTGCCATCTCGAGGTGCAGTAGTTGGTAATTTGCAAAAACAATACTAAAGACATCACAGAGCAGTAACACCATCCTATTCTTACCTTAAATTCAGCGCGACGATTCACCGTTCCCTCGGTCCCTTTGGGCGTCTGGAAAAAGTCACATCACAATGTTCTTTTAAAATATGTAAACACTCTACGTTATTTCACTTTGCTCAGACGATACTAGCACAATGGACCCATTTTTATCTTCAATTAGTACATTTCAAGTAATTGGATTTAAGGGCATTACTCCTATAAAAACATGATTAAACTCGGAGGAAAATAAGATTCCAACAACGTTTTCTTACGTAATGGCGACTGGCGGGGCGTCGTCTGCCGTTTAAATGCTAACCAGAGGGACTTTTGGATCTTTCAATATGTGGACTTGTCGAACCTCAGACACATAGGGATATTAATAGGATAAATTATTTTATTTGTACTCAGGTTGGATATCAAGGAGGATTTGAAATATGTCCAATACAGAGAGGTTGGTCACAGTCGGGGTGCTTAAGTCCATCCAGCTCTATGGCGGTATTCATATAACTTCTTAAGCCGTATGGGCCGTATTATAAAACCTCAGGGATTATTTTTTCAAGGAAGAAGGAACCAAAGGCCAGAACCCAGCAATATCTTCCCTCCAAGAAAAAATGAACACAAAATGACAGAGCAAAACCCAATTTTTTACGAGTGATGAAAGCTAAAAGAGGGATTATTTTTTTGGAAGGAAGAAGGAACCAAAGGCCAGAAGCCCGCAATATGTTCCCTCAAAGAAAAATTTAAACACAGAATAACAGAGTAAACCCCTATTTTAGACGTCAATCGTAGAGCATCAAAATTGTTACGTGTAATTAGCCTGCATCCCACATTTCTGAGTGCAGGATGGAAAGCTGCGAAGGTCAGAGATATTCCACCACCAACACAGTCTTCTGAAAGTGTTATGATGATTTTAGAAACAATGCTGCGACCCTTCTTTTCCACAGCACTTCTTCGTGACTAGCACAGGCTCTAATGTTAAATCCTTGCCATAACACAGCATTCAAGATAGAGAGATGGCAATTTTAGGCCAAGTGAAAGTGAAGAGAGTATAGATGGGATGGTAGGATGGTGGCAGAGAACATCCTACGACTGAACATTATTTCCATAGCACTTCTTCGTGACTAGCATGATATAACTCAGTATTCAAGATGGAGAGAGAGAAATTTTTGGTCTAGTAAAAGTGACAAGAGTATATTTGTGGTGGGTGTGTGGTGGGTCTCTCCGTCATAAGGCTAATAAGAATATAAAGTGGTCTTCTTACTCTTGTATGTTCAACAGGCGTGAAAAGGACGAAGGAAGGAAGGATGGAAGGATGGAGGGAGGGGAGAGGACGAAAAGGAGGAAAGAATAAAAGGAAGAAAGGAGGGAAGATGGAAGAAGGGAGGAGGGAGGGAGAAAAAAAGGAAGCAAGAATGGAAGGACGGAGGGGGAAGAGAGAAAATGGAGGGAAGAATAAAAGGAAGAATGGAAGGATGGAAGGAGGGAGGGAGAAAGGAAAGGAGAAAGGACGGACGGAGGGAGAAAGAAAGGAAAAAAAGGAAGGGAGGAAGGAAGGAGGAGGGGAAAAAGAAGGAAGGGTGAAAGATGAAAGGAAGGAAGGAGAGAGGACGAACAAGGAAGGATGGAGTGGGGAAAGAAAGAAGGATAGAGGAAGGAGGAAGTAAGGAGCGTACGTGGCAGAGGAGGAAGGAAGTCAAAAGAAGGAAAGATGGAGGAAAATCAGAGAAGAAATGTGGGAGATTAGGAGAGGAGGAGGCTGGGAGGAGATGGAAGAAGTGAGAAAAGAATTAACCTAACCAAACCTAACCTAACTTAACCTAACCCAACCTAACCTAACCCAACCCAACCTAACCTAACCTAACCCAACCTAACCTAACTCAACCTAACCTAACCCAACCTAACCTAACCTAACCTAACCTAACCCAACCTAACCTAACCTAACCCAACCTAACCCAACCTAACCCAACCTAACCTAACCTAACCTAACCTAACCCAACCTAACCTAACCTAACCCAACCTAACCCAACCTGACCCAACCTAACCTAACCAAACCTAACCCAACCTAACCTAACCTAACCTAACCTAACCTAACCCAACCTAACCTAACCCAACCTAACCCAACCTAACCTAACCCAACCTAACCTAACCTAACCCAACCTAACCTAACCTACTGTACACCAAATATCTATCTACTGCCATTACCTTCTATCTCTACCCCTCTATCTTTTCCTCCCACCTCTCTCCCTCCCTCTCTTTCCTCCCTCCCCCCTCCCTCCCTCTCTTTCCTCCCTCCCCCTTCCTCCTTCTTCAACACAATTTACTACTCTTCGTCCCTCCCACTCACCCTCCTTCACCTCCCCTCTTATAACTCTCTCTCTCTCTCCCTCCCTCTTCCTCCTCTCTCTCTACGCCCTCTCCTTCCACCGCCACCCAGCCCCTGCACACACACGCCCCCTCCAATAAATCACATTGTAATAGCAAAGTAATGGTTCCGCCTGGAGGTATTACCAAACACTAACAAGGCGCTGGAGACGACGACACAAGGACTTAAAATCTACCACGTAACGTCTTAAGAACTCTGATCATCCTGGAACTTTGATGCTTTATGTGCGTCCATACCAGAAGCTTGCTGGCGTGGGAGTTTTTTTTTTTTTTTAAGACACATCTAGTAACGTCTTCATTATTTTGATGTCTTAGTTCGCGTCCATACCAGATGCTTGCTGGCGTGGGAGTTTTTTTTTTTTTTTTTAAGACACATCTAGTAATGTCTTCAGTACTTTGATGTCTTATGCGCGTCCATACCAGAAGCTTGCTGGTGTGGGAGATTTTTTGAAAGACCTATTTAGTAACGTCTTCAGTGTTTTGATGTCTTAGTTCGCGTCCATACCATAATCTTGGCGTGGGCGGGTGCGGGCGTGAGTTCTGCATCACTATAATACATTGGTCTCACTGGACGCGGGCGGGTGTGGGCGGGAAATGACTATGTATATTAAGACTAGACAACTCTGTAAGGTTACATGTATAGGCCAGAAATATATAGTAAGAAGAATTGACCTAGGCAAGTATGAGACAAGACGATGAAGGAGAAGTGGTTGAGAGGTTAAGATGCTTGAGGCTAAGGAAGGTGAGGCTGAAGGAAGGATGGGGAGGAAAGATGGGTGGAAGGGGAGGAAAGATGGGTGAAGGGGGAGGAAAGATGGGTGGAAGGGGAGGAAAGATGGGTGAAGGGGGAGGAAAGATGGGTGGAAGGGGAGGAAAGATGGGTGGAAGGGGAGGAAAGATGGGTGGAAGGGGAGGAAAGATGGGTGAAGGGGGAGGAAAGATGGGTGAAGGGGGAGGAAAGATGGGTGAAGGGGGAGGTAAGATGGGTAGAAGGGGAGGAAAGATGGGTGGAAGGGGAGGAAAGATGGGTGGAAGGGGAGGAAAGATGGGTGAAGGGGGAGGTAAGATGGGTAGAAGGGGAGGAAAGATGGGTGGAAGGGGAGGAAAGATGGGTAGAAGGGGAGGAAAGATGGGTGGAAGGGGAGGAAAGATGGGTGGAAGGGGAGGAAAGATGGGTGGAAGGGGAGGGAAGATGGGTGAAGGGGGAGGAAAGATGGGTGGAAGGGGAGGAAAGATGGGTGAAGGGGGAGGAAAGATGGGTGGAAGGGGAGGAAAGATGGGTGAAGGGGGAGGAAAGATGGGTGAAGGGGGAGGTAAGATGGGTAGAAGGGGAGGAAAGATGGGTGGAAGGGGAGGAAAGATGGGTAGAAGGGGAGGAAAGATGGGTGGAAGGGGAGGAAAGATGGGTGGAAGGGGAGGAAAGATGGGTGGAAGGGGAGGAAAGATGGGTGGGAGGGGAGGGAAGATGGGTGGAGGGAAGGGAAGTGTCAGGGGAGTATTAGTGGAGGATGAGGGAAGTATAAGGAGAGAGACAAGCCAACCAAAGGGCTCAGATATTGAGAGTTTCTGATTCCATTTAACATTGATTGTATTGGAATCCTATGCCAATACAGTGTTGGGATGGGTATTAGGTATCAGGGGAGCCAGTATGAGGTGAGTATGAGGTGTGAGGGTGCCAGTATGAGGTGGAAGTATGAGGCAGAGACAGAAAAATTAAGTTTAGAGAGAGGGAAACTGATAATGATTGGGAAAAGTGTGTGTGTGTGAGAGAGAGAGAGAGAGGGAGGAAGAGAGAGAGAAACTTGAGAGGGAAACAAGTGTAAAATGAAGACTAATTACCTCTCTCTCTCTCTCTCTCTCTCTCTCTCTCTCTCTCTCTCTCTACCAACCCAGTGTTTACAAATTTCCCGCGTTGGCGCCAAGATCCCCTGGAAAACTCGGCCTCAGCAACTTCGGCCCAACAGCTTAATAACTCAAAATCTCCCCCCGAATCCTCTTGAGTCTCGTAGCCTCTCGGTTTTTGCTCATTTTTCGCCTATTTTTTCATTTAAAGGTCCCGTTCCCGAATGCTGCACGTCACCGAAAATGTGTATATGTTTGTTGCTCCCGATGTGTTTGTTTTTATTGTAATTATTGTTATTATTCTGGTGGAGGAGGCACTAAATGATTGATCCGTCCGTCCGTCCGTCCGTGGGTCCGTGCGTGCGTGGGTCCGTGCGTGCGTGAGTGCGTGCGTGGGTCCGTGCGTGCGTGCGTCCGTGCGTGCGTGCGTCCGTGCGTGCGTCCGTGGGTGCGTGGGTACGTAACACTCTTGTAGGCATGATATCTCCTGAACCCCTCCACGGATTTCGACCAAACTTTTGTCAGTGATCCAGTATGAAGGGACGATGATCGGATTAGTTCAGCAAAGTCAAGGGGTCAAAGGTCAAGGTCATATGGGGTCGACTTAGTTTATCTTTCGTCTCATTTCAACCCACAATAAACCTGTCATGGAGGTTGTATGGCCAGTCACTGTACAAGGCTTTTTAGTTCTCGGTGTTTCATTATTATTATTATTATTATTATTATTGTTGGTGTTGTTGTTGTTGTTGTTGTGTTGTTTTGTTGTTGTTTCCTGTTGCGTGTCTTTCATGTTTTTTTTTGTCAGTACTCTCTCTCTCTCTCTCTCCCTCTCTCTCTCTCCGTGTCCTCTGTTTCTCCCTTCGCAATACTTTTCCTCTCCTTTCCCCCCATCCAATCCGTTTTCCCCCTCTCCCCCTTCCTATCTCCCGTGTTTCTTTCCCTCCACAACCCTCCTCCTCCTTTCTCTCTCCCTCCTCCTGTCCCCTGTCTCTCTCTCGCTCCAGAATCCTCCCTCCCTCCTCCTTTCCCTCACCCTTGACAATCCTTCCTCCTTTTCACCTTCTCCCTCCTTCAGTCCCCTGTGTTTCTCTCCCTTCACACCCCTTTCCCCTCTCTCCCTTCCCCTCCCTCTCCCTCTCTCTCCCCCTCCCCCTCCCTCTCTCTCCCCCTCTCCCTGCCCCCCTCTGGCCCCGCCTCTTTGCTGTTCCTTGTAATGAAATCCTCGCTGGGAAAATTTGAATACATCAGTACTTTGTTTGTCAGCCATTCCGCTACCCTTAAAATTCCCCCTTCCTCTCCTCTTCCTCCTCCTCCTTCCTCTTCCTCTCTCCTCCTCCTCTTCCTCTTCTTCTCTCCTCCTCCTCTCTTTCCTCTTATTCTCTCTGTACTCTTGTTTTCCCCTTCCTTCGCTGGGAAAATTTTAATGCATCGGTAGATTGTTTTTCTGCCTCTGCGCTACCCCAAAAACTCGCCCTTCCTCTCCTCTTCCTCCTCCTCTTCCTCTTCCTCCCTCCCCCTCCTCTTCCTCTTCCTCCTCCTCGTCTTCCTCTCTTTCCTCTTATTCTCTCTGTACTCTTGTTTTCCCCTTCCTTCGCTGCGAACTTTTGAATACATCAGTAGATTATTTTTCCGCCTCTGCACTACCCAAAAATTCTCCCTTCCTCTCCATTTCCTCTTCCTCCTCCTCTGCTTCTTCTCTTCTCCTCTTTCCTCTTCCTGTCTTTCCTTTTGTTCACTCTTTCCCCTTGATTCCTCCTCTCTTGGTTTTATTCTTGGTTATTATTCACAGCATCCTCTCCACAATTTTCCTTCCTATTCGTCGTCTTCTTTTTCCCCTCCTTCCTCTTCTCCCTCTCCTCCTCGTCTTCCTCTCCCCCTCTTCTTCCTCTTTTCCTTCTCCTCCTCTTCTTCTTCCTCTCCTCTTCCTCTTCTCTCTTTACTCTCATTTCCGTCTCTTTTAATCTCTTTCTCTATCCTATTCTTCTTTCCTTCATACTTTCCTTTTTTTTTATAAGTTTCCGTTCTAAGTTTTTCCTTCCATCCTCTCTCTCTCTCTCTCTCTCTCCCATTTCTTTCTTTCCTCCACCTTTTCCTTTTCTCTCCCAAATTCCCTTCCCTCTCTCCCACCCCCGTTTCCCTTCTTTCCTTCCCCTGCCCTTCTTCTCCCTTTTTCTTCCTTCCTCCACTCTATTTTCCCTCCCTCTCTCCTTTCCTTCCCCCTCTCCCTCCTTCCCCTTCTTCTCTTTCGCTTCACCCTTCCTTCCCTGACCCACTCCCTCACGTCTCCCTCTTCCCTCCCTCTCCCGCCCCCTTTTCCTTCCCTCTTCCCTCTCCCACCCTTTTTTTTTTCCTCCCTCTTTCCCCTTCCCTCTCCCCTCCCTTCCCACCCTCTTCCACACCTTTTTCCTTCCCTCTCCATCACCCCCTCCCTCCCTCTCCACACATTTTTGCTTCCCTCTCCATTCCCCCTCCCTGCCTCTCCACACCTTTTTCCTGCCCTCTCCATTTCCCCTTCCCTCTCCCCTCCCCTCCTCTCCCCTCCCTCCCCCTCCCCTCCCAGCAATTAACCATTAGGCGGCATATGAGTGGCAATTAAGACCAATATGTTAATGACCCTCTCTCTCCTAATGGCATACCTTCTGCCACGAATAACAACGCAAAGTCATTAACGCAACACGCAACTCATTCACTCCGCCTCTCTTAATTGCGTGTGTGTGTGTGTGTGTGTGCGTGCGTGCGTGCGTGCGTGTGTGTGTGTGTGTGTGTGTGTGTGTGTGTGTGTGTGTGTGTGTGTGTGTGTGTGTGTGTGTGTGTGTGTGTGTGTGTTAGAGGAATTATCCAAAACAAACACAAATACTCGAAATAGGAGTATGTGTGTGTGTGTGTGTGTGTGTGTGTGCGTGTGTGTGTGTGTGTGTGTGTGTGTGTGTGTGTGTGTGTGTGTGTGTGTGTGTGTGTGTGTGTGTGTGTGTTTCTGGTGACGTGATAGTTTTTTCCTCTCTCTCTCTCTCTCTCTAATTAACACCATTTTCTCAAAGCAATTAACACGCAAGGTAATCAAGGTAATGAAAAGGTCGGGAAAATCACTCACTCCACCTCCCTTAATTGCAAGGTGTTTTTTCCTGTTTTTTTCCCGTTTTTTTCTGTTTTTTCTGAGGTGATTTTTTTATTTTTTTTTTTTTACTGTTGAGCGATTTTTTTTCTGGGCGATTTTTTTCTGGGCGATTTTTTTCTGGGCGATTTTTCCCTCGGCGATTTTTTCCTGGGCGATTTTTTCCTGAGCGATTTTTTCCTGGGCGATTTTTTCCTGGGCGATTTTTCCCTCGGCGATTTTTTCCTGGACGATTTTTGCCTAGGTGATTTTTTCTTGGGCGATTTTTTCCTAGGTGATTTTTTTTTTGGGCGATTTTTTTCCTGGCCGCGACTTTTTTCCTGGGCGATTTTTTCCTGACAGCGATTTTTTCCTGACAGCGAATGGCATTATGAGTAAAATAAATTCAAACTCACACACACACACACACACACACACACACACACACACACACACACTCACACACACACACACACATACATACACATACCAATACCAATACACCAGTCCTGTATGAGACAGCCCTAGCATGTATTCAATATGGACGGTGGGTGTTAGCGCCGAAGTGGTGACATGTGGAGGTGTAGGAGGACTACTGGGCCTTGGGATAGGCTACTGCCCCCAAGATATAGGCCCTGAAGCCTTTGCCCAGAGTCGGACACAAAAAAAAAAAAAAAAAAAAAATACGCACACGGATACTGGCACACACACACACACACACACACACACACACACACACACACACACACACACTCAGCTGTAACCCCTAACTCCCTAACACCTCTTTCTAAGCGATTAATTTTCCTTATTGCACCTTACTCCCTTGTTAAGTAAACCCTTTTATAATCGCCCTACTCTCCATAACTAACGCAAAGGATATTAACCAGTTCGCAAAATAAATCGCTAAGGAGGAGGTGTTAGGGAGCATCCTAGAACGAAAGGTTAAGGATCACCCAAGAGAAAGGTCAAAATTTCGTCCCTCTCTCATAATTCTTCGTTCAGGTTCATTATTCATAGCTCGCCTGCCTTATAGCCTTCTGGGATTAAAGTGAGGTTGTGCGAAAAGTGGCGGGAAAAATGAAAAACACAATATTCATGGCGGCCCGTATATCATAGAGCTCCCTAACACCCTCTCCTGAGCGATTTATTTTGCCTTGTTACGCCTGTTTGCGCTCTTGTACTTTTTCCTTTTTTTTTTTGTATTTTTTCTCCTTAACACCTACTCATCTGCGACTGAAAATCATTAAAATATTACTGAACGGTTCATCAGGCTCCCCAACGCCTCTTCCTTAGCGATTTATTTTATTCATTTTCCATCTTACACCCTGTTATTCTCGTGGATGTCGCTGCTATTTCTTGATTAAAAGATGGCTTAGGATTAGGGTGCGATTGTGGGCGGGATGCTGGGCGGGATGCTGGGCGGGATGCTGGGAGGGATGCTGGGCTGGATGCTGGGCGGGATGCTGGGCGGGATGTTGGGCGGGATGCTGGCTAAAATTTTGAAAGCTAAAATTTGAAAAGCTAAAATTTGAAAAGCTAAAATTTGAAAAGCTAAAATTTGAAAAGCTAAAATTTGAAAAGCTAAAATTTGAAAAGCTAAAATTTGAAAAGCTAAAATTTGAAAAGCTAAGATTTGAAAAGCTAAAATTTGAAAAGCTAAAATTTGAAAAGCTAAAATTTGAAAAGCTAAAATTTTGAAAAGCTAAATTTGAAAAGCTAAAATTTTGAAAGCTAAAATTTTGAAAGCTAAAATTTGAAAAGCTAAAATTTGAAAAGCTAAATTTTGGAAAGCTAAAATTTGAAAAGCTAAAATTTGGAAAGCTAACATTGACCTTCTCTCTGGCAGGCAATAAGGGCGGGTAACAAGGTGGGATGGGGCGGACTTTCGGCTTTATGTGCGTGCATCAGGGGCCGGGGAGCTAACGGAGATGAGTGCCGGGGGAGACTGAGGTAGACAGTAGTTTGGGGAGAGAGAGGGAGGAGGGAGGGAGAGAAAAGTGGGAGGAAAAAAGAATCTGCGAGGAAGGACAACGGCAAGAGGCAGGAGAAGGGAGGAAACTGGGGAAAATGGAGGGAAGAAGGGACTCTAGCACACATGGAGGAAAGGAGAGAGAGAGATGGAGGGAAAAGAGAGAGACTGGGAGAAATGGAGGGAGGAGAAGGGGAAGGGAAGGAGGAGGAGAAAGAAGGGCTGGGTTGGCCTATACATCCCGGCATCAGGGGGTCGTGGGGTTAACGGCGATGAGGAGGGACACTTAGGCAGACAGTAACTAGATTGAGAGAGAGAGAGAGAGAGAGAGAGAGAGAGAGAGAGAGAGAGAGAAGGACAAGTAGTACCTCAAACCGCTTTACGACTCATACCGAGGAGAATGAATGGAGTTGCCACGTACACTTTGATACTCAGCTGATGATAGAAAGGTAGAGGAGGGAGAGAAAGACGGAGGGAAGGAAGAAGAAGGTTGGCAGGAGGAGGGGACAGATAGAGGTGGAGGGAAAGGAGAGAGGGAGGTAGAGGAAGGAAGGGAGGGAAACTGGAGGGAAGGAAGAGGAAAGGGAGAGATGATAGAGGATGAGGGAGCTTCACTTTAGCGGTGACGGGTGCCTAGGGAGAGGAAGGGAGGATGTAACTAGTTTGGGGAGGAAAAGAGAAGTGGAGAGAGGGAGAGAGAGACAAGGGGAAGTGGGAGGGAAGTGTGACGAGAGGAAGGGAAGAGCAAGAGAAGGAAGGGGACAGAGAGGAGGAAGAGAAGAGGCGAAGGAACACAGGAAGAGAGGTGGAGAGAGGAAGGAAGAGAAGGGGAGCTGGGAGGTGTGAAGAGGCGATTGAGAGGAAAAAACTAAGGGACCAATAATCTTCCCTAGAAAAGAAAAAATCTGTTAAAAGCATGAACTAAAAAGGGAGGAAATGAAATAATCTGAAATAATGAAAGGGACAGCAAAAAAGGCGAGAAAATCTGATCAAAAAAAGAAAACTGAGAAGAAAAAATAGAATAGTCTTTCCTTTAGCGAGATAAAAGATTCTGTTAAATACGTACTGAAAAAAGCATCTCAAAAACTCTGAAGTAAGAAAAAAAGATAGCGAAGAAAGGACACGAAATTCACGAGAGAGAGAGAGAGAGAGAGAAGAAAGAAAGAAAGAGAGAGAGAAATGACATGGACACGAAGAGTCGCCAGTCGGGATCCAATGTAAACAAACGAGGGCCCTGTGAGACTCGTTTTCTTTTGCCGTTCTCTCTCTCTCTCTCTCTCTCTCTCTCTCTCCCCTTCGTCTCTAGTTATTTTCATTTCCTTCCTTCATTATTCTCCCATTCCTCTCTTTCTCCCCACTCTTTTGCCTCTCATTTTCTCTTCTCCCTTCCTTATATTCCCCCTTCGTTCTTCTCCCTTCTCCCTACCCCTCCCCTCCTCTCTCTCTGCCTTCCATTTCTCTCTCTCCCTTTTTCTAACTCTTTCTTTCATTACCCTCCCTCTACCTTTTTCTTTACCTTCACTTCTCGCACTTATTCTCCCTTTCTTAGCCTTCCTTCCCCCTTTCTCTCCCTCTCTCCCTGCCTCTTATCTTTTCCTTCCCACCGCCTTCATCTCACCTCCTCTTCCTTTCTCGTATTTCCCTCCACCTCTCATTTATTCTCTCTCTCTCTTAAGCTTCCTCATCGTCTTTCTGTCATTTCCTCTCGCACAAACATTTCTCACACCCTCCTCTCTCATTTCTCCCTTTTCTTAAGCCTCCATCTCTTATTTCCTCCATGTCTTTAACTTTCTCCCTCCCTTTCTCCCTCTCCCCATCTCCCTTCCCCCACCTCTCTCTCACATTTATACTCCCATTATTATCAACTGCCTCCCCTCTTTCTCTCCCCCTCTCTCTCTTCTCTCACCTCCTCCACTTCCCTCTTCTCTCCCTCCCTCTCATCACCCGCACGTTTATTCTCCCTATCTTCGTCCTCCCTTCTTTCCCTCTCTCTCTCTTCTTTCACCTCCTCCACTTCCCTCTTCTCTCCCTCCTTCCCCTCAACTCCCGCACGTTTATTCTCTCTTTCTTAAACTTCCTCCCCTTTTCTCTCTCCCTCTCTCTCTCTCCTCTCACCTCCTCCTCTTGCCTAATAATAAGACACTCAAATTACCTCCAGAAAGGTAAGCGCGCCACGAGAGCCCTCTAGCGTGAAGTGCCTCTTGTTACAGTCCACCCTTAACGCGGCCACCCCAGCCACTCCTCCTCTTTATTTTACACTTCGCCTCCACTTCTCCTCCTCATTTTACTCTTCACACACTTCACACACCTCACTTATACATCCCCGGGGGCTTCAGAAGTGGCGAGAGAGAGAAGCGAGTGTTTGAAGACGGATGAATACGTTGTTTTTTGGCCTTGTGTTTGTGTACCTGGCCGCGTTTTGTGCCCCCTTCCACTTTCTTAATTATCTGATTTGGGCACTCCAGGTTTTACACTCTAGAGATTTTCAAGATGGCGGATGTGTACGTTTGTATTTTTTATTATTTTCGTGTTTTATTGATTTTCGTGTGCTTATATCGCCTTTGTGTTCTAAATTTGGCGTTCGTATCTAAAATAACTTTATCGAGCACCTTAATTTTTGTACATAAAGTGCTCTGAAGATGGAGGAAGTGTGTGTGTGTGTGTGTGTGTGTGTGTGTGTGTGTGTGTGTCTCCCACGTGTATGTAGACTCGTATATGGGTGTGAATGTAGTTTGTGTGTGTGTGTGTGTGTGTGTGTGTGTGTGTGTGTGTGTGTGTGTGTGTGTCTCCCACGTGTATGTATATATGGGTGTGAATGTAGTTTGTGTGTTCTTACCTAATTGTTCTTACCTAATTGTATCTTTACAGGAATGAGTCAAGCTCGTACTGTCCCGTGTCTTAAACTATATTTATCGTACATATCCTTAAATTTGTGAATTGTTTTGGCACACACTATTTCATTCGGTAGTGCATTCCATTGATCAATTGCTCTGTTTGGGAAACTGAATTTCCTTACGTCTTTATCACCTCTCTTCTTATGCAGTTTTTTGCAGTGTCCTCTTGCTGATGCTTCTCCATATGTTAAGTAATCATTTATGTCTATTTTCTCCTTTCCTGATATGCACTTATATAGCATTATCATGTCACCTCTTTTTCCTTCTCTCCTGTAGTGTTGGTAGATTCAGTTTATTTAGTCTTTCTTCGTAGCTTAGGTCCCTTAAGCTTGGTATCCATCTTGTAGCGGCCCTTTGAACTTTTTCAATCTTGTCTATATGCTTTTTGAGATGAGGACTCCAGACTACTGATGCGTATTCCAGGGTTGGTCTAATGAATGATGTTATTATCCTTCTTAGCATGTCTTCATTTATGTGTGTGTGTGTGTGTGTGTGTGTGTGTGTGTGTGTGTGTGTGTGTGTGTGTGTGTGTGTGTGTGTGTGTGTTGTAACGCGTTATTAACGTTATTGGGCACCATACAAGACAATGCTTAAACAAAGACGGAAATGGGTGGGTGTGTGAAGAGTTGTGTCTATAGTGTGTGTGTGTGTGTGTGTGTGTGTGTGTGTGAGAGAGAGAGAGAGAGAGAGAGAGAGAGGTGAGTGATGGAGTGTGAGAATGGTTAATAGGAGAATCGTCTATATTTAATACGAACCATTTAATTACAGGTAAGGACAGGTAGCAAGGGTCGATGGCTACCCGCTCACCTGGCAAAATCTCACCTGGGAATATTGCTTCACTGTTTAATATATTCCTCTCTCTCTCTCTCTCTCTCTCTCTCTCTCTCTCTCTCTCTCTCTCTCTCTCTCGCGGATTGAAATAACAACTACGATAACCTGATGAGATTTAAATAACAAAATCAGATAAACGATATGGATTCAAATAAAAAAAGTCAGATGATCGTGGTGTAGGTGGTGGCGACCATCATCCACTCACTTAATGTAGTGCTGCCTACTTCTTTCTTCACCTTTATCATTCTTTTTCTGTGTCTGCCCTCCTCCCTCCCTGTTTTTCCCATCCTCCCTGCCATTTTTTATTACTCTTCTTTCCTTTTCAGATGTCTTTACATCGAGTGACAATGTTAATGATTTCCTGTATGCCAGGAAGCCATTTACAACTCTGAGTCGTATCCATACATCCAACCCATACATGTTCCCTATGTGTCAGCAAGTGGGTTGACGGAGAGTTAGTGTCCCTCCCCGTAAAAAAACTCGAAGACAAACGGCCATCCCTCATGCCTTACAGGATTATTGCGTCTGGCTATAGATAGATAGATAGACAGAATACCGAAAAGGATTTAAGATCATTTCCCCCCTAATTCCCCTTACGACTGAACTCTTTTAAATAACGTAAAAGTTGTAAGGCGGTGCGTGCTATAAACTAGCTGTGTTGGCGGAGCGGGTCGCCAACTCGGGCGGACTGAGGGCGGGAATTGGCCTTGTTACCGGCAGCTCACAGACGCCCCTCAGTACCCCCTCCCCCGATCAAATACGCCCCCAGCACAAACCGCCTTCCTCTGTGTCTTGTTACCCTCACGTTTCCTTCCCTCCTTTCCTTCCCCTGCCTCATCTCCCCTCCCTTCCTTTCTTCTTACCGTTTTTCTTCCCTTCCTTCCTTACCCTGCCTCACGCCTCCCCTTCTACCTTTCTTGCCCTGTTGTCTTTCTCCTTCTTCTGTTGTCTTATTTCTTCCCTTGCCTCATCTTGCCTTCTATTCCCCCTTCCTTCTCTGTTTACTTTCTTCCCTTCCTTCCTTACCCCGCCTCTCGCCTCCCCTTCTTGCACTGATTTTTTTTTCCTTCCTCTGTTGTCTTCTTTATTCCCCTACATGATCTAGCCTTCCATTCCCCTTCCTTACCCAAATGTCTTCTTCCTTCCTTCCTTCCCTCCCTCCCTTACCCTGACGCTCGCCTCCCCTTCCCCTTCTTACCCTGTTGTCTTCTGTCCTCCCGTCCTTCCCTACCCTGCCTCATCTCCCCCCCCTTTCCCCTTTCCTTCCGTTTACTTTCTACCCTTCCTTCCTTACCCTGCCTCTCACCTCCCTCTTCCCCTTTTACCCTATTGTCTTCTTTCCCACTAGCTCACTAACTCTAACTTGCCAGAGACTGTCGTTCGTTTGCAACCTATTTCCCTAACCTTAAATATCAATACAGGACAACACTGCAGCTCTGTCTAAACCCAAACGCCTTGTTGATGACGTTGCTGTATATAGACGTAGAGAGATAGGGAGGTTGGTCGTAACTGTAGATCGTCGAAGCACCGGCCACAAATCAATCATCTCCATGCCCCCTTTCCTTTGCCACAAGGCTGCCCTCTCTCCAACCCACACCTCCCTCTACCCCATTATTTCATCTCATCTTCAGTCGTCCCCTCCCTCTCTTACCTCCACATCACTCACATACACTCTCTTAGTCAGTCTCTCATTCTCCAGTCTCTCCATCTGGCCAAACCATCGCAAGATACTTCATCTAATGCTAACACATCCACAGCAACACCAAAACACTTCTTCCTTATGTCTACCCTTCCGTAATTTCCACGCAAAACCACAACACTCCTTCCTCATTTGTCTGTCTCTCCACGTAACTCCACATGCTCCTCACGAATAACACATTTCCACTGTTTACACTCTTGTGTCCCTCCAACTTTTAACATACAATTTTCCCTTAAAATACTGTGGATTTAACAGTATGAGAGAATAAAACTAAGACGATTATAATGAAGTTTCAATGTATCTTTAGAAAGTACTGCTTATTCAATCTTTAATCCATATCCCTAATGCTGCTCTTAAAAATTCTGGCATTTCTCTTTGCTTACCCCATTTTTTGCATCCATGTACAATTAATGATACCGGTAGAAAAAAACACTGGCCTTCATTGCAATATTTACTTTTCCAGACAACCAGTACCTCTTCCACAACACCATTCAATCTCCCACCAATCTCTTACCGTAAAATACCCTTTTTGTATCAAACCTCCAAACCAGCACATTATGCATCTTTATCAAACCCTCATTTCCCATTCTACAGTGCTGGAATGTAAACATTCAGGGTAAGAGATACGAGAGGTAGACCAAAAATGACTTAGGAGGAGGTCATAATGTGTGATCTCTGGGTTAAGGGACTGAATAGAGAGGCTGCTAAAGATCAAGCAGCACTGACAGCCACCATTTGGTGAGCAAGGCTGATGCATGCAACCATATTGGAGCCTTTACAGATGAATGAACAAACATACACTACAACAGTGCAAAGGTACAAATGATTTTTAATCATCATCTGACTCAAGTTTCAATCAGATTATAAAGTTTCTTGAAGGGGAAAAGAATACAGTATTTCAAATTAGGAGATCCAGTGACCATATATGACCTTTACTGTACTGGTTATAACATTCATGCTTATGACAATGAAATGGATAATTCTGTCAGCATCAGCATAATACAGTGGGTGAGTACAAGACCATGATGAATACAAAAGTCTGGGAGTAACACAGGCCTAAGACAGGTTAACTGTTGCTAGTAATATACTGTATGTATCGGCATTATAATCATGGAAATTATTCACATATGTATCTTTTACAAGTGACGCTACCTGATAATACTGAAGCATAGAGACACAACAAGACTTCGTGGACACCCTGTATAGGTGTGGGTGATGGATGGAAATTAGCAAAAGCAAGTTAAGAATATAGTGGGGGGGGGGAAAAGTACATTTTAGTACAATATTTTACATCATATTTGGAGGGAAATTTCCTGAAATTCATAATTGTACAAAACCTCCATATGACTACCTTTCATACTGTTCCAGTGAAATAGAGTCTGTTCTCACCCACCAACATTTTTTTTTTTTCTTAACTTTTATCATTCTGACCACCATCATTGCCTTAACGATGGGAATTTGCCTAATGCATTACTTTTCATCTAGGTCACTGCAACACTAAAAATCATATTATCAAAGCACGTATATACAAGAAATTTACTAGCTTGCTGATTTTCAAAGGCCATGCTCAACTTGACTGTTTTCAGTAATGGATTACAGTAGAGTAAGGTAATAAAACCAAGTAGGTAAGTGGCACAGCAGTGATGGGAACATTTACATAGCTAAGGCTGGGGAGAGGTAAACTGAAACCATACGGTAGATCAGCAGGTTAGCTGCATCTGTCATATGTACCATATGTTATGGTATCTGGTGTATGAAAAGAATGTCCAGCTGGCTGAAAGAATTCATTCAAGCAAAATTTGGTTAACAGAGGTTTGTTATAATGAGGGTTCACTGTATCATGATTCACCTTTTATTACTGCTATGCATAGGCTGACCCCTCTCCAGGGGTGTGCACTGCTAAGGCATCTATTAGTCTTAGAACATTTTTATTTGCCTCCTCAACAGTCATTATTTCCAACATCTGAATGCAATTCATTACTGTTACCATGTCCTTCTGTTTGGCTGCCTTCACCCACACTCTGCCATTGAACCCCACAACTAGTGTATAGTCCAGCTTCTTGGAAATATTTAATAAAAATGGGTTATCGGGAGTTATTAACATGCGAGCAACATGTAGCGGGATGGTGAACATGATCCCACCCTCTGGCAGCACCCCCATTCCCACAGCACGATCGTATGTATCAATACACACCATCTCGGGTTCCATGTCTTTATTTGCAACCAGTAACCTCCCATACACTAGATCACCGGGGTCCATCTCTGTTCTGGTCTTTTTGGAAGCATTTTCAAAAGACAGGTATGATATAGTAGCGTGCTCACTGGCTCCTATGTCCACTGTGAAGATATCGCCCCTCTTTTTCAGCACAATCCCAATAACGAATTCCCTCTTCTGTGGGATGTAGCGCTTCTGCTGCGTATCCACAAAGTACACGGCTTTTGCGGTTTTCTTCAACATGCCAGATTTTGTTGCAAATACAGCATTGTCCTCCCACCGTAAACCTGGGCCTATATACATGCGACTCTTGGTCCTGTCCGGGTTGTAGTCCATTATCTTGTCTCCCGGCAGCACAACTCCCAAGTCCTCAATTCCACCAGGTTTGATACTGCAAAACACAGATACCACCAACATCAGCAGCAGCAGTCAGGAGGAATTTTGTTTTTTAGGATACAACACATATGCTGGAGGTGGGACTGGAACAAGCTTGGTAGCAGGAGTAAAAAGTGGTTGGAAGAAGTTTAGAGAGTTGTTGCTTCCTCCTGACAATGAGAGGGCTTTCTTTCCATGCAAAGGAGTCCTTGTATGCAGGTAGCAGCATGTATTAGGGGTGTAATGGTCCTTATATGCAGCATGTATTAGGGGTGTAATGGTCCCTGTATGCAACATGTGTTAGGAGTGTAAATGTTCTTGTATGCAGCATGTTGGGAGTGAAATGCTGTACACTAGTGAGACAGGCAGAAAAGGAGGGGGATATTTGTAGGCTCAAGCACACAGAGATTAGAATTATTAGATGGATCTGTAGTGCATCCTTTAACCCCTCAATGGCCACAAGGTACGGTAATACATTCGTGTGTACCGCAGGCTGGCCCCGGGACCATTTTTTCAAATTTAGAAAATCATTTTTTTTTTCTTATGGATGTGAAGAGAATTGTTTGGCACACCTGACAATGTGTCTTTTTAGCTTCTTAAACCCATGCTGTGAATCACCATTATTTTCAGAAAAATTCATAAAAAGACTACACAAGCGTCAATAACATGTAAACCAATCGGCAAAGACATGTGAGATGAACTGACTGCCCGAGTGCTTGGCATGATAAGGTTGAGTCAAGTTCATACCACTGACCTTTGTTCCCTTCTCATAATTGTTCAGAGTCTTTTACAAATCGCGCTAATTCGACGCCCCCAGCACTAGCACTATAGGGCACCATTCAACGCCAGTGGCTGTTGAGGAGTTAATGATAGGTGTGGGTGGGTTAGGACTGTGTATGAAGAGTCAAGAGAAAGGATAGAACCTAAATGTACTGTATTTGTGTTGTGATGAGAATGGGTCAATTGAAAAAAAAAAAAAAGAAAAAAAATCTATGACATGCAACCAGTATTCTATATATTATCCTAAATGTGAAATACAGGTAAGAAATAAAGTTTCATATATATCCATGGAAAGTCCTAAACAACATAAATACCTCTTTACGTATCCATTTTTAAAGTAATTTTCCTTAGTAAAAGATTTCCCATTGAGCATGGCAATACAACCCCAAAATACTGACAATGTTTAAAGTCACAACCAGTTCTGCCATAAGTAGTAATGATCAAACCCTGTCTGTATGCTGCGTGCTTAAACACAAGTCCAGTGAGGCAAGAAGCTTTTAAATAATACTAGCAGCTAGCTTGTCTTTATTTGCTACAGAACATGTCAAATTTAGTAAAGCTTGCTTACAATGTGGCACTGTGATAGCTTTAATTTCTCTGACTGTAGTATTCAAGATATAAAACATATATAAAAATACGGTCTACGGTAAATCAAAGAGTGGCTTGTCACCAGCCTCAAGTTATGCAAACTGGTGGCACAACTAACAGAATGCACCAATCCAAATTGTCATAAACTTACAGAGGTCCCATGTCTGACGTCCTTTTCCACAACAGGGAGACAGAAGTTCTTTTAATTCTGTCAAACGAGGAGTTAACGCAGCCACACCATACACCTTCTCCCTCGATGGACTCGCATATGCTACCGCGGAGAGAGAGGCTGGAGAGCACGAGCGACAGGCTGAAAACAATTGAAGCAAAATGACGTGTTGCCATTCTACAATTATTCTTAATACTCTCACACACTAACTCAAACATCGAAAAAATACGCTATCAAGAAATGTGCTAATAAATGTATAATTTTTTCCTACTATATTACTTTAAATTGAGCGTCTTTGAAACTCTAGAAATCCTTAATACTTACAATCTAGAAAGTAAAGATGGCTACGGCCTAACGTCAAGCACTCTGAGGTTTCTGAGTAATACAGTTTTTATATAGATAGCTATGCATGTTTACATACGGAAGACATTCACAAACCACGAAAAAGGACACAACAATGAAATATCAGCCACAGGATAAATCAATTGTGTTCTAATATTATCTTTTTATCCAAACTGTGCTGTTTATATAAAATACTCAGACTTTTAGCAATTTATTATATGATAGTTGCATACAATATTCGACCATTTTTGTTTCCTGTGCCATTTATATGCCTATATCGAAATAAAATACATAAAACTGAATCATATCGACATTATTTTCCCCTTAGTAAGCAAATAAATAAATAAATACAGGAGTACAAGATTGAAGATGGGACGTGTTTAGTGCAGAAGTACGAGGTAAACAAACCTTAACAAGTCAAGTTGCTGGACATCACCATAGAAATTATTGTTAAAGTTCAGGTGCAAAGGAATTACCATGAATACCGCTAGAAGGAGGGTGTACGAGGACAGTATTCAGTGGCAGCTTTGAGTAGTGGTGCCTAAGGTAAATATGGCAGGGCGATTAAGACAGGGGTTTATTTTAGGGTGTTCTGTCATCCTCTGTGAACTATGACCTCGGAAGGCAGGTGGGATTAATGTGGGTGTGCCCTGTGTGAGTCTTAGAGGCTGCTTTAAAATTCTTTCTGTCACGGAACCAATTTGCTCGTGACTGACTATGACGGAGGTAGGGTTTGCTGTTTTATTTTTCAGGTTGCCATTAGTAGACGTGCTGTTATCCCATATTTATTTATTATTATTATTAACTCCCCTCCTCTCTCTCTCTCTCCTGTAGCTATTTGGTCTCTGCAAACCATTACTAAGATATGGGTTGCCAAATAATGATCAAGTTTTTCATAATTGGACATAGTATAGCAGTACTGCCCTCTAGTCAAATGTAATTAATGATACCAAGTTTATTACCGTATGTCCCTTGTATCATCTACATTTCTTCTGCAGGAAGCAGCTCCACCACAGCATGAATTTGGTCACACCTTGGAAACAGTCAAGATGAAAGCTGGAGATGTTTGCAGGTGTATTTCGGATTTTTCAGGCATTTCTTCCGAGGAGCTCAACCTCTACAAGAATGACATTGTTCAGGTAGGCTCTTTGGTTTTGGTAATATGATCTGAATTAAACTTATCTTCTGTCTGTCGATCTATGTATAGCCTGACACCATAATCCTGTAAGGGGTGACTGTTTATCATTGAGTTGATGGTTTTACAGGAAGGGACACTAACCCTCCACCAGCCCACTTGATCTTTATATAAAATCCTCTTCATTTTTATTTGGGTGGAAATCAGGGAGAATTCATAGGTAATACAATATGGTACACAAAACAAGCCTAATGAGTTTGAATGTACCATACTGTATATGTGAAAGGAACATTATTTTATCCCAATTGTAGTACCGTAATCATTCAGTCCTAAGCATTGTATCTTTTGGTTCTAATCTTGGTATCATTCAAGGTATGCTTGTTTTACTCTAACTTGACCTAAAATTACCCTATCTCCATCCTAAGTCCTGAGAGTTAGCAGTAGATTAACACTGGAAAGTTATAGTAGTCATGAAGAAGTGCTGTGGGAAGAATGTAGAGCCATAATATTAGACCATTCTGACACTGAGCTTCAAGACATAAACTGCAGTAGGCAAAAAATCTGGGCCAGGTTAAGGTGAATTGAGTACAGTATTCTAAGTGGCTGAGATTTTGTAGCTTCTACTTAATGATTTATTGTACATATAAACTTCAGTATTCTTTTGTGTGATATTGCTGTATTGTAATGATATAAATAACCTACTGGTAGTGTATCAAGAGGGTGAGCTAAGACAGTCAGTTAGCAGTGAGTGGGTATGGAATGTTTTAGTCTTAACTGTTTGCATAGGGCAAAGTGACATGGAGGCTATTCATTTGTGGCCACCCCTTCCAGGATGAAGGCATTTTGCTGAAGATGGATACCGTATATAGATTAATATTTCTTTTCATTCTGCAGTGCACAGGTTTTTATAGTCAGTTCACCCTCTCAGATCATCTCAGTTGTGGACCGACACTGGGTGGAGGCAGAAGGTGGTGGGTCAGTGGGCCGGGTACCCTCCAGTGTCTTGGTGACCATCGACCTGCCACCACACCCCTCTCATCTTCCCCTCTTCGTTGCCACAGCAGAGTTTTTGCCATCACAAGCTGGTGACCTTGGTTTAGCTAGAGGTAGGTTGGATATTTGATGAGAATGGTGTATGAGAGATTAACTAGGGCTATGTACTAGATATATATGTGAGTGAGGAGGAAAGAGCTATGGGGATGGGATGGAAAGATATATATATGAGGGTGGTGCCTCTTATCTAGGTGATCTTATTATCTAGCTACACTGTAATTTATCACTGACATTGAATGTTCAGTGACTGATCTGTACAGTACCAGTATACAGTACTTGATTGTGCAATTCTCTGCTGCAATTTATCAGAAAAACTAAGGTAGTTAATGTAACATATCAGGTTCATAAATTAAGATGTTTGAAGCATCTGATTTAATTATGCACTTATCCTTTAGATAGTTTATAAAAGATTTACTGGACTAGTACTACAGTTACATAATTTTTGGTCAATATCTTTTCAGGAGATTTTGTAATTGGTCTGAATGAAATAGATGAATCTTGGTGGTGTGGTGAGCTCCATGGCAAGAAGGGCATATTCCCCCGCAACTTTGTGTGGCCCATCAACAAAGACATCATGCAGGTAGAGTTACACACAGTTATACTGAATATAATTTAACTCTTTGAATCTGGTGATGTCTTCTGGTGGTTTAGCCTTGTTACCTTGGAATGATTTCATTCAGCTTCTGGAAGAACTATAATAGATGGAAAACAGACATAAAACCATGCATGATGATGGCAATGATGGATGCTTTTCCAGGTGGAAGACACTGCAGAGAAACCTGTAAGGATGAGAGGTCGAGTCAAGTTAAGCATAAGAGCACAACTTCCCGAGGAGCTAAATCTGTATGCAGGAGACATCGTCAACATAACACATGTCATTGACAATGACTGGTATCGGTGAGTACATGACTCAGTCATTTGTAAGTACATTTTTTCATCACACCAAGAAACATGTTACAGAGTAAAGTTGTAGCTGCTGGTATTACCTCTAGAGCAGGTTATGAACATTTTTAGGTTTAGTGCTTTCAGAATTACCATAATTAATGCATTGAACTGTTGTAGTACTCTAGGCTACATGCATTTAGTGCCTATTTCCACCAGTTAGTGGTACTGATATGAAACAGTAGCAGGTTTATTACTGTAAGACTGTGGATTAATTTTTTTTTCTTTTGTTTTCTTTTTTTCAGAGGAGAAAGCCATGGAGAGACAGGCATCTTTCCTAGCAACTTTGTGGATATTATAGAGGATGACTTAGTGCCTTTAACACCTTCTGAGGAGAGTTCCATGTTGGATTTCACGAGTGCAGCTCAAGACACCACCACAGTGAACAGTCTGGTTGCTGGTCTTGATCAGCCAGTAGATCTTCAGCCCATCTTCAGCCCTCCTGCTCCAAGCCAAACATCAGTGCTGAGATTCGGATACGATAATTCCGCTGCTCAGCCTGTCTTCAGCCCTCCTGCCCCAAGCCAGACATCAGTGTCAAGTTTTGGATACGATAATTCCACCGCTACTCATATTCCTGCCACATCCACATCTTCAGCTGCTCATGATGGAGGTGGAAAATCAGACCCTCCTGTGACACTTTCAAAAACTTCTTCTGCATGGAAAACATTAGGTGCTGGTGATGAGGATGACTTGTTTGATGATGATTACTTTAAGCAGAATATGCCTGGTTTATTTTCTCCCAAAGAAAAAATTCAGGGAGAAAGCACTGTCTGTAATAATGTTGATACCACTTTTGATTTTGTAAGCCCAAACAGTGCCTCAGCTTCAAACTGTACCTCAAAGTATAGGTATGAAAACATTCCTGAAGGTACTTTGCCCTCAAATGATGTACCGGTAACAAATTTATTTGAAAGTGCTCCAGCTGGCACTGATTCCACTTGGCTTAACAAAAGCCAGTCAGACAGTGGACGTGTGTTGCACAGGTATGAAAATATTCTTGAACCAGATGTACCTCTCGCAAGTCCCAGTCTTTCTGGTGATCTTGCTGCTCATGGAGGAGAAGCGGAAACAAGTGCCTTTTCAAATGTCCAAGAAACAGAAAATGATAGTGTGCTCAATAGTCTGTCTCAGAGAATTGATGAATATTTTTCTCAGAATCTGTTAGATAATAAGGGAACCTCATCTCTACTGTTAAACAACAATACTCTTGCCAAGAATTATAATGTGTTGTCTACAGGATACAATGAAGACAACACAGGGATTGAGCCATATGGACGAGCTGTGTTTTCCTTTAAGGCTCAGTATCCCAATGAGTTGACCTTCAAGAAAGGAGACATAATACATCTCTTGAAGCATGTAGACTCCCACTGGACTTTAGGTCGGGTTGGTGAGTCCTTAGGCATATTTCCAACCTCTTATGTTGACATTATAGTAAACTGTCTCCATAATGAGGAAGAAATGTTCCTGGCACGGTCTGAAGAGGCTACACAGAAGGCCTATTTGGGTCATGCTAAGGCCGTGTTTGACTTTCATGGTGATCAGCCTGGAGATGTTGCCATGACGAAGGGTGATATCTTGAAAATAGTAAATCATGTGGATAATAATTGGGTTATTGTGGAAAACATGACTGGCTCAAAGGGCATGTGTCCTAAGAATTATGTATCTGTGATATTAGATGGAAAGTCATCTGGCTCAAAGGAAATGATTACTCAGTTGTCAGACCCTGGAGGAGACTCAGCCTCTGAACGCAAGTCAAGGCTGCCAGTACAGGAGTCTCTTCATGAACGATCAAGAAGCTCCTCTCCTTTTAGCACAGGAGGGAAGAGACGGTCATACAATAAAGATGACTTTGGCTCAATCAAGAAGCAGGATGTTGGGTCAGTACTAGCCAAGAATATAGCTTCGTTAGACTCCACCATAAAAACTTCATTTGACAAAAGAAGTAGTGAGAGCATTTTCACAGAGAGAGAAACCACTGAACCAGCATCAAAGGATCAGGTAAATGTTACCAAGAATGAAGAAAAAACTGTCACTGAACCAGTCGCTCAAGTGCAGATGAAAAGTTTGACTTCAGATAGTGTTGACAAAAATGCCTCAGATAGTCGAAAGTTATGTGATAAGCCACAAACAACAGAGACTAAACCACAAGCCACAGATACCGGTACTAAACCACAAACAACAGTGTCTGCATCTGTTCCTTCACAGCCACTAAGAGCCTCACCAAAACCTCCAGTGACAAGGAAGCCAGCTGAAGTGCTAAAATCTCAGGCTCCCATTGCAGCACCCAGAAATATCAAGCCTGCAATTCCACCAAGAACAAAATTAATCCGAAGTGAATCCTCAAAATCTATTGGGTATGAATCCTCAAACTCCACCAGAATTTCAGAAACTCCAGCTAATTCACAGTCAGCCAACCTTCCAGTTTCCTCTGCCAGATTACGTAGTGCAACTATATCTGCAGCCACATATTCTTCACCAAAACCTTCTGTGGCTGCCTCTGTGACCAGTGAGCCAATATATGCAAAGATACAAAAGCCAAAAGTACCGGAAGCTGTCAGGCCATCACAGAGCGTGGGGCCTAAGAGACAGCCTAAGCCACCGGTCAAAGCTGTTCCGTCCCTTCCTCGTTCAGACAGCACTGCAGCCTTCCCAGAGGATGTATCTCATCTCCCCCTTGCCAGAGAAGAATCATGCTTATCAGGTATGTGTGTGTATGTATATTTTTCTGTACTAACAATAGCCATGCACCAGCTCCATCAACCCAAGAATGTCATTATTATCTTTCTTGATTTGTTTTCTCCATTTCTTGCTAAAAACATCATATGTATGCATATTATAATCCTGTGTTTTATGTACTTAGCAGAGGGCCACAGCAGCACATCATCATCTGGCCTGGTACCTCAGCGTCCAGCACCTCCACCCCCACCCAAAGTGTCCCAGAGCTTCTATGAGGAAGTTGAAGAATATTACTCACAGCCATCTCAAGGTCAGTAGTTTTGTTGTATAAGCACTGTACAGTAAATCATCAGTTATATATGCCACGTCCATGTGGAGCACTTTAACCCATTAAATCACCAGGTATGTAAAGAGAGGGAGTTTTTAACTTGAGGGATCATTTTATGGTCCTCCAAAGCCAGTCTGTTGACCCTCATTTAGTACCTGTGATGATCAAGGAAGAGGTAGTTCAGATGTAGAGTGACAGGCATATAATATGGGTAAATCGAATGTTTGTATAATCCCTTGAACCCAGCAATGTATTTCTAATTTTATTAATCCCATCTCCAAGTGATACCGGTATGCAGTTTAGGAGAGACATCAGATGTGAAGAATAAAACCTTGGCTTCATTAATTCCTTCAATTCCAGGGGGCGCTCCAGTTGATTAAAATTATTAAAATTATTAGGTAGCAGAAAAAAAAAAAAAAAAAAAAATGGATGTTGCCTGGATTGAAGATTTGAAGTACCCCATATTTTCCAGAATTCCAACTGCAGGCTGCAAAGGATTCAGAGGCAAAGAGTGACGTTGGTACAGGACAGACAAGTGCAATGGGCAATAAAGAAGACAACAAGGATAATGACACAGCCTCACTACCTGTGGAGGAACCCCAGGATGCTCAGGCAGCCAGAGGTGCATCAGTAAGAGAGAGAAAGGTAAAAATCATCACAATGCTCGGCTCACCTTAACTAGCTATAAAATTGCCACATCTCCGTCTTGAATGCTGAGCTGTAAGAAAAGATTAATGCCATACTAGAATATGGTGCAGGTCATAAAACAGTGCTATGAAATGGATGCTGGGATGTAGTATTGTCTCAGTCTTACATTGAGCTGTAGGATATAGGCTACAAAAGATGAAAGTTTTTGTCAAGTTAATGTGAACAAAACATAATTACCATAGATACAATTTTTTTGCAATTTCAAGTTGTGTTATTATTTTGATGATGAGTTAATGTCTGTACTGTATTGGAAAGAATGGAAATAGAGGAATAATTAGGATAATTTATGTGAGTCTGTCATTTCCCCCAGTCCAAAGGTCGTGCCAACCTGCGGAGGGAATTGGTGCAAGAGATAGTGACTACGGAACACGAGTACATTCACGATTTGGAGGCTCTCATCCAGGTGATCAGCCTTGCACCATCGCAGAGGGAGTCAAAGGCTGTCGATATTCCAGCACTGATGGGTAACATAAAGCAGGTGAATATTTTAGCCCTTAGGAATTCAAGCTAAGTGAGTTTTAAGGTGGGAGATGTGGCAGGCCAGAAAGAAGATGGATAGATAGGATGGATAAGTGTGTGAGAAGGTGAGGTATGGAGGTTGAAGAGGCTAGGGAAGTGACAGGGGAAGTGTGGGTGGCTGTGTTTGTGAGGTGAAAACAGGGTTCTGGGACTTGAATGGTGAGTGAATGCATGATCTATTTCACTGGATGTGCCATTAATTAGTTCTGCCTTTGTGCTGCTATTGTCTCTCCTTGTATTTTAAGCTTTACCTCTCGTCCTTGAGTGAGAAAAAAAAAAGGGTGAAATGATGATGATGATGATCCACTCAGTATTCTGAGAAGTTTCATTGGCCACAAAGATTGCTTCACCATTTCAAAAGTGGTTTAATATGTATGTCTGTGGTTATACTTATGAGCTGTATTTGACTGCAGGTTGTGGATGTGGCCAAGAAGCTCACACGTCATTTAGACAGTGTTGCCTTCAAGGACGACGAGGAGTTGTGTGTGGGCCGAGTCTTCCTGCTTTGTGCTGATGATCTCTGTGAAACCTATAAAGTATACTGTTCAAACCACAATGTCAGAGCAGAACCACTTATGAAAAGAGTAAGTATAATAGGAAAAGTGATAGTTATTAGTAAAGGATGAATGTTTATTTTTCAGATTTATGGATGTTAACTAGTGGCCTAAGCGAAGTCTGTGAAGTATATTATTCAAAACATAATGTTATTTAATGTTAAGTCCACAGTACATTACAGAAAACTTGCCTAATTAAGGTTCCATTGCTACCATGAAGTGGATTTTCTAGTTCCTTCAGTTTACAGTACCAGTCACTGTATGTGGAAACGTTTTGATATTTTTTAATGCATCCTTGAGTTGTAATGATGCCTTTATTTATTTATGTGTGTGTAGAATTAATAATTTTATTTATATACTGTACAGTATGCAGATGAACCAGAGCCATCGGTATTTCTGCAGTGGGTGTTAAACGAGCTTCAGCAGCACAAGATCCAGTTATTGGATATGAGATCAGTACTTATCAAGCCTGTGCAAAGGATTCTCAAGTAAGTTACATTGGCTGTTAGAGTTACAAATCTTATTACACGTCTGAGATTTCTTTTTTTCCAGCAGTTTCTATCATATTTCAGGAAGTGAATACCTGTAGCAATTTTTTGCACTTGGTTTAGCTTTCAGTTCATAGAAACATCAGCTGCACTCCGGCCAACTGCAGTGTGGGAGTTTCCATGCACAGTCTCTGGCAGCCTCCCTATGCAGTCCCTTATCGCTGAGGTCACACTGTATGACCATGTTCCAGATCTTTTTTGGTCTGCCTTATGCAACTCCACCTTTAGTGTTCACACCTCTCACCTTTCACACCCAGTTTTCCTCCATCCTCTCCAAATGCCCAAACCATCTCATTACTCAAAATTAGCTGAAGAATAACCTGAAGCTTTTTCACACATTTCCTGGGACAGCCTGTATAATGAGGTCTTATCGTTTGTTTCGTTTAGGTACCCACTTTTCCTTGACCGGCTAGTGAATGAGACAGCGACAGAGCATCCTGATTATACTGATCTCATCAAGGCCAATGCCAAGATGGCCGACGTTGCCAAAGAGATAAACGAGTACACCAAGAGACTGGATTTAAGTAAGACAGAGATGGATATACATCTGTCAAATTTGGATATATATAACTGATTTAAGTTTGATAAAGTTAGATACTGCTGGTAGATTTTTGTGTGACAAGAGTTGTATTTAAGTATGACAAATGAACAGTTATTTATAGACAGAGTTTCCTGCTATCATTTATTTTATGATATTTTTATAAATACCTGTATATGAAATTTATAATCTTATGTACTGTATATAGAGCAAGATATAGAACACATAGTTCAATGCGATAAGCAGTACTGATCTGTTTTTATACTGAGTTGAACTATTGTATTCCAAACCTGTAATTTAGATATTGTGTGTAACTAAAGACAAGTTGTTCTTGAATGATTGTTTACCTGTTGTTTCAGTTAATAAGTACCGCTTTGAGAGTGACCAGTCCCTTCAGAGCAAAATGCAGCGGTTATCCCTGCACTCAGTGGCAAAGAAATCTGCAAGGATCTCTACACAGTTCTCTGAGATGTTGGGGATAATGTCACAGGTACAGTTTGTGCGTTTCGCATTGTATATTGCCATAAAGGCCATGATGTTGAAGAGGGATACCTTCAAGTGGTGGCACTATATAGGTGAATGACTCTTCTGCCAGTTATACAAATATCTCACAACTCCCAGTCCCCCCATAAGAGAGTGGTTGACTTCAGGAGAATGGCAGTTTTGATCTGCAGTCATGTTCAGAGGAGTGTTGGACCACAGCAACAACATCGGCTGCTGTGAAGGTCTTACTGCTGAATAGAGGTATGAGCATGGAGGCTTGAAGAGGAGTGCTGAAATGTGTGTCAGTGCCCAAAACATATCAGTATGGATGTGAGATTGGTATTGCATGAGTGTGAGATGGTAAGAGTAAGAGCAGTGGAAAGGGGCTTATTTAAAAAAATGTTTGAACTGTGGGGAGTTGATAGGATGAGAAACATAGTACGGTAATTGCAAAAGACATAGAGAAATCTGTTGGCAATTGGTTAGTAGCTAGAGCCATAATATTGCCTTATTCTGCCACTGAGCTACATACAATAAGATGCAAAAGGACAAAACTTTGGCCAAGTTAAGAAAAACAACCATAGCATCATCTGAAGGTAGCTAGAATCTGTTCTGTGGTGGCTTAGACAAGGGCATTTCATAGTTCAAGAGGAATAGTAATGGATTGTCTGTTACTGCATGAAATGGTTGGCCATTTTTTTTTCTTGGTTGCAGTACTTTATATTATTCAGTGTTGTGGAAAGTCAGTACAGTGTGTTATACAGGACAGTACTGTGGCAAAGTGGAGGGTACATGACTTGATCAATTTCTGCCACAGACAAGAGATCCAGATTATGACGAGGAGGTAGCCAAGTTCCGGTGCCTCCAAAATTGGGTGTCAGCCATGGCGCAGGAAGTGGAGGTGGTGCGGCAATGTATACGAGCACGCCACCAGTCCGAGCTGGAGATTGTCAAGGGTCTGGCAGATATTTTCTTGGATTCAGCCTGTAAGCCAGAGGTGGAGGCCTTGCAACGCACTGTGAAGGACACATGCAGTAGACTTTTTGAAAACTTTGTAAGTAATGCATGCTTTCACCATTTTTTTTCTCCCTGTTGTGTATGTACAATGCAGTGTATTGCTGTACTGAATGTATTATATATTCTTTGTGAGAGGAAGCTTTATCAACATACATGCACTGGTGTATGCACTTTATGTAAAAGAGGCCACAGGCAGCTGATTTTCCCTTTTGCTTTTTAATTTTCACCTCAAGGACAACTTTGTAAAGCAGCGTATCATCATGCCAACCAAGCAGCTGTTGTGTTTATTAGATGTACCTGAACGACTGATCCAGAAGAGGCACGACAAACGGCTGGACTATGACAATGCTCAGTACAAGTTGGACCGCAACAGGGATCCTGCAAAAAAGAGAATTGTTAGTACCAGTATTTTATCAATTTAGATGCTTTCTCCTTGGTACAAAAATCAAAATACTTTTTCTGAAGTCGCTTTTATGCATCACACGAAATCAACTTGTTACAGGCAAGGTAAATACAGCATGCCCTCACCAGTTGCTCATTACGGTATATGATTATTCACTTAATACAAACAATAAGAATGTAGGACCTTTTTTCTATTTGTGATAATTTATTTTGCATACACAGTCACCGTGATGCCCAGTTTCCCATTATACAATTGGTTTTCTTGCTTATACGATCACTGGATCACTAAATTCCACTGTACAATCAGTCATGGTATGATACTTTTTTCAAGAATGCATCCCTATCATAAAGTGAGGCTTGCTGTACTATGTATTTGTGGTTTGCTTCGTCAGAAATAATTATTTTACCGTCAGCTGGAGGAAGAACTAATGCAGAAGAAGGGGACATACGAGGCATTAAACACCCAGCTGATGATGGACCTCCCAGTGTTGACTCGTTCCGGCACAGAGATTATGTTGATGTGCACACGATCTTTGGTGGCCACACGCATGTACCTTCAGGGACGCCTCGCTCAGTCATACCTCTACTTGGCACAGGTAAGCAGTTTGTTTTCAGTACAGTACCACCTCATTCGGTTTGATATAAGTAATGGGTTTGTGTTCACAGCAGGATAGTATGTGACTTGCTACATAGGGCACTGTTGTTGTCAGATTAGGAGCTTTTTTAACTTTTTTTTTTTTTTTTTTTTTTTTTTTTTTTTACAATACATACGTATGGCACATTTGTATTTTGTAGTCAGTTCTCAGTTAAAGTCCTTGATATGTTCAGGTAAAATGCTACTTTAAATGAAAAATTTTAAGTGAATACTTTCTTTTTCGTGTTCACTCTCATCTTAAATGTCAGGACCAACTGCATAGCCCCGGGCTCCTACGCTCCCCATGGGGCAACGTAGGATTGGATGATGGATGGATGGATGGCCAAAGAGAAATGAGGCAAAAGACAGAAAGCTCGCAGAATGTTGCTATCCAAGAAAAATTGAAGGAGAGCAAGCCAGAATCAATATATATCCATCTACTTTTAGATGTTTGGATAAATTGAGTTTTAACGACAGGATGTCATTGGCAGAACGAAATACAGACTTAGGAAGATTGTTGCAGAGTTGACTAGTAGTGTACATTAAGGATGGAGAGAATTATTAACCCTTGCACTAGAGAGCTGGACATAAAGAGGGTGGTGGATGGTTGGGTGGGGCGGGGGTAAGATCTCCAACAGTGAAGAGGTCAATGAAAGCTACATTATGCCTCAGATTCTAGTATTGTATCCTGTGCTAAATGAAGTGCCTGGTTGGTAGCAAGAATAAAGTATAAAATACATAACTGGATTGAAAGAGTTAATAAATCCCTTCAGTAGCAGTGACCTTTCCTAAGGAAAATAAGATTGTGTGGCAGCAGAAAAGGCTAAACTAAGGAGGAGGTCACCCAAGTTCAAGAGATTAAAGTTGTGGAGCCGTCAGGTAGCAGTAAGTGGGTCAAGTGGGTAAGAGAGATGGAGCTCACTTGGGAGAAGAGTAATAATCCCCTTCAAGGTCATGGTCTTCCCTGCCTCTCATCCCATTGTTGTAGTGGCCGTTCTCGCTGTAAGTCAGGTATGGCCTCCAAAATATCAGCATTTTTCGTACAGTAAATGCAGTCAGATGGGTGAAGTTGGTCTGCTTGCCTTAGGAGTGGTAGTGGAACATTAGTAGGCTACTTTTTTTTTCTGTGTACTTAATACTGAAAAATAACTCTAATATAGGCATCCTGAAATGAGGGCTAAATGCTACAGGTGCATATATTTATCACTGAGTTACAGTACATTATATACTTGAAGTGAAAGGAGTACTGTGTAAATGGCTTGATATGATTGTTTGAATTTTGCTTGAAAATTAATTAACCATTGTGCTTGTTTGGTTATTAACTCCAAGTACATCCTATGAGTTGGTTAGTATCCATATTACTTTCCATGATATAGAGTAGTTGAGTTTTCCTTGACTGAGGTGTTATGCAATGTTTTAACGTTTGTTGATCAGTTGGATTTGTGTTGAGTGGCCAGTGTTTCTCAGAAGACATGGACTCATTTCATATTTCTTCACTCACTGCAAAACATGCAGCTTCAAACACTAAAATTACAGTAACAAATGTGTCGTTTTTGTATCATAGTCAGTAAATGATTAGGTGAGAAAACTAGGTCAGGATGAAAATAATGGTGAAAATGTAGTACTGTACTATGTGATATGAAAATAATGGGGAGGATTTTGTCATATCAAATGATGCCATGCTTTCTAGACCTTCAGCATCTGACCCACCACATAACCAGTCTAGTCCACCCAGGGTAGAGTTAGGAGGTGGAGACCAATCTGTGTTTAGTGTGTTATTATTATGATTTGCATAGGTGTTGTGTGAAAAGGTAACATACTCAGAAAAATAGAGGCAGTCTTAATGGAGAGATCAGCACAGTAATAGAACACTGTAAGTGCTTGAAGATTTGCTGCAATGTAATATTGCACGTTACCATATATCAGAAAAGTGACTACCATGTCTTTATAGAGAGAGCAACACAGGAATATGTACAGGACAAGAAGTATTCAGTATTTGCATACTGTATTGTTCCCCCCCTCCTTTTATTTTTCCATCCGTAGGTGGAAAGAGAAATGTGGATGATTTTCTTTTTTCTGTCTTGTTTTTTAGTATAGAAATTAGATTATCTGAAGAAAAGCAGGTGTGGAGTGTGGTTTAGAATCAGGAAGGTTTCAAAGGTGTCTTGTTTTTGCATCAGGTGCCTGGATTGTCATACACTGGTGAGGAGGAAATGTTGTCCCAGTTCCGTGTGAAGTATTTACAGCAGATTGGAGAGTTCAGACAGCTGAGTTTTATCCCAGCTGATTCCCTCCAGCGTACACTTGCACGCACCAAATCCCGTGCACGCAAGGGCCTCGACAGCACTGCCAAGAAGGATGGCCATGAGGTACTGTACTGTTGCTTAAAATAGTATGTACTTATTTCCTTCTCATAATTTGATTACTGTACTAGTAAAAATATCGGTCTGGAAGTATTTATTCATGAGCAAATTTGCTTCAGGTATTCAGACCATTTAACCCTTTCAGGCACAGTCGCGCGATTCGCGTGATGTCGGCTTGCACTCCGCCAGACACAGTCACGCGACTCGCGTCCTTAAGGCCCCTTCAAGGCCCAAAAATATTCGTCAGAAAAAAACTTATAGGCCGATTTGCGTGATTTTTTGGCGCGTCTTAGGGTAGCCAAGGCCTACTGGAGGTAAGTCATTGGCAACACTGCTTTGCCTTATCAGCCTCAGCCCGCTCCCTCCAACCTCAGTGTTTGTTGAGCAGTCAGCCAGTGATGTTTGACAGCTCGTGGTTCCCTTTAAATCGTCCATAATTCTCCTCCTCTTGCCCAAGGCAAAGACCCTATTGAATCAGTGAGATAATACATTGTATGTGAACATATAGTGATGTGATATTGTTGATGGAACATTCATATATGTATTGAAAAGCAATTCTGGCCGTTAGCAATCGTTGGGCCTTGGAGCCAGACACATGGTCAGTGTAGCGGGGTTGCACCACTCCACACCCCGCAGGCCGTATGGCGTGAGTGGAAATACGTATATAAATGAAGCCAAGGCATAAATATATATTGTGTGAAACATACTGTGGATGGCTTGGTGAAATTATGGAGCCAGCAAGCGTTATGTGTGGCATGAAACAGTGTTGTGAAGGGGCAAACCTGAAGTTGGGAGGGGAGAATTACCGGTGTTTTTAGGGCTGGAATTATTGTGATTCTGATAGTGTAAATGCGTATGGAATTGTATGAAATATACGTCAAACAAGCTGCGAGTTTCCGTGAACGAGTGTGGTGTGTGCTAAAAATAGCGTTGCCTCATACTCTCGTGGAAAAGCTGACTCACACACACACACTACATAACTCCTTATCTTCAAATCCGTGGTCTAACTGGATCAACACCCCTGGAGGAAGTGAGTTCTGCAAATTTTGTTGATATATGTAATAATCTATTACCATTACCTCTCACACTTTCAGACAAATATCCATTTTCTCCTACAGATTACACATATGAAAGAAAGTAAATCTCCACAGCAGTAACTATAGAAGAGTTATGTTTATGTGTAGTAGGTTATAACAATAGAAAAACATCCATGGAAGATGTAATAGTCTACAGATAGGGGAAAAAGAAAGTTAGTAGCATAGTCTTCAGGCCGGTGTGCGAGGAAGAAACAGTGTGTGTAAAAGTTGGTAGCGATCGGAAGAGTAACCTCACTTTGTCGGCCAATTACTCGAAAACTATTAGACTTATCGATTTTCTGTTACAACCATCATCAATACCACTAAATTCTACGTAAGATCAATACCAGAATGTAAGCCTTTGGTAGCGTTTTGGGGGTAAAAGGCGAGAGAAATGTTTTTGTTCCTAGCGGTTGTTGTGTGACATGACAAGCGCTCGGAGTAATAACATCATTTTGTCGGCCAATTACTCGAAAACTATTAGACTTATCGATTTCCTGTTACAACCATCATCAATACCACTAAATTCTACGTAAGATCAATACCAGAATGTAAGCCTTTGGTAGCGTTTTGGGGGGTAAAAGGCGAGAGAAATGTTTTTGTTCCTAGCGGTTGTTGTGTGACATGACAAGCGCTCGGAGTAATAACATCATTTTGTCGGCCAGTTACTCGAAAACTATTAGACTTATCGATTTTCTGTTACAACCATCATCAATATCACTAAATTCTATGTATGATCAATACCAAAATGTAAGCCTTTTGTAGCGTTTTGGGGGATAAACTGCGAGGGATATGTTTTTTTTTTCCCTCGCGTTTATCAGTGACATTCGCTCGGAGTAATAACCTCACTTTGTCGGCCAATTACTCGAAAACTATTAGACTTATCGATTTTCTGTTACAACCATCATCAATACCACTAAATTCTACGTGTAATCAATACCCGAATGTAAGCCTTTGGTAGCGTTTTGGGGGGTAAAAGGCGAGGGAAATGTTTTTCCTCGCATTTGTTATCAGTGACAAGCGCTCGGAGTAATAACCTCACTTTGTCGGCCAATTACTCCGAAAACTGTTTGACTTATCGATTTTCTGTAACAACCATGATCTATACCACTAAATTCTACGTATGATCAATACCAAAATGTAAGCATTATGTTACGTTTTTGTGCGATAAAAGACGGTGGAAATGAGTGTCTCTTCCCGGCTGTTACCATTGAGAAAGGCTCGTAGTAATACTCTCATTTTCTCTGCCAATTACTCGGAAACTATTGGACGTATCGATTTCACGTTTGAACCATGATGAAGAGCAGGAAATTCTATATATGTACAATACATAAAAATGTAATATTTCTCATAAGAATTCGTGGTTACGTAGACGGGAACATTGCGTACGCCATGTGCGCATCACGAAAGTCAATCACGCACGGAGTGCCTTGTACTTTTTTTCGATTTACTCGAGAACTATGAGGCGTATGGGGTTTTCCCGTCACAGTGGGAAAGCTGGATAATGGGGGCATATTACTATGTAATAAAAACGTTAGGTCCCTGGGAAAACTTAGCTCTCAGAGGTCAGTGAAAATTTTTCGAAAATGGCTCTCAGTTTTTGACCATTTTCTCGAAAAGTATACATCGTATCTAAACCAGATTGGTTTCGTTAGAAAGCTGATGAAATTCTCTATGAAAAAATATTAGATCATTTTCCTGTAGGATGGAAAACATTCAAACGGTGATGTTGGGAAGTCAAAAATGTTTACTCGACATGCCTTCCAGGGCTCATAACTTTCTGTGCTGTTGTTTTCCTGTGTTTTGGTCATGTTTATCAGATAGAACAAACATCCATGCATACCTGGACATAGGTTTCATGGGAATACATTGATTTTGGGGGGGCGAAAATAAGGCAAGAATGTGTTTCATTCGCTCAAATTTGCTCAAATTTGCCGCGCGCGCGCTCACCGGCCGGGCGGCTTCGTAGTCGAAATTCCGGGATCAGAAAACTTATTGAAACTTATCGTGCGCGAAAGGGTTAAGGAGAATAGCTAAGGAATTCAGAAGTGAAGGCAGGCAGATGTCAGTATCCCAGCCAGCGATATTTCAGGGACAAGTTACTGCTTATATCCTCTTCTCTTACAAGCTAAGTCTTACTGGCATACAGTGCAACATTTCTCACACAAGAATTATAAATAATACCCTTGGCATGAAAGTAGAGCCCTTTCATAATCAGGAGAGACAACAGTTCCCTTAATTTCTTCCATGTACTTCCCATTTTGCAGCACAAATAGCCTCCCCTCTTCCTTCCACATTAGCATAACCCCTTAACACAAATTGATTTTACTAATCTCTTGTGAGACATCTTCTGGCTGTAGGGATTACAGACATCTCAGTAGCTGCTTCAGCCCAGGTGCATCTCTTTATTATGGTCAGGATATCACCACTATCATGTTTTTTTCCCCTTTCCTTGCCTTCTGGACTCTACCTTACCCCACCTGCAGGTGAGAAAAAGAAGGGGGGATGATGATGATTAATTGAAGAAACATAAGGTATGCTTTAACCCTTCTTATCTTCCATACATCCAGAACGTTAAGAAGAAAGTGGTTGGCAAGTACCCTGCCAATGTTGTGTACGTGGTGACAGAGGTGCACACTCCAGCTGAGGTGATGGAACTGACTCTCTACCCAGGTGACCATGTGGCCCTTCTTAAAAACAAGGACCCACTTGGATCATCTGACCGCTGGTTCGTCGATGATGGAGGTGAGGCCAGTGTGTGTGATGATCCTGGAGTAACAGTAGTGGCCTTACTTTAACTAGGGTGGTGGAGAGAGACCCCTTCACATGGTGGCACTGATATATCCGGGTAGTGAAGCTGCCTGGTTGTATATATATATATGTCCCTCAACTCCCTATCCCCCCAAAAGAAGATAGTGGGTTGTAGGAGTCTCTAGAGGGGCAGCTTCAGCCTGCAGTCTACTGGGATCACACTCAGATGAACTTGGGCCTACAAATTCCTAGTTCCTTTCAGCTCAGTTGATGGCCAGATGTATTTAGATTAGAGAGTTAGTTTAATAATTAACCAAAGACACTCCTTCCGTGTTTATACCACCAAGGCTTATTGAACTCTATGCAGCCATGACGTACTGTTCAGGTTGTTAAGTAGCTCAGTTCTGCCAGGGGAGAACAAACCAATTATAGTTCCTGATTATTTTGTGTGGATACTAATCTCTTAGAATTATTTTCAAGATGCTGGTGAATGGAGAGAGATATGCATTAGTTCAAACACCTTAGTATTTTTTTTTTAATTCATTCTTCCTGCATCCAGACAATATTTTTCAGCTTAAGTTAGATCTCTGGTACTGAAGTGATGAATGAGGCCGTATCGAACACTTCCGCCATTAAAAGTTTTGCGTGAGGTGAATAACATTGCCTGAAATTAACAAGAATATTGTCATATGGTATATGCCCTCATGGTGAAGTGGCTACTCACCTTGGTTTAGTATTAAAAATGGGAGGTTAATATGTAAAGGAAGTGAAGAGTAAAATGCCTTAAGGAAGGAATGTAGCCATTACCTTGAAGGCAGTATGGTATTAATATTATCATCATTAACCCTTTCATGTTCAAGACAACTCTATCATTCTATTCCAGGTAGCACCAGGTGAAGTTATTTATCTGAGAATGAGTGTAGAAGCATGAGAGTATTAACTGTGTTTGATAATAAGGGTTTTTCTGAGCAGTTACTCCCAGTCCCTCATTTATGCAACAAGCCAGCTCTGGAACTGTCTCCCTTTGTCTGTATTTCCTGCTTCTTATGATCTCCAGTCTTTCAAACGTAGTGTGTCCAGGCATCTCAAAATGATCAGATCTTGAATTTGGCTCTTTCTTGTATTTTGTTTTTCACTTGGAGGGAACAGTTATTGCGGGCTCATGGCCTTTGGTTCCTTCTTCCTCACATTAAAAAAAAAAAAAAAAAAAAAAAAAGGTTGTGGCCTTTAAGTCCTTTGATCATAATGACAGTGGTGAGAGTGAGTCATAGGAGCTGGAGAGTGTTAATTGTTGTACTGAATTTACATCCACAGATAACAGGGGCTTTGTACGAGCAGCTGTGTTAAAGCCCTTCAGTGACCGTGATGGTAAGGGTGAATTAACCGCCCTTCCCTCAGCTGTCTCCACTGCTGTATCCCTGCCTACCCAAATGCCCTCCTCCTCCACCCAACGTCCCTCCACCTTGCCCCGTGCCGCCCCACCCCCGCCCCTCCCCGAGCGCCCCCCACGCTACGAAGACCTGTTCCCCTCCTGTGCATCTGGTGGCAGGGTAGCAGCTCAGTTCCATGTTACAGGGTACATGGCTGGTCGGATGCAGCCACCACCACCACAGTACAGTAAGTCAGAGTTATTTGCTGCCTTTTTTAACATTCTTTTTTTGGGGTGCCTTAGTTCACCCACTTTAATTTGGCAGAGCTTTTTGTCATTTTGCAACTTATTTTCCATACTTCAGAATTAGACGTGGGTACCCTGAAGGCACTCCTGTCTCAGCCATCCCCTGCTCCCAGGAAGGAGCAAAGTGTCAGAGAAGATGATGGGGAGGAAGATAGACTTTTTAAACTAGAGGAGTTAGGTATAGCCTTGATAATTTTCTTCATTGTGAATGACCTCTCTTGAGTGGAATGAAATTGTATGGTTGCAACAAGAGCAAACTTAAAAGGATGTCATAGCTACAGGTCCAAGGGGTTATGTTCGCAGTAAATGGCGGAACGACAGCATTACTGGTACCTTTTAAAGTTCCATTCCTACATATGATGCTGATTTGACAGTTCCAACAGTTTACAGTACTGTATGGAGAGACGTTAATATTATGGAACACATTTCTGAATTCTTCCTGTCCTTCCCAGGTCCTCACCCTCAACCCTCCAGTAGTCAAACACCCCTGCCTAGTAAACCAGGCCATCACTACTCCCCTGTGGATGAGGCCAGTGACTACTACAACACACCACTGGATCGGCGGCAGTCCAATGAGTACAACTCCCCAATCTCAGAAGAACACAATATATATGAAGAAATTGATCAGGTAAAAATGGAGGACAGAGTACAGTAATTATAAATGAGAAGAACTTTCATGTGGCACTGTTACTGTTTTTACAGTTTTTGTCTAGAAACTTGATGTCATTTGATTGTTAAATTTCATCCTTATTTATATATAAAGTACTACAGTATTTGTTTTTGACACAGGGTGGGGGCAGAACGAAGGAGGGTGATGGTGGTGGTGCAGCCGATAGCAGTCCCATATATGAGGTCATACACGATGGTGAGCTGGTGCGCAACCCTTCATCACAGCAGCCATCAGACCTTCAAGAACCAGAGCCACAGGTTAGTGTTATTTCAAAGGTGAGAATCTGAAGGGACATTTACAGAGTGGTTCAGGGTTTGAGAAATGTTACTGTATGAAAAACTGGCTTTAAAATTAGAAAAGGTAAGTTATTGTCTGCTGAGGCACAAATTTTCTTTCAGTTTTACTACGCCCAGTACAACTTTGGCGGGTCTGATGCAACCCAGCTGAACCTTGTTGCGGGTCAGGTGGTGATGGTGGTGTATGCTGAGTCGCCAGAGTGGTGGTTTGTGGAGGACCGCCATGGCAACACTGGTTACGTCCCTGCCTCTTACCTCACCAGATACATTTAAGTCCATCACATATTCTCACTAGTTATTACAGTGCTGCCTAAATATGGAAACTTGATCCTAGCCATTCCTGGTATATTTCATTCTACTTCACTGTTCCCTTTTAGCCTGTTAGTTCATGCCTTTCATTTATCATCCCAGTTCCTCATCCTATCCTGTGTATCATTTCATGTCTTGGTTCTTTATTCTACTCTCCACTTATTATTTCACATTGTAACTCCTTATTTCTAGCATTTTTTTACTTATAATTTCACATCACTGTTCCTCACCCTACCCAACTTCTCACTTCTCACTCTACACACCATTAGCCATCTTAACATAGCTTCTACCTGTACATCTATGCATTGGGTGGGGGTAGGTTCATTATGTAGACAGAAATTTGTGTTCCTCAGCATTGTGGAATGGTTGCCCTTCAAGACTCATAAAAAAGCATGGTATGAACATGTGTGGAAGTGCTGCCCACCCATGTCAGGCCCATTCAACCCAGACACTACAATAAATACACATGGTTATCCCTCGTTCTTCTTGGTTTCATCTCTGCAGGTGTCAATTGTTTGTGGATAAGTAATCCATCACAAAATGCACTAGTTTGGGGTGTATTTTAGGATGATGTAAGATTTGATGTGAAAATAATATGCAAGTAGATTCTAATGTCTGGTGATGGTATGAGGGCACTACAAAGAGTTTTTAGACAATCACATAGTTAAAATATGACTTTGGGGGCCCTTTAAGTAGGTTTTTAATATTGATGGATTTTCACTATTCATGTGCGTTTGTTCCCAAACAGCCATGAAAGGCAAGGGGTAACTACATATTTCCAACTTATAACAAGATATACACCTTAGCTCTGTCTATAGGCAATTTCTCTCTCTGTTCAGGTATCATGTTTTCCATTATAACTTTCTGTTTATTCCTATTGTATTTCATATCACATCATCCTACCAAATCCCATTAATACATTCTCCTACCTATTGTGAAACCAACTGCCATGGCTTTTACAAGAGTGAATATTTCTCATTTATTGTTAGGACCATGTAGTAATACATGTTTTTGACCAATAACCAATGTAGAGATAAATGTGTTAACTGATTTAACTACCATTAGGACAGCTGAAATTTCCTTTGTGTTTGATGAAGTTCTAATATATTCAGTACCTGTTCTTTTTTGAGATTGTGGAGAGGATAGGGGATGATAATTGGGTGAGGAAGGTGAGAAGTGTTAATATTGGGGGTGGGGTTATGAGGGGTAGACCGAGCAAGACCTGGGATAAGGTCATTAAGTGTGACCTCAGGGTTAAGGGACTGAACAGGGAGGCTGCAATGGATCGTGCAGCATGGAGAGCCACCATTAGGTGACCAAGGCCGATGCATGCAAGCATGTTGGAGCCTTTAAAAATTAAACGATTGTGAGGTGCGAATAAATTTGCATGTTATGTTTATCGTTAGCTGTGATGTTTTTGTAAATTCTGTCACAATGGTTTTGCTTAATCATCTTCTATACATCTACTGTCTTTGATGTAGCAGTATAAGTACTATAGTATCATTAATGGTATGTTATTACAGCAGTTAAGTATATTTCATCTTTGATATGTTATTAATACTGTTGTCCAGCTTTATCATTGGTTTTATTAATGTCTAGCAAGTTTTATCCAGATTATAATTGCAGTGTTGGGTTATATTGATGTCTAGCATTTTTAAACTCTGTGTAAATAACATCATGCCAGTAGATGAAGACGCTTTAAGACAAGAGTGAATTAGTCCTCTGATGGTGCCTTGTAGAATGTGGAGACTAATGTGAGTGCTTGACAGTGACTCAGATTACTGACAGGAAACACAGCCAGTGCCAGTCAGCCTGGGTTAACATAAAAACAGTGCTGCTTCACTGTAGTTGGTGTCTGAACAGTGCTGCTTCAGCATAGTTGGCACATGAACAGTGCTGCTTCTCTGTAGGTCATTAAGTAGTGCTGCATTTTTTATGCCTAATGTTGTAATTTTGTCCCAACAAAGTACTGTATATGGCTGTTACATTCCATTTTGGTTGTTCACTGATGTTTTGCTGATACCTTACATCTTATATTGCAAAGTTGTCAGATTACTAGTAACCATATTGTCTTTTACATTCATAATGCAGTTACTGCAAGGCAGTGATGCATTCCATTAATTTTAGATTTGTATGATCATACACATAATATAGTTTCAGTATATTTAAAAAACCAGGTTCAGGTGCTTAGAAAAATTTGTGTGAGCTGCTAAAAATCTTTGATACTGGTCAGTGAATTAAACTGGCTTGAGTTTTGGTCAGTTTTTTACATAACGATTGTATTGTAAGGGTAATCTGGGTACCATATACTGAATGTCAGTGATAACCTGTGCCTGAGAGTGTAATATATTAAATCCCTTTAAAGATAAATGTGTTTGAAGTGAAATAACTCGTTTTACTGTTTATTTCACAGAATATCTTTGCAATTTACTGTAAAATCCTGTACAGTTGTGTATCCCTTTGTGTTTGTCTGTCAGCTAAAACCATTAATCTGAAAATTTTCTGGTTTGATTCTTGCTGCCACCAGACAGTTTATTTTCACTAAGAGATGTCTTTTAAAATGAAGGGGTTAATGATTGCTGTATCTAACCTCTCCATTTCAGAAATCTCTCCTGAGTTGAAAAAAAACATCAGAAGGTAGAAAGACAAAAACAGAAGTGTGTTATCGGATTGAAGGAGTTAAGTTTAGGTGTAGGAGGATGTGGTACATAACTACACTATAAACTGAACATCAGTTGTGTTTTTTTGGTGATGTGGTAATTGCAGTAGCATTTATTGCCTGAAGTAATTTTTTATTCTGGTTTGATGGCTAACATGTATAGTTATTGTATCATATTCAGATATATAACAGAATCAGTTGTTAACCATCATACAATATTTCCAAAAATGTTGTGCAATGCAAATGAGAGCCTTAATATTGTTGACAGAGAGTTACAAACCGATCCGAGTACCATCATCTCTCATTTTTCCAGTTTTGATTTTGCCAGTTTTGGTTATTCGTTTGTGAGCAAATCATCACAGAATACACTAGTTCAGGGTGTATTTTATGATGACTTATTGTTAATCTGATAATACAGCTTTGAATATGCTGAGTCTAATGTCTTGTGATGTGTTGGAATACTACCAAGGATTTTTAAGCCCCTTTTAGAGGGGTTTTGGTTATTCATGCATTTTTACTATTTGTGGGTGTGTCTGTTCCCCAAGACCCACAAAAATTGAGAGGTGACTATAATTATGTTGTGATGAGAAGGTTGTAGATGTTAAATACAGTACTATCATACTGTAACAGCTGCTGTGGTCATTATGCATTTATTCAATTTTTATACCTTAATTGATTTTGCCTTTTGAAATATTAATATATTTTTGTGCAGTTATGTTTGCACATTTTTTTGTGGTTGAAGCCTTGACTGGAAACAAATGCTATTGATTATTGTACTTGTATTCTTGCCAGTACTGTATTTTTTTATATATTTCTACAAGGTATTCTCATATGTAACAATGAAATGGTGTGTTATCATCCGTGTCCTTTCCCAGTATATTGGAGCAGCTAAATTGTACCATTCCTTCCCAAATAACGGCTTCCTTTGAATACCGGCATCACAGTTGCTTACTTCATCTCATACTATGGAGCTTTATTGAGACTGGTTTTCAGATTTGAATTTGCATGAGTAGATTTATAATTTTTTGAAGTGGCTAAAGCATATAGTTGAAAAGATGTATGGATTTTAGAGCAGCATGGTCAGGTTGTAGCAGCATATAGTTGAATGATTAATAGGAAATACAACAGAAGGGGCTTTGCCAAATATATATCCACAAGCAAGGATACTGGCAAGTAGAGATATTACTGAAAGAGGGTAAAATAAAAGGATTGTATTGCTATGGTAAGATATAAACAATGAAGATGTTGTTAAGCAAAAATGTCAGCCAATCACAATACTGCCAGACTAATCTGTCAGCAGACATGGATAGTGTCAAAGAAGGTGTTATCAGTTTAAGTTACTGTATTAGATAACAATATAGCCAAATGCAGTAAGTGTCATTAATTCAGTGTATCGCCAAATAAGATTACAGTATCAGTACCTTAGAGTCACTGGGTGTCATTGATTCAAGATTTTGCCAAGTAAGTTTATTAATAAGTTAGGGTATGACCACACAAATCATCATCATCATCATCATCAGGATCGAAAAGGCATTATAGAGTGGCAGCTATCATCACCATTCCCAGTCAGACAGGCGAGATACTTATTCACTCCTTGGACACACCCGAAACTTCCTTGGCAGTTGATGTTTATTTTGATCTGTGTACTATTTAATGAGTTAGATATATTTTTATTTTTATTTTTTTAGGGTGAGGTTCAAATTATGCTCTTTTTTATAATACTCATAATTGATTAGGCAGAATCTCAGAATTATAAAGTGGGATATGATTTTAGACATATAAATTTATCTCCTTGATTATATGTCATGTTTTAGTTTCTTGCTGTTGCTTGGTGATTTTAGTCAGCTTAGGAATGAAGGGGTGTGAGTTAGAGAGAGAGGGCAGCTTGACTGTGGAGGGTAGGGGTTTGGGAGAGGGCTGACATGGAGGTGATTCGTTTGTGGCCACACCTTCTGGGATTAAGACATCTTGTTATAAATAAAGGAATGGCCTTGCATGCTGAAAAGGCTTTGTTAAATCTATATCTACCCTCCAGTTTGAAAAGTCATTCCTAAACTGAATCAAATCAAAAGGTAGCAAGGAGAAAAAAACAGTCATTGGTTTTAAAGGGTTGGGGTTGCTTCCACAATGACTTCTTTTTGTTGAGATGCTGAATAACAAACCTTTTCATTCCTTGGTTTTTGCTTCCATCACATTAGGGAGGACACAAACCATTCACACATGCATTATTAGAACGGTTACCATGGAATCCGTAGGGAACTCCATACATTCTTAGAGGATTGGGTAATTATCACGTAGTCTGAATGAACTCCTGCCCCAGCCAAGCTTACCATGTTTAAGATCATGTGGAAGATGCAGACAGGTACAGTTACAGTAGACTCCTTCGTGAATGCCGTATGAGAATGGTCATCGTAGAATCGTGAAAGACTGGAAGCTTACTCAGTTCAGCTTAGTACTGCATATTCAGGATCTTTTAGTTAAATTGTTGATGAGTTAATAATTCCCATGAAATTCTTAGTGAGCTTCATACCTCTCCAGGGTTATTGCATTTGATTTTTTTTTTTTTTTTTTTTTTTCAGTGAGAGAAATAATTCATCTGTGGAAGCAACTCTTATTCATTTCCAAACTGCAGTGTTTTTTGGCACACATACATATGCTCAGTTAGTGATGTATGGAAGTGTAAATTGATTGTATAGCATGCATAACTGTTGATGTTGCACCTTTTACAGTAATTTAATTTTATATGACTCAGATATAGACAGAGTTTCAAATCTCTAGGCACTACTTTGAGGAGGAAATAAGACATTTGATAGACTGGTTGTTTGATTTATGTGTTGATTAAGCAAATATCCATTAAATGTGAATGTACAGTTATGGATTTTAATATTAATCCATTTCACTTTATTACATAGCAAGATGATAAACAACTGGCTCTTAAAACATGATGATGCAGTCTTCGGACCCCTACAGTCTTTCAGAAAACTGTGAACATACATACATATATATATATACATACATACTTGCATACATACATTCTTTACATACACATACATACATGAAAATGATGCTACATTTCAAATTAAGGAGTCCTGTTTGGGGGTTGGCCATGGTACAGCTGATGTTTTCTGTGAACTGGAAGTTAAACCAAGTGGCAGAACCAGCTAATTACATCCTAACAGTTGATAGAAACTGTTGGGAAAATTTAATAAGATTTGTAACATGTGAGATTCTCAGCTTAGTCATTGACTCTTTGCACAGCCACACAGAAGAAAAAAAAATATGCAAGAGTTTTATAATTGTTCACCTAATGTGTGGAAGGATATCAGTGTTCATAACTGTACATTAAAATATTGTGTTATTTGTGTTATTTGGTGTTCATGGATGTAACAACCCCTGTATTATTAATATTACTGGAGCCTCAAACTCCCATTGAATTACTTATACCTCATCCTACATACCATGACATTGGTTGGCAGATTAATAGTCCAATTTTAGCATTAGTATCTTAACACCTACAGCCAGGGATCTCTCTCTTAGCCTTATGAATCTGGGTGATGTACTTTTTAAATATATACTTGGTGCCAACAAACTTTTTTTCTTTTCTTTTCTGTTTTTTTTTCTTTTTTTTACATTAGGGAAGTTCTCCAGGCTGAAGGGATTTATTAAGGCTGTATCTAACCCCTTAATTGCTGGAGGGGAAGCTTTCATGTGGTGGCAGTGATTGAACTGGTTGGATCAACTCCTTGGTTATACAATTGTCCCTCAGCTGTTTCCCATCCAGTAATGGAGGATGGTGGATTGTTGGAGAAAGGTAACTTCATCCTGCGGTCCACTGGGTTCACAGTTGAATGAATCCGGGGCTAGAACTACATCTGTTTAAAGTCTATCCTAAGCTCAATGTTTTGCAAGAATAAAATGCAGATGTACCTCGGCTCAGTTGGATAAACAGAATAAAGTAATTGGCATCAACATGAATGAAACGAAGAGAGATATTCCCTGGCTGACAGTGTTAATTTTTCTGACCCCTGCAGACTGGAGGTGTCTTTTGTGAGCCAAATAAAATCATCTGGCACCCACCATCCACTCACTCATTGTAGTACTGCGTTTGGGTGACTTTACAGTGGATTACAAGCCAAATGGTAACGAGACTTTCTCAGGCTGGAGGGGTTTATATTCTAGGTTTACTTATTGTATTTGAATTATTGGTGTATTATTCATGCAGTGTTGATTAGTATTATAGCTGTGTATGTGTCAGTTTGTTATTAAGGTACTTCCATATGTAGCAGGTTAAATTGGGTTAACTTATATGGGTCAAAATTTGAATTAATCTCCTTGAATCTGGGTGATGTCCTTGATAGTGTGTTCTTTTCCCCTCTTGACAATTTATTTAATCTGTAATAGGCGCCTGGTGGTGTAGTGGGTAATTATTGTGCTCCAGTCGGATTGAGCCAGCGAAGGTTCATATCCAAGGGGTGATTGGGGTTTATTGCTCACGTAATGCCACTCAGGGATGAGTGAGGTTGGTCACTCTCATCTTAAATGTCAGGACCAACTGCCTAGCCCCGGGCTCCTACACTTCTCATGGGGCAACGTAGGATTGGATGATGGATGGATGGATGAATAGACTTTTTCAAACTGGAGGAGTAAGATGTGTTCTTGATACACCCCTTCAATACAAGTTTAATAAAATAATTTGGTAAGAGGAAGAAAGTACGTAAAAGGATATCACCAGGAGTCAAGGGATCAGTACTGTAATTGTGCAGCAAACTTCCTTCTTTTTTTTTTTCCACAAACATTACCAGGCTTTTTTTTTTCTATGATTTTTTTTTTTATATATATATAAGTGTAAGGAAGATGTCATTGTACGGAAGGAACCTGCAGGGGAAAAGGTGCAGAATAGGTGCAGTCGTCAAACCAATACAGTCATAAGTTTGTTAGTCTCACAGCAGGGTTTAGCAGCACTTTGTTATCCTATCATCTCTCTTTTTTTAATGGTTTTAATGTTGTTGGGTTTGGTTATTTGTGGTTGAGTAATCCAACACAAAATACTCTAGTTTAAGGTGTATTTTGGGATAATGTAGCAAAATTTTTCTTTAAATTCCTCGAAAATACACTCAGAATAAATAGATTTCATTGTCTGGTGTTTGGGGGGCAGTACAAAGGGATTTTCAGCCACACATTTAAAGAATGATTTGGGAGCTCTTTTAGCAGGATTTTTGTCATATGCCAGTTTTTCTTTCTTTCTTTTTCGGGTGTGTCAGTTCCCTAGCGCCAGTGAAAAGCAAGGGATGTTGAATATGCAAGTCAATACTGTATATAACCATTGATGAGCTTAAGTACAATAACATTTAAAGACATTTGATTTGAATCGAAGTTAATATAGAGTTAGTTAGAGTGTTTGTCTTGATTTCACATTGCCAAGGCCTGTTCAGGTGGAAGAATTATGCCCATATAGTTAATTGTTTTTACTGTAAAGACATAGGTACCTTTGCCATCAGCAGAGAGGTAAACCAAGGAAAATGTGGGCTGAGGTGGTATGTGCTGACCTTAGCTCTAGAGGTATTACTGTTCTTCATTCACCATTAATTTGTCCAAATTTTCATCCTTCTGTGGCTTGTTTCATTTGGCAGAACAAGATAACACTAAATCTATGCATCCAATCCACAGCACACCTTCATGACTACTGCTAGTTTCTTAGGTCAGAGATGGAGACTGGTCAAATTTAGGCCAAGTTAGAATATAGAGAGCTGGTGCAGCGTAGAGCAAGGTGGAGGAGTGCAGTTGGGTGAACCTGTCTGATCCATGCTACTTGGAAAACAGACATAAAACTGCTAATAGCTAAACAGTTCCAGCCCCACTTGGATCCTATCTTAATTGGTTCAGATGAAGCTGAACTTCAATAAACCTAATTTTAATATATGGGTATGATACTTCCTTTAAACCAATTGCTAACTTAGCCCTCCATCCCCTTATGGATTCAGCCAAGTGTTTGATACTAGATTTTTGCTTTACTTGTTACTTAGATACATGCACTTTTATGTGTATGTGCAGTCAAAGAAACAAGCATCTTCCCAGTTCCATCTGAAGAAAATTTATAGCTGACAAAATAGTGACCCTGTCTCTGTCATTGTGTGTTTCAGATGGTTTGATTTTTCACCTGTCTTTTTGTCAGACTTTAGGAAGATATTTGCGTCTCTGCCTGTGTAATGTGATGAAGGATAATTTAACAGTGTATTGATGTGCCGGCAGTTCTTTTCCCCATTTTAATTTTATGTAAGTGATACAGGATAATTTACAAACATGCTCATGTGTCTGTAATATTTTCCCATTTGAATGTTATGTACTCACTTGTATTGCTGTACTGATAATTGATGTACAAGGGCTTTTTTTTTTTTTTTTTTTTTTTTTTTTTAAATAGAGCCTCCCCTCATCCTTCCTTTCTAAGTGGAATGTTGATTGTATAAATTTTTTTGTCACATCACTTAAAAAAATAAGTAAGTAAGAAACTGAGAAGGTCCCTGCAGAACCATAATACAATATTGTACTGTAGCTGCTGTTATTCTTCTTCTTCTTGTTGTACCCCTCCTTACCCATCCCTTTCAGAACGTCTCAGCAAATGATATTTACTTTGTTGAACCCCCCCTCCACAGACAATCCTGAATAAGCCCTTGATGTATTATGTGCTCTTCTGTTAGTATATTTGCATGAGGTATACCAATTGGTCCTGTCAGTCCGATTATGCTTTTAAATATTATTCTTGATACATTCAGATGAGTTTCACAATCATAGACTTGGAACATGATGGGGTGGCCGAATCAGTAGAGTTGGCCTGCAATGCTGTTGGACCCAGGTTTGAATCCTGGCTGGGGCAGGGAACAGTTTCTGGATTTGAATTTCATTAAAACACAGACTTTACTGATCTACCAGAAGACCCGCCGACATGTTGTAAAAATACCCCCGCTAAATAATAATACACCAGTCCTGTATGCGACAGCCCTAGCATGTGTTCAGTATGGATGATGAGTGTTAGCACCAAAGCTGTGACTTGTGGAGGTGTATGGAAAAAAAAAAACACATCATTAACCCCATCAGTACTGGGGTCTTCTGTTCTGTAAAAAGAAATTGTCTGGTTGTAGCAAGAATAGGAAAAAAAAAAAATACATCGGATTGAATAGGGTAGGATTTGTTGGTTGGGGTAGATAGGCAAAGGGAAACATTCAGTTGATGTTTGATAGAGTTGGATTTAGAATAATGTAGCTCTCTATAGCCAGACGCCATAATCTCGTAACAGGTGGCTATTTGTCTCTGATTTAGTTGTTTTACGGGGAGGGGCACTAACCCTCCGTCAAACCGATTGCTGACATGTAGGGAACACACATGGGTTGGTTATATGGTTACCGCCAAGCATTATAAATGGTTTCCTGGTGAACACGATTTATGTGTTGTGTTACCTTAGATTGACATTTCTGAAAACAGTTGGACTTTAGTCGTTGTACTCCCAGTTTCTTATTCAGTATATTCAGTAATACAAAAAGTGTGACCCAACTGGCAGTGTGCTTTATATGTTAGGGATGTGTTGGAAAATATCCTAGCCTAAATCTAGACATAACAGTACCCAGACACATAGCTGGAAATAGACACATGAAAAGATAGACATAAGTGTAATAAGCAGTTTTTTTATCTATAGCCAGATGCCTCAATCCCAGAAGGGATGGCCACAAACAAATTGCCTTCATGTCATTCTGACCTCTGCTATCAGGCAACCATCTCTGCAACTAACTTGCCCCTCACTTGCATTCTTCTCCACCCCATCCCTCAATCTCATCCTCAGTCTTCCCCTTCCCTCCCCTCCTGCATGAAGTTCAAGGAGACCTGGTTATGAGATAGGAATGATTCTCATTTGTGCAGTATGATTACACTTGGCCACTGATTGCACTGAAAGGGGTTTGTGATTCCTGTCAAATTATGCAGTTGTCTTGAGGGGGCAGAGCTAAAACATAAGAGTCTGTCACTGGATTCACAGGGCTGTCACATCCCTGACATACAAAGAGAGCTGCCTATTGTGTATCAAGGACTTTGCGTACTCTGATTGCTTTATATTCCTATGCGTATACACTACCTGTGATAACCTTGACTTACAGCGGTATACACTTCTGGTTGCTGTAACATACAAAATAAATTTGCCAAGTAATTTTAGTTTAGCCTCTACCTTATTGAAGAATTACCTCAGGGAACATTGAGCTGCATAAGTGGCAAACATATGTTTTTCAGGCACCCACCAACCACTCATGAGGTATACTGCTCCACCATCCACTCACTTGGTGACTACACTAAGTGACAAGCCAAATGGTTTCTTGTACTCCAGGAAACAATATATTCACTGTGGTGTGTGGCAACTGTTTAACAACATGGATGCCTGGTGGTCAAGTGGGGTAATTCATGCCCTGGTCTGTCTGGATGAGCCAACCTGTTAGCCTCATGTAAGCAACTGGCTCTGTACTGCTGACATACAGGTATGGTACAGTACATACACCATACAGGGAAGCTATAGTGCTGTCACAGGTATGGTACAACACCTACACCATATTGGGAACCAGTGACCCGTTGTGGTGGACAGCACCTCACCAAGGGGAACCTGTGTATTATCCTTGGGTATAATTAGGACCCTTCCCATGACAAGGTGTAGGGAAATATGAGGAGGCTTGGCTCCTGGGTGGACACCACAGTTATTCTGCCCAGGGTGCACACTGCCATCGAATATAATCTCATAAAAGCCTGGTTTCTAGATAACTAAGCTAATTATAAACAATTATTCTGCCTCAGATGTAAACAAATTAATACAAGTAATTTTATGCACTCTCACTGTCGGACATGCACTCATTCAACACCACACACCTGTACACTACTCCACACCCTCACTTCATCCCACACACCCTCACACTACCCCACACACCCTTACACTACCCCACACACCCTCACAGAACCTCACACTACCCCACACACCCTCACACTACCCCACACACCCTCACACCACTCCACACACCCTCACACTATCCCACACACCCTCACACCACCCCACACCCTCACACCACTCCGCATACCCTCACACTACCCCACACACTCTCACACTACCCCACACACTCTCACACTACCCCACACACCCTCACACCACTCCACACATCCTCACACTACCCCACACACCCTCACACCACTTCACACACCCTCACACTACCCCACACACCCTCACACCACCCCACACACCCTTACACCACTCCACACACCCTCACACTATCTCACACACCCTCACACCACCCCACACACCCTTACACTACCCCTCACACCACCCCACACACCCTCACACTACCCCACACACCCTCACACTACCCCACACACCCTCACATTGCCCCACACACCCTCACACTATCCCACACACCCTCGCACCATTCCACACACCCTCACACTACCCCACACACCCTCGCACCATTCCACACACCCTCGCACTACCCCACACACACTCCATTAGCTACACTGGCATAGACAAACACTGCTACGTTTATCCTCAGCTGAATAAAATCGTCTGGTGGTAAAGGAATGATAAAGTCAGCATTGACAAAACCAACAGAACAGGACCTGACAATTTGTAATCTTACATGTTTAGCCAACAGTCCTACATTAACATCATCATCTTCATCATCCTTGCCATCATCATCATCATCATTATCATCATATGCTACTTTTTCACTTAAAGAGGAAAAGTGTACTTAAATATAGTCGATTAAACAAGTTAGTATGGTTTTATTTCCCCCATACAATCGTATTTACATCAAAAGATGAATTAAATTAATGAATACAATTTATGCAAAAGGCAAAGAAATTTCCGTGAGTAAACGTGGCAATATAATATATACTCGTCGTAATCGAGAGAAGCTGTGAAGTGAAACAACGTCGTCTGCTGCAGGTAGCGTGTTCATCCTACCCCGATGACGTGCGTTGCCATGGAGACCAGGTATCACAACCATTCAGAAGTGCTGTTGCACGTCGCCTTTTCTTCAACTTTGAAGCATTTTTTTCACCATAATTTGGGGCTAAATCGGGCAAATAAATGTGTGAATGTGAAAAGCTGCTAGTTCTGTATCCGCTGGTACAGTTTATTTAAAACTTATTAGGTGGATAATGAAATCTTGCGCGCTAGTAGCATCTCTCATTTTCGTGCATGTTTTAAATGGACCCAAACAGCAGATCATAAGAACCCTTCCCTGCGCGGCCCCGCCTTCCCGCCACTGTGAACGATAAAATACCAATATCTTTCGGACCGTTTCATTTCTTTTCGTATTTAATACAAATCACTTCACACCATAATGACAATTATAAATTGATTTTTATTTGCTTTAATGAACATATAAATACATGTTTGCATTGATAACTATTTCTACATATGGAAGAAGAACCATTCATGTGAATTAATGCACAGATACAAGGCAATTAATATTTGCTGATGAAAGATTATGGCGATGGGCCCGAAGTTGTGAAACTTCCTTGGTTTGTGTGTAAAGTTGCTTGTGTAGGCTTATGTGTTTATCATAATTCACTCATACCGCTGCCAAATACTTCATAGCCAAACTAAAATGAATATTATAGTGAAGGAATACGATTAAGCAAATGAATACCGATTATAAATACTTGTTATGAAGACTCATAAGACATTACCCAAGATCCTCTATGAAATCGAGCCCAGCTCGAATTCATTCAGTGTTTTTCTCATACCATACTAAAAGAATAAGCATATTTTTAAATTTTCTACCGATGCATGTGGTAAAGGAGTGCAGTATTTTTTAACAGTATACTGAATGCAGAAAGAATACTGTAGAATGCAAATATTATGTATTTTTGGTGCAGAGCGAATAAAATCTCCAGGAGACATGTTGTGTGCTGGAGGTGGGGCTGGAGCTAGCTCTGTGGCTAGGGTGAGAAGTGGTTGGAAGAAGTTCAGGGAGCTCTTGCCTCTCCTGACATTGAGGGGGCTCTCCCTACGTGCTAAGGGGTCTTTGTATGCAGCGTGTGTTAGGAGTGTAATGCTGTATGGCAGTGAGACCTGGGCAGTGAAGGAGGAAGACATTTGCCGGCTCAGACGTACAGAAATGACAATGATTAGGTGGATGTGCAGTGCGTCCCTGCGTCCAAGGCCTGGAGGGGCTGGGTTTACAATGGAAGAGTTGAGAGGTAGGATGGGACTGGAGTGTATTGGTGTTGTGATGAGGAGAGGTAGATTGAGGTGGTTTGGACATGTGGAGAGGATGGGGGATGATAGTTGGGTGAGGAAGGTGAGAAGTGTTAATATTGGGGGTGGGGTTATGAGGGGTAGACCGAGAAAGACATGGGACGAGGTCATTAAGTGTGACCTTAGGGTTAAGGGACTGAACAGGGAGGCTGCAATGGATCGTGCAGCATGGAGAGCCGCCATTAGGTGACCAAGGCCGACACATGCAAGCATGTTGGAGCCTTTAAAAACGAACGAAAACGAACGAGTCAAATTCTGTGCTTGGGATGGGAGGGAGGGGGAGGGGGGGAAATACCTCACAACGTAGCCCAGCACTACGAACCACATGGTCATACTATCCCACCCAGCCTCATACTACCTCACATATGCTATTCCTTCACTCACATACTTAAACGAGAAGCACTGATGTAATTACTTCTTGCTCTTTAGCGATTGCAGGTGAGTTTGCATGTTAGTTAGCGGGGGCAAGAAGCTGACGTTGCAGTTCACACCTCCTCCACCAAACTAAACTCGCCGCCGGAAGTTCGCAGTAACAGGTGAGCAGAGTGGGCGTTGTTGCAGTTCCTCCTTTACCTCGTCCTTCCGCTGCACCGTTCCTGCGTCACTCTTGCCTGATTAGAGTTTACCTGCTTTGCTTTCACAGCTCCCGTTACACGTCCACCTGTATACTCGTTGGCGTAGATAAAAGAAATGGCAGCAGCAGCAGCAGCAGTAGTATCAGCATCATCACCAGCAGCAGCAGCAATAACAGACGTAATGGTAGTAGTAGTAGTGCATCAGGTGGCTGGTAGTCTTGTTAGGTGGCAGACAGGCAGGCAGAAAGGGTAGGTGGCGGACAGGCAGGCAGGAAGGGTAAGTGGCAGACAGGCGGGCAGGAAGGGTAAGTGGCAGACAGGCGGACAGGCAGGAAGGGTAAGCGACAGACAGGCAGGCACGAAGGGTAAATGACAGGTAGGAAGGGTAAATGGCAGACAGGCAGGCAGGAAGGGTGACAGACAGCAGGTAGGATGGGTAAATGGCAGACAGGCAGGCAGAAAGGGTAGGTGGCAGACAGGCAGGCAGGAAGAGAAGGTTGCAGACAGGTAGTAAGGATAGGTGGCAGACAAGCAGGCAGGAAGGGTAGATGACAGACAGGCAGGCAAGAAGGACAGGTGGCAGACAGCAGGCAGGAAAGGTAGGTGGCAGACAGGCAAGCAGGAAGGGTAGGCGGCGGACAGGCAGGAAGGGTAAGTGGCAGACAGGCAGGCAGGAAGGGTAGGCGGCAGACAGGCAGGCAGGAAGGGTAGGCGGCAGACAGGTAGGAAGGGTAAGTGGCAGACAGGCAGGCAGGGTAGGTGGCAGGCAGGTAGGACAGGTGGCAAAAAGGCAGGCAAGCCAGGTGGCAAGCATACTGCCAGGCAGGCAGCAAGGTAGGGTGCAGGCAAACTGTCACGCAGACAGGCAAGGTAGGTGGCAGGTAGACAGGCAGGCAGGGTCGGTGACAGGCAGAGGGACACCTGGCGGGCAGGGAAGGTGGCAGGCAGACTTCCAGACATGCAGGAAGGCAGATTGGTTTTAACCTGTTCTCTGTCTTTTTTATTATAAACAAAACGGCCAAGAATTGGCCAGAAAAAAATATTATACACACCCTTCAATACAAGTTTTTCCTACGCTGAATTATATATATATATATATATATATATATATATATATATATATATATATATATATATATATATATATATATATATATATATATATATATATATATATACTCACTCGATGTAGCGCTGCTCTCGGGTGTCTGCCCTTTCCTCTCCTCCATCCTTCTTTCCTTCCATCCTCTTCTGTCTTCCTTTACTTCATTCTTTCCTCGTCCTTCTGCCTACGGGTAACTTTACACTCCCTCTTCTCTCTTTCTTTCCTACATTCTTTCCTCTTCCTACTGCCTGTGGGTGACTCTGCACTGAGTGACAAGCCAAATGGTTTCCTGTACACCAGGAAACCATTTACTACGCTGGGTGGCAACCATATACCCAAATTTTGGCGCCTGGTGGTTTAGTGTGTAATTATTGCGCTCCAGTCGGATTGAGCCGGTGAAGGTTTATATCCAAGGGATGGTTGGGGTTGATTGCTAATGCAATGCCACTCAGGGATGAGTGTGGCTGGTCACTCATCTTAAATGTCAGGACCAACTGCCTAGCCCCGGGCTCCTACGCTCCTCATGGGGCAATGTAGGATTGGATGATGGATTGATATATATATATATATATATATATATATATATATATATATATATATATATATATATCCACAGGCTGAAGGAAGTGGAAAGCATGAAGGAAAGAAAGACAGGAGAGAATGAAAGGAAAGAAGGATGGAGAGGAAAGGGCAGACATCCGAGAGCTGCACTACATCGAGTGAGTGGATGGTGAGCGCCCCCACCTACCACATTATATATATATATATATATATATATATATATATATATATATATATATCTATGTGTGTGTGTGTGTGTGTGTGTGTGTGTGTGTGTGTGTGTATAGATAGATCGATAGATAGATATAGATAGATAGATAGATAGATATTTACACTCGGACTGTAAAAAACTGATAATGAATAAAGTCGATAAAAAGAAAATCATCAACATTGCGTTTGTTTGACATATTCCGTATCAGTGTGAGAAAGAGACCATACTATTTCTAATATAACGCTAATTCAGTTATCTGGGCGAGAAAATTCACCAAATCACCAAAAAAACATTTTTAATGCATTTACGGGCATACTGAACCCCCCCTCAGCCGCGCGGGAGCGTTCGACGTTTTGCTGCGGCAAGTTTTGAAAACAGCACAACATAAATCCCGGGGTTGATAAGCTGATGGTCGTTCTGTGACGTCACGGATTCTCCCTCAAACCCCCCCACATTCTTACCCCCACTTTCTCACAACCCAACTTTAATTAACGAGCGTTTTAATCTCGCGACGACATCAAACCATTATTTTCATCCTGTTTTTACTCCTCCAATGCAGTGGAATATAAGTAAACATATTGGATTGTAAGAAAGTTTGAAATACCATTCAGAGAATGAGTAATTTCGGCCAAAAAAGAAAAAAGCCCGTCAAATTATGACGCAAAAGTGACGTCATAGCCAACCCCGATGGTATCCTAAGAACCGTTATATCACTTCACCCGTCATTACACTGCTTCTCCTTTACTCCATTACTACTTATACATAATATAAAGATTTTAGGATCTCTAACTGAAGCCGATTTATGATCAAAGAGGAAATTTGTGGAGAATTATCGAGGGTGGAGGTGTGTAGTCCTTCCCCCCCAACCCCGGCCCGACACCACCCTGGCAGACGGCCCTGGTGAGATGCCGAACGAAATTTTAAAATATCGCAAGAGCTCCTTTTAATAACCTGCTACAATGCCCCTTAGGACACGAATCTCAACAAAACCGGTAAGGGATATGCAAGCATTACTAAATTATCGTAGAAATTTTGCAATAATCGTTAAATTACGGTTTATAAATGAACTTCCTTTCAATCATCGGCAACTGTGGGACTGGCCGAGAGGCTGGAACCACAGTCACTCCGAGCTGAACCGTCGTGAGGGAAGGTGGTGGCCGCTCTTCTCCTCCCATCTCCCCCTCTACCCCGCTTCTTTTCTCTCTGTCTCTCGCATTCTCTTTTCTACCTGTTACACGTATGGATGGGGTATATGTGCAGGAGTAGGTGAGAATGAGAGGGCAAAGGAAGGAGTATGTATAGTTGTGAGTAAAAGATGGAAGAGGAGCATAAGACGGTATGGATCAGTTGGGTCAAGGATTGTGTGGGTAAAGTTAAAAGTTGGAATACAAATGTGGGCGATTGTGTGTGTGTATGCGCCAACGCAAGATCGTGCTAGAAGAGTGAGAGAAGAGTTCTGGACAAATATAGAATTGTGCATGGAAAAGTTTGGAAGGAATGAGTGTTTTTGATTGGTGATATGAATGGTAAAGTTGGGAATGTGAAGGTGGATGGAATAGTTGGTGAGTGGGGTGTGCCTGCTGAGATAGATGAGAATGGGAGTGCGTTAGTGGACATTTGTGCCGGGAGGAGGTTGGTGATAGCCAATACCCTCTTCAGGCATAAAATGATCCGCAGGTATACATGGCGAGTGATGAGAAGGGTGGGTGGTGAACTGAATGAAAGGAAGGCAATGATTGATTATGTGTGTGTGGATGAAAGGATGCGAAGATGTGTAATGGATGCAAGAGTTTATAGAGGTTGGGGGAGTGGACTTTCTGACCACTACTTTGTGGTGGCCAGAATTAGAATTCAAGTAAGATGGAGGAATAGAAGAAGGGAAAGACGAGAGGAAGGAGTAGTTGCAAGGAGAGTGGAAAGGTTACAAGAGGATGAGAAAAAGGCAGAGTTATAAGAGAGAAATGGAGGAACGATTGGGCAAATATGAATTGGAGCAGATGGGAGACGTGGAAGGTGTGTGTAGGATATTTACAGAAGAAATATGTGCAGCATGTGATGTGGTGTGTGGAAGGAAGAGAAGACGGAGGGGGATGCAAGGAACAGAGTGGTGGACTGAAGAGGTGAAACAGGCTGTGGCACAAAAGAAGAAAACATACAATGAATGGATGAGAAATAGGGGCGTGGAAGAAGTTGAGAGGCAGAAGAGAGAGTTATGTAGAAAGAAAGAGAGAGGTGAAAAGATTAGTAAGAGAAAGTAAGAAGAGAGTGGATGAGAAATTTGGAAGGAATTTGAGTGTAAAGTGGAGGGACTGTAAGAAAATGTTCTGGAAAGAGGTGAAAAGAGTAAGACAGGGTGGAAGTGAAGTTAGCAGGGGAGTGAAAGATAAAAATGGTAGATTACTAGTGGAGAAGGGAGAAAAAGTGAGCAGATGGAGAGAACACTTTAAGGAATTGTTGAACGTAGAGGATGGAAGTAATGCGAGTATAAGTGGCTGGGGAATGGCTGGGAGAAGGAGGGAGGTGAGAAGACAGGAAGAAATCAGTAGGATAGAAGTTGTGGAAGCAATGAAGAAAGTTAAATCAGGGAAAGCCCCAGGAATTGATGGAGTGTGTGGTGAAATGCTGAAGCATGGGGGAGAGATAGTAGTAGAATGGATGTGGAAGATGTGCAGATTGGCCTGGGAGGAAGGTAGAGTCCCGGAGGATTGGAAGTCAGGTATAATTATTCCCTTGTACAAAGGAAAAGGGAAAAAGAAGTGTGTGGTAATCATAGGGGCATTTGTCTTCTTAGTATAATAGGAAAAGTGTATGGTAGGATACTTATTGACAGAGTTAGAGAAAGAACAGAGAAATTAGTTGGAGAAGAACAGGGAGGCTTTAGGAAGGGAAGAGGTTGTGTAGATCAGATATTCATTCTTAGATCTTTAGTGGAAAAGTTTCTAGAGAAGGGAAAGAAGTTGTATGCGGCTTTCATGGATTTGGAGAAAGCATATGACAGGGTGGATAGACAAGGATTGTGGAAAGTGTTAAGAATATATGGAGTAGATGGGAAGTTGTTGAATGCTGTGAAGAGTATGTACGATGGTGCGAAGGCTGCAGTGCGTGTAGATGGTGAACTAAGTGAATTTTTCTCTTTGAAAGTCGGGTTGAAACAGGGATGTGTCATGTCTCCATGGTTGTTCAATCTGTACATGGATGGGGTAATAAAAGAGGTACAGGGTAGGGTGGTGGATGTTGGAGTGGCCCTGGTGGGAGGGGGTGGTGTTTGGAAGCTCCCTGTGCTGTTGTTTGCAGATGATACTATGTCGTTGAGTGAAGACGAAGGGGAGCTGCAAGGTTTGGTGGATGAGTTTGGGAGAGTGTGTAAGAAACGGAATCTAAAGGTGAATGTAGGGAAGTGTAAAGTGATGGTCTTTGAGGGAGGTGAAGTCAGTGAATGTACAGCGAGGTTGGATGGTGAGGAATTGGAAAATGTGAGTACATTTAAGTACTTGGGCAGTGTGATGAGTAAAGATGGAGGTTTGGAGGGTGAAGTGCTTGAAAGGGTACAGCAGGGAAGAAAGGTTGCTGGTTCTTTGAAAGCAGTGATAAGAAACAGGGAAGTGAGCATGGAAGTGAAAAGTTACTACATGACAGTATTGTGATACCAACTCTAACGTACGGAAGTGAAGCTTGGACGTTGTTGGAAGGACACAAGTCAAGAGTGAGAGCAGTGGAAATGAATTATTTAAGAGGAGCCTGTGGAGTCACATGGAGAGACAGGCTGACGAATGAGGATATAAAGGAGCGTTGTGGTGTTGATGTGGATGTGATAGGAAGCATTATGAGGAACACACTGAGGTGGTTTGACCATGTGGAGAGGATGGAGGGTGAAAGACTGACGAAGAGAGTGTATGTGAATGAGGTGGAGGGGGGAAGAGGGAGGGGGAGGCCAAGGTTGAGATGGAGGGATGAGGTGGAGAGGTATATGAGAGAGGGGGGTGTGAGTTGGGAGCAGGGCAGTGAAATGGCGGGGGACAGGGCGACTTGGAGGCGATTTGTTTGTGGCCACCCCAAACGGGATTGAGGCGTCTGGCAATAGATAGATAGATAGACTTTTCTTTATTCTTTTTCCCACTTATTCTTTACCGACTTTGCAGATTTACATTTAATTACGTACGGTATTTACACACACATATACAGTACAGTATACATACTGTATATACGATAAACAGTAACTCAGTCCCGTCCCTAGAAACTATGACCAGCAGCGACCCAGGTTTACCCTTAAATGAGCTTCGGGTACAGCTGTTACTACTTCTACTACTTCTATCACTAATGATGATGATATTAGTAATAATAATAATAATAATAATAATAATAATAATGCTACTACTATTACCACCACCACCACCACTACTAACCACTGCTACCACCATTATTACTACTATTAATACTACTGTCACTACTTTTAACTATTAGTACTACTATTGTCCCTTCTACTATTAGTACTACCAAATTACTACTACAACTACAACTATTAGTATTGGTTAAGGGGAAATATTCACAACTACTAATAATACTAGTATTTCTTCTACGAGTAATACCACTTTACCACTGTTACTAATATTACTGGCATTTCCACAGATGCTGCCACGAATACTACTATCATCATTGCTACTACTGCTGCTGCTACTACTACTGCTGCTGCTGCTACTACAACAACAAGTACCACTACTGCTGCTACTACTACTACTGCTGTGCTGCTGCTGCTGCTGCTGCTACTATTACTACTAAGAGTAGTAGTAGTGGTAGTAGTAGCTGTGGAAATGCCTGTAATACTAGTAACTGTGGTAAAGTGGTATTAGAACAAAAAGTAATAGTAGTATTTGTAATAGTGATAGTAATAGTAGAAGTGGTAGTAGATATTTCCCCGTAACGAATGACATGGCGTATTTTATCAGATGAAATAAAACTTAGTAACGTAAGACACCTGTCCTGAGTTGTGTGCTGACGTCACGTTCCCGCCAGGTACTTAGGGGGACGTGCATTAGTTTGTAGTATGATCAACAGGTGGCAGGCTTGTATTTAGCGGGATACCTGACGTCATCTTGGCGGGAACGTGACGTCATCGCCGAGCAAGGAAGGGTTCTTATGTTTTCCTGTTGCTGTCTGGACTAACTCGCTCGAAAACGAAATGTGCTCCCATGAGAGAGGGAGTCTAGATATGGCAAAAATATGGCCAATTCTTTCCTCCCAGACGATTGACTTAGCATTATATTAGCTCAATTAGGCGTGGTCTAATTATAAATATGCCCTAATAGAAAATAGAAACATTATTTAGCTCGCTTAAAGGGTTAAGAAGTCGGGGTGAAATAACAGCGTTTTTTTCGAGAATTTTTTGCCCGGTCTGTACAAATTCCTAGTATTAGCCTTAATTAAGCCTATTAACCCCTTCCATGCAAAATACTTTCCCAGGCTGAATGGTATCGCTTAATTAAGGCCAGTTTTCTCGTGCAAGGGAGGCTCCCTAACACCTCTTTACCAATTTTATTTGCATATTACAGCTTATTATTTATCTCTTGTATGTTAGGAACATTGATGAATACACAGGTTCAATAAATAATATACGCAGAAGGAGCTAAACTAACGAGATTAGCTAAGAGGAGGCATATTGTGCCTGGGACGTTTTATAAATATTCCCTTAAAAGCCTTTATAAATCCATAGTTTTTGTGTGACCTAGGCCCCTACCAAACAGGATAAGATCCCTGTCCTGAGTTAAGTGCCAAGTACAAGCCTGCCTCCTATTGATCATGCAACAAACTAATCCACTTCCCCCTCAGCATCTGGCGGGAACGTGACGTCATCACTCAACTCAGGACCGGGGTCTTATGTTGTGCTGTTTGGAAGGGGTTCAGGTAGGGCAAAAACTATGTATTTATAAAGGATTTTAAGGGGATATTTATAAATATCCCCTTAAAATCCTTTATAAATACATAGTTTTTGCCCTACTTGAACCCCTCCCAAACAGCACAAAATAAGACCCCTGTCCTGAGTTGCGTGATGACGTCACGTTCCCGCCATATGCTTGAGGTGTATTATTAATAAGGGAAAGGATATATATATATATATATATATATATATATATATATATATATATATATATATATATATATATATATATATATATATATATGCTTATATGAAGATTCATGAATATGCCCTTGGTAGCTACGTGGTTGGGTTATTAAAAAACAAACATTATTTTTATTTCAGCTACTTTTATTACACATGTTACACAAGTTGGGGACATAGTAACAGCAGTTGTAGTCCCAGGCTTATCTGAAATGTGAACCCAGTGGACTGTGAGCTGCCATTCTCCCACAGTCAACCATCCTTCTTTCAGAGGTATAGCAAAGGAGTTAATGAGGGCTGTACGGTACCTAACTCCTACTGTACCTTTTCCTACAGTTTTTCATCTCAGCTTGGCTCAGAATTACATCCTTTTATAGCTTATTTCAGGAAGGTCTATAACAGAAAGGCAGCACAGTACTATGGCTCTAAATCCTTTCCATGGCACTCCTTCGTGACTAAACCCCTTTCACTCAAACACGATCTAAAACAGTCACTTCATCTTGAACGATGAGTTGTAACAAGAGATTAACACTAGAATATGATGCTAGCAATAAATAATATGGAAAGGATGCAGAGCCACAGTACTGTCTTTTACTTCCAATGACCTACAAGCTAAAAAGGGACAAAACTCTGGGCCAAGAGAGCACGAAAGGCCTATAGTGTCATTTTAATTCCCAATGACAAAGTTAAGGCCCTTGCATGCAGAATGTATTACATCTGTTCATTCGTCTCTCTCTGTGTTTGTTCATGCTCTAGAGGCCTAAAATATTAACCAAATGACAACTGAGGTGTCAAATGAATCCTTTTCATACTCAGATGATCCTTAGGTCACACACACACACACACACAAACACACAAAGGCAACAGAGTAGACATCTTAATTTACAGGAGTCCTGTATAGATATAACACATTATCAATGGAAAAGGTGTTCAAATTGCAGTAATTTATGCCCTCACCACAGTTTTATACAGCCCACTGGAAACTGGTCAACTGCATACAACTCTGAATATGCACCGGTGTCACTACCTTAATAGGTGGTGGTGGAAGTAGACAAGGAGTTAGGACGCACAGTAGGTAGGTAGGTAGGTAGGTTGGCTGGTTGGCAGGTAGGTAGGTAGGTTGGCTGGTTGGTAGGTAGGTAGGTAGGTTGGTTGGTAGGTAGGTAGGTAAGTAGGTACATAGGTAAGTAGGTAGGTAGGTAGGTAGGTAGGTACATGGGAAGATAGGTAGGTAGGTGGGAAGATAGGCAGGTAGATGGGAAGGTAGGCAAGCAGGGAGGTAGGTAAGGCAAAGAGGGAGGGAAAGAGGGAAGTAGGGAGGTAAGTAAGGGGGCGAGAGGGAAGGAAAGAGGGAAATGGGTAGGAAGAGATGTAGGTAGGAAGATCAGCAGGTATGAAGGTAGCTAGGCAGAGAGGCAGGCAGGGAGCTAGGTGGGCAGCCAGGTAGGTAGGAAGGCATGGAAGAAGGTAGGGAAGTAGGCAAGGAGATAGCTAGGAGGTACAGTACGTAGGTGCAGGGAGGCAGGTAGTGAGGTAGGAAGGAATGTAAGTAGGTAGGATGGCAGGTAAGAAAAAGTGACAGGAAGAAGTGCATATTAATCTCTTACATGCTAAATGAAATATACACACTTTAATACCACCCAGCAAAAGGATTGCAAAGACTAACAGAGTGGCTGCAAATCCTGAGATCAGCATATAACAAAGACTCCGCTTTACATAGCATGGATTTTACAAGGCTTCATCTTTGAGATCCTAACATGGCAACATGCAGCTACAGGGATGAAAGACATGTGGGAAAGAAGGCAGAGGTGGTGGGACAGCAGATGAGTGGAAAGAGAATGAAATGAGTGAGTCAAATGGGGAATGAGACAGATGGCGTAGGAGAGGGGCGAGGGATGACAATCTGATGTTACAAGTCAGCATTCAAAATGGGGTGAGGACAATTTTAGGTTATTATAGTGAACAAAGTATTGATGTTATTGTACATACTCACTTTACCTTCCAACTCACAAAGGTTAGATATGGCCTTCATTAACCATTTAAAAACTAAAAATTCTTTTATCGTTTTCATTTTTGAAAGCTCCAACATGCTTCCATGCATCGACCTTGGTCACCTAATGGCAACTCTCCATGCTACTCGATCTATGGCAGTCCTTAACCCTGAGGTCACACTCACTGACCTCGTCCCATGTACTTTTCAGTCTACCTCTCACTACCCTACCCCCAGCATTAACAATTATCACTTTCTGCACACATTTATCATCCCCCATCCTCTCCACATGCCCAAACCATCTCAATCTACCTCTCCTCGTCACAACACTAATACATTCAAGTCCCACCCTACCTCTCAACTATTCCATCGTAAACCTAGCCCCCCCAGGCCTTGCACTCAAGGATGCACTGCACATCCACCTAATCATTGCCATTTCTGTACACTTGAGCCTGTGAATATCCTCTTCCTTTACTGCCCAGGTCTAACTACCAAACAGCATTACACTCCCAACAATTGCCACATACAGAGATCCCTTAGCACGGAGGGAGAGCCCTCTCAATGTCAGGAGAGGCAACAGCTCCCTGAATTTCATCCAACAATTCCTCATTGTAACCAAAGAGCTAGCTCCAGCCTCACGTCCAGCACATAACATCTCTCTCAAATAGCAAAACACTTCCACACACTCAAAAAACTCACCAGCAAGTTCAATCCTTTCATGCCTGGCAGTATCCACCTGCTCTCCCCAACACAATGCATACACAAAATAAGCTTATCTTGCAGTCTACCTCTAATACCACCACATCTCTTATGCACCCATTTACCACAAACACTGAACAAAATGGAATTACTTCTGACACTCATGTGACAAATCACACACGGCCACTCTCCCTCTTCTTTGACAGTACCACCCCCAGCCCTAGATACCATCACTTTTATCTGCATTTACTCATAAGCCCTTGTGCCCCATACCATCTCTCCACTTCCTAAATCTTTCCTTGGTCTCCTTTTCATTCTTTGCAACCAACACAAATTATCAACATACATCTCCCACAGGAGTCCATTGCTGAAGTCACGAGAGAGGGTTTCAAGTATGATGATGAACAAGAAGGTGCTCAAGACTGGCCCCTGATGCACACCAACATTCAGGGAAAACTCATCACTCAGTGTTTCTTTCAAGACTTAATCTTGTTCCTAATTCTATTCTACAGTATTACCAGTCTTGCATGGAAAATTCTGGTGCAATGTAAAACTGGACAAAATCCCAATTCTAAACATTTTGAAATTCTTCCCACACGAAGAAAAAAAGAACCGAGAGAGAGGTCATGTCCGGAAAAATAAGGACGTATGGCAACACTACCCTGAGCTTAATAAAACAGTCAGGAGAACAGCCAATTTTACATCAAGGTCCCTAACTATACTGCTTTTATTTGCAGCCACAACCTTCTCTTTATAACACTACCCATCCATCCATCCATCATCCAATCCTATGTTGCCCCATGAGGAGCAGAGAAGCCCAGGGTTAGGCAAGTTGGTCCTGACATTTCCCTGAGTGGCATTACATGAGCAATAAACCCCAACCATCCCTTGGATATAAACCTACACAGGCTCAATCCGATTGGAGCACCTTAATTACCCACTAAACCACCAGGTGCCATAATTTGGTTATATGGTTACCATCCAGCATAGTAAATGGTTTCCTGGTGTACAGGAAACCATTTGGCTTGTCACTCTGTGTAGAGTCACCCATAGGCAGAAGGAAGGGGAAAGAATGAAGGAAAGAAAGACAGAAGAGGAAGGAAGGACGAGATGAAAAGGATGACACCCAAAGCCGCACTACATCGAGTGAGTGGATCATGAGCGCTCCAACCTACCAACACCAGTTAAATTTGCATGAAGATCTCAATTACACGGCATTATTGGGGGAAGGGGGTTACAATCATCTTCCAGAACATGACTTGCTGCAGTAAAATTTCGATCAAAGTTCCCAGCTGTCTTCCTGGGTAATATGAAGATCCATATGACAGCCACTAGATCCCTGGGCCACAACCTGAGCATCATCTTCATCTTCTTGTTCTTCATCTTGTGCTGCATCTTCTTCTCTACTGCTTCCACTGGCTGTCTCCTCTTTGAAGCTCCTCTGTGGGAGATATAATACTTTTTTTAACTGACATTACCACAGGTGGATCCAGGGGTGATGCCCACGCTGCCCAAGCAATACTCCTGGTTCATGACACTGAAGATTAGTATACAGTGCTTTAATACATAGACTTGCATCTTCTACTGGCTATCATTTTCTCCCACACAAAGGTCATGAAGACCATTCTTGGTTGATGGGTGTTACTAAGTTTGCTGAGGGAAAGGGGATGCCAAACCCTCATTACTCTAAAAAGTGATATGGGCCACACCTCAGAAATAGTCCTGGATCCATCCCTGACTACAGCCCTTTTCTTTGTTAGAATAAAGATAAGAAAAAAAAACAAAAAAAGGGGGAGGGGGGCCACCATGCAGCCTCTTAAGAAATTCCAATGTGAGGTTGGCCAAGAGAGTACTTTCCTCACACTCACTATACTGCACTAACACATGTACTGCTCTCACGCTTACTGAACTGCCCTCATACTTCTACTGCCCTAACACATACTGTATAACTCTCACATTTGATGCATTACCATTGTGGTACCGTGTCTCCAAAAGCAGGGCATTACAGCATCACTGCAGCCAACCATTTTCTGCCCAAGGGATGGCTTTGAGAGGCACAGTATCTGTACTTCTGGCCAATCCCCACTCTTGGAATATACTGCACACAGGTATCTGTCAGGGATGCCTTCACATGGTGGCACTGATATAATCAAGTGGTCCAGTGCCCTTAATTCCTTCCCTATCCCCTGGAAGGATGATGATGAACTGTAGGAGACTTTGGACAACTTCAGCCTGCAGCCCACTAGGTTCACATCTAGATAAGCCTGGGACCACAACATGAGAAACCCCTGGAAAATAAAAAATTCTCTCTACCTTTGTACAGGGGACGAAGTTGCGAGGTGTGTGTCAATCCAAGCAGCTTCCTCTCTCCAGACGTACTGGCACCACACACAGACATCCCTCTCCATCACCTCCTGTGGACAACAACAACACTGAAAACATCTTACAAGCAGTTCATGACCACATCAGAAAATTCCCCTATGATGATGAATGGACGTATGGACATAAAAAAAACTTACAGACATCTTACAAAAAGTTTATCTGCACATCAGCAAATCACGATGGATCAAGTCTTATTACACATCTGAGTTTTTTTTTCCCAACAGTTTCCAGCAACTGCTGGGAGATAATCAACTAGTTCTGGCACTTGACTTAGCTTCCAGTCCTTTGAAAACATCAGCTGTACCATGGCCCTCAGTACGGGGATTCTATAATCCTTCATTCCAATTATATATTTCTAGTTTATGCTTGTTTCCTCCAGATAATTTTAATAAACTCAGAAAAGTCCTCTTGCATGAAAGAGGTTGGGGATGGTGAAGGTTACCATTTTTCCAACCACTCCAGTTTGAAAACTCTCCTACGCAAAACAGAATCATTAAAATGTAGCATGAATGATAGACTACAAAATTTGTCATCAGAGTTAGGATGAAGCATGGTATCATCTGACTTGATCTGATCTAGAGAAGAGATAAAATGAGATAGTGCATGGCTTAATAGTGGCGTTAGTGTGGTCATCAGAGAGAAAAACAGTGAGTGGAATAATAATCTATTTTACAGGCACTTTGGTGGTGGCAAAATGAACAAAATGCAAAAGATTATTCCATATTATTGAATCTATCTATCTACCTGTTACTATACACATATTACTTTATTCTAATAAACAGTACTCCTTAACCCGCCACATGCCGGCTATTTTTAGCCATCTGGGTCACCCCAGTGCCGGCCAGTTTTTGACCTTTTTTTGGCTAAAATGAGAGATTTTGATGTGGAAACATGTTTCGCCATTAAAATGCTCACCGAGGGTTGGAAATCGGTTTTATTGGGTCCTGCATACTTGTGTACAGGTACAGCCACTCTCACATGCTCACCACGTACATGAGAAAGCCGTTATCTATGTTAGGTATACTCAGGTATTTATGCTGGGAAGGTATAGCAATGTTCAGTACACTTTTCTGATCACTTATTACTTCAGCATCTATCACAATTTGCATGTCTTCCTCACTGTGAATGCATTATCTTACACTTACTTGAAGATAGGTACAACCTGACTTCATTACGTACAATCCTGGAACTTACAAGAAGGTATTTACAACTTGACTTCCCTATATAGTCCTTACACTTACAAGAAAATATTTACAACTTACACTTACATGAAAATATTTACAAAATGCCTTCACTATGTACAGCACTGGGTAAGGCACACAGGCAGAGTGAGGCTGAGCGAGTGTGAGAGGGGTAGCAAGTGAGTGTATGGCCTTGACAGCTTGAGGGATGGTAGACGAACAGGTACCTTACATGCCTGCCAATTTTTACCAGCGAATCTTGAAAAATGCGGTCACAGCAAAGTTTTTTATTTTAGACTGTTTTAAAACGGCACTGGCACTGGCCGCGGCATTATGCCAGACCATTTTGAAACGGCACTGGCACGCGGCGGGTTAAAGTACAACCAGCAGGCATTTCCGTCTTTCCTCAACATATACGGTAAGCCCTTTGGCTTGCACTCCACAGGGTTTGCTTTCCGACTGTCTAGGACCACAACAACAGTAATGACACTTTATTTTACTGCAGCTTTGTATTACTTGACAATTACAAGTATAACCCACTATACGATCCCCACCTTAATGTAAAAAAATTAACACCCTTCCCCACCTATCGATGGCCAGTCCCCAGTTATCCAATAGGTTCTGTTTTTTTAGCCGATTTTTCTAATATTTTAGACTTAAACTTTAAGTTTAGATTGATTTATAAACTGTTTTTAGACTTAGATTAATGTGGTTTAGGCACAGGTGGGGTGAACAGTCACTTTTGGGTATAGTTTGCCAAGTCTGATTTATTTCCAGGCTTATTTTTCATGATTTCACTGCATGATAGTATTGTGATCCCTACCCTGACGTATGGAAGCGAGGCGTGGACCTTGCAAGAGGGGAACAAGTCAAGAGTGAGAGCAGTGGAAATGAGTTACAGTACTTGAGAGGAGCATGTGGACAAGTGAAGGAACGTTGTGGGGTGGATGTGGATGTGGTTGAGAAGATTAGGAGAAATACACTGAGGTGGTTTGGACATGTGGAGAGAATGGAGAATGAAAGACTGACTAAGAGGGTGTATGTAGGTGAGGTGGAGGGAGGGAGAGGGAGGGGTAGACTGAGGATGAGGTGGAGGGTTGGAGTTGAGAGGTATATGAGGGAGAGGGGGGTGAGTTGGGGGGAGGGTAGTCAAATGGTGGGTGACAGAGCGACTTGGAGGTGTTTTGTGTGCGGCCACCCTTTGCGGGATTAGGGCGTCAGGCTATAGATAGATAGATTTTATTTTTGGCTTTAGTTGCATTATAAACTGCTTTTAGGCTTAGTCTAGTTTCTTTAAAGCTATTTGGGAGTATAAGTGAGCTAGAAACTTGTGCTTGGACTTGGTTGGGGGAGAAAACCCAAGGCTCCCAAATGCATTCCTATAGTGTACTTTTTATAATGTCCCTGTTTAACGATCCCCCGGCTCAATGATGGGTTTCCCCAAACTCGTCTTATCATTATAGCAGGGACGACCTGTAATTCTGTATCTATCTATAATCTGAAACTTTATCCTGTACCGTACCTGTTTATCATCTTTTTACCTATGGTATATATGTGTTACATTAACTATGTACAGTACTAATCTATCTATTACTATACCTATGTCTTACCTGACAATCATGTTAGGTACAGTTTTTTTATTGTCCTCCAGCCTGCAGTCCACCAGGTTCACATTCCGGTGATCCTGGGTGTACAACAACAGCAACGCCATTAACCTTCCGCCCAGGCCACACCACATCACCATCCCTCATATGCTCCATCAGCTTGGTCTCCCACCTGTAAAATGACGGAACAGAATAAATGAACAAAGAACAGAGAAAAATTTGAGGGAGAACAATCAATTATGAACCTGGTACAAATAATGGAGAAACATAAAGGGAACGAAAAAATAATGAACACAGAACAACAGTAAGGAGAACGACTGAGGGGGTCCAGCCTTTCCACTGGCTCCCACATGTGAAAATCTGGATTACAGGTAGGGTATTTACTGCATAAAGAATATGTTGCATTGTGTCCCACAAAATAGGGCTTGGCCCCACCGTGGCCCTTCCATCCAAGGAGACCTGGCTATGTCACTTAAAATACTGTACCCAATCATTTAAAAAAAAAAAAAAAAATCATATCTGACTGCTCATGTATGACTGTTTGGCTGGGATAGGTTAAGGCACGTCATAGTATCTCATAATTCACTCATTTCTGCAGAATCATGTAGCACACTAGATATCTTTTATTTTTCCTAGGGTTTTTAAAGTGATTTAAATGGTAATTCATAACAAAAATGGTGGACACAATTAAGCAATTCACATAAAAGAAGCAAAAATCATTGGTGACTACTAGGGGGCTCAAAAAAAAAAAAAAAAAAAAAAACTATTCTATTGTGAGAGTTTCTGAGGTATGCAATTGCTTATTGGGTGGGTTACTCTTTTTTTTTTCTTTCTTTCTTTAATTTACTGCAAAATAAACTAACAAAAACCATCAAAATAATCCCTAACATCAACTAATTTGGTCTTAAAATACAGGAACGCTGTCCTGTATAATTACAAAATAAAAACTCACCAAATACACCCCAAAATAATGAGTTACTATAACATACCAAATGAAAAACTGAATAACCATGAAAAATGAAATAACTGCAATCTCTCAAGATTATCTAACCAACTTTTATGTGTCCCAAATTACTGTCAGCCTTTATTACAAACTAAGATAACTAATTCTAAATGTCCTGTGTAATGATGGCTGTGCATTTATAACCTGAGACCGAGAATATCAATAAATGGTTAGGATAAAGAGGAAAAAAATAGAACAGTGCCCCAGTTTTCTCCCCTTTGGCATACCATTTTCTGTCCTGCCTCCCCGCCTACTATTCATTCCGTAGACCATGACGACCCTACTCTGCCATAAAAATACCAATTTTTTCCTGCTTATGGTGTATATAAACTGCCATGATCAGGGATACTAGGAGGCTAGGGATCAACGATGCCCCTTCCAAGTGGCTATCCCCCTTGCACCATAATATCTTTCCGCGTCACTCACAGTTCCTTCACCTGACCTTCAAAACACTGCCCTAGCACATGAATGACAAACTGTCTTACCTGTGATGTGAATGTGTAAGGACCTTTTCTTCTGCCACAGTAAGAAAACTCACGGGGTCCATCGGGACGCTCGCTGCCACCCCCTTGCACTGTTGGCCCCAAACTGTGCTCTTGTAAAACGTATATTTTGGCACCCACAGGCTCAAGTCCACTCTGCCAAGATCAGTTTACATACCTTATTAGCGGCAATCACATTCATTGCTGCCAGAAAATACGCATAGTCTCAGTATTTACGGTTGAACATACGAGAAAGTGACCATAGGCAACGACAGCATAGAACATCAAAGGAGCCGCCAGCATCCATCCACAGTCACACTCTCATATGACGTTGTTTTCACTAATACAGACACAGTAGCACATCGCAGGGGTCAATTCACGTACCTTATCTGCGCTAATTAACTCAAAATACTCCAGTAAATAACCATAGTCCTGAGATTAGCTGCTGTAATTGTGAGAAGGTGGCCTGAGCAGTCTTTGGCAGCTATGTTGAGCAAGGGGCAAAACTGACGAGAAATTTATATTTTGCGAATTTCCTTATCTTAAGGTTAATTTTCCTCATTCCCTGTCCAAATGCAGGACACATAATACAGCATCCATAGGCTTAATAGCAGCCTCCAAAATGACACAAGAGAGGGCCACAAAAATTTGTTCCCCCAAATGAATTACGTTTCCTACTTGCAAGAGTTGCATGTCTTGGCTAAAGTCTCAGACCGGAACTTAAGTCATATCATAAGACGATGGAGCTGAAAATTAAAACGATATTATGGTTTGCGACTTTTATTCATTATGTGCATTTACATTAAACTTTGTGACTAAGAAACGTGCCATTTTGGGGGTAGTTATGTAGTATAATTTAGCTAGAGAACATGTGCACATTAAGAGCACATCAACTGGCGTGACTGAATTAGTTCTACCAAACTCAAGGTTCATCATTATCTGCGCATAAGTAAATCGTTGATTTATACTTTTCTTTTCACTTCTTTGGTTACCAGACACTTCACAGCCACACCAGGGTAAAAGCTAAGTGAAAAAAGACCATATAGACAGATTTGTGATAATAGATTCACTTCTAAATTGACATATTTATCGAAGAATTGGTTAAGATCTTCGATGAATATGGTCCTGGAACCCTCACACGCCCCCTACAGAGTTACCAGATCACTGCAGTATCGGGAATAAGATGATTTGATCAACTGAGAACGAGATGGTTTGCCAGAATGGTTTGAAGTATTGATATATCATTACTGCTCTAACAGCATGAACGAAAAACGTAAGAGAAATTTGATAATGTGATTATTTCTCTTCGTCCACGGAGTGAAGTTAGAGAATACGAGTACATTGTTGGTAAGAATGATTCAACACACATTTTTGCTTTAAATAATCTTATTCAGCTGTTTACGCAGGAAATGAGTGATGCATAGATTGTAGTAAGCATATCTTCACCCTCCTAAATCAAATAAACAGTCCTACAAAATAAAGTAGCGGAAATATCGTCATTTTTATGTTGGCCACCGTCGAGTGAGAATGCCTGCGGCCCCGCTCCCTTTGGCGAAATGGTCTCCATGGCAACGCAGACTCTCATCAGCTGGGGAAACTTTATTTACTCCTATTTTTCCGTTTATTTGTACATATTTCTTGTTATCAGTGTCGTCTATGGTGTTAATGCAATCAATGTCGATACGAAAAAGATATAAAATACGTACCGAGGAAATATTAAAGAGAAGTAGGTAAAATAAATAGCTAAGATGCTAGAAAGTCACCAAAACCATCGAGATAAGGTTTTCGTCGCATTTCTTAGCGATGCATTGTACGATGGACTTGGGTATCCTCTTGTGTGTGTGTGTGTGTGTGTGAGAGAGAGAGAGAGAGAGAGAGAGAGAGAGAGAGATGTAAGCCACCTGCATAAATGACAAAATAAATGAAAACAGAGGAGGGTAAAGAGAAAACTTTGAAGAGGAAAAAGCACGTATTAATATGGAACAGAATAACTAAGAGACCTAAACATTACACATGAGATTACTATAAAAAAAATAAAAAATAAAAATAAAGAAGCAGTGACGTAACGAGGAAGATGAGACGTATGGCCTCCTCAGAAATTTCGCTGGCCATCCTATTTACCATGTTACGGGGAAAAGGCCACCCCTGGACCATCTGAAGAGCTCTCCTTTCCCTCCTCTCTCTCTCTCTCTGGATCCCCCCTGAAGAGTTTTCCTTGGGCCATCTCATAATTAAGAATGGCTATCTCATTTTCTTTTTTAAGCTGCGCTCCTGCCTGAGTGGGATACTATTGGTGGTACTACTACTACTACTACTACTACTACAATGACAACGACAATAATAATAATAATAATAATAATAATAATAATAATAATAATGATAATAATAATAATAATAACAACAATAATAATAGCCATAGTGAGCTGGATGATGGAACTTTACAACCCAGTAGCTTTCATTCTGGGGGGTTGAGCTATTTCCAAGGGGGGCGCGAGTTTTCAGAGGATAAATAGTGCCCTTAGCAAGTTTGTGTGTGTGTGTGTGTGTGTGTGTGTGTGTGTGTGTGTGTGTGTGTGTGTGTGTGTGTGTGTGTGTTTTCCACTGAGCAACCTGTATGCATATTCTGTCTCTGCTCCAGCCTTCAAAGAGCATTTTTCTTTGTGCCCGTGTAATAATACTTTTTTTTTTTTCCATTTTCTCTCTGTTGCCTGGTCACTTTGCTGCTTTTTTCTCTACTCTGGTCGTTTCGAGAGAGAATGAAAGGCACCAAGAAGTATTATATTCTAAAATGGACCACATCCCACTCAATGAAACATGCGTCCCTCATCTCCCCCTTCCTCCAGCCCAACAAAGGGGACGATGGACTGAAGAAGGGTTAATTACCTCCACCAACGAAACTGGGGGAGGTTATGTATTCACTTGTGCCTGTCTGTTTGTTTGTTTGTCCATACGATATCTCCAAAAGTTCTCAATTAATTTCAATGGAATTTTATGGAAGGGTGGGCTATGGGCCAAGAAAGAATTCATTAAATTTTGGGTCGGATTAGGATCCAGACCCTGCAATGGCATTGGTGGAGGTCTGCGCTCTCTGAGTGCTTTCTAGTTCAAATTGTATTCACCCAGGTTAACGTCCTTTTGAAACTGTGACCACAACAAAAATAAATCGGAAATAAGTTTTTGGAGTCAGGTGAGGCCAGGAGGCGATGGGGAGGCGTAAATGTGTGCACCAAGGCTAAGGGTGGCGTGAATATGTGCACCAAGGCTAAGGGTGGCGTGGATATGTGCACCAAGGCTAAGGGTGGCGTGGATATGTGCAGCAGGGCTAAGGGTGGCGTGGATATGTGCACCAAGGTTAAGGGTGCCGTGGATATGTGCAGCAAGGTTAAGGGTGGCGTGGATATGTGCACCAAGGCTAAGGGTGGCGTGGATATGTGCAGCAAGGTTAAGGGTGGCGTGGATATGTGCAGCAGGGCTAAGGGAGGCGTGGATATGTGCAGCAGGGCTAAGGGTGGCGTGGATATGTGCAGCAAGGTTAAGGGTGGCGTGGATATGTGCTCCAAGGCTAAGGGTGGCGTGGATATGTGCAGCAAGGTTAAGGGTGGCGTGGATATGTGCACCAAGGCTAAGGGTGGCGTGGATATGTGCAGCAAGGTTAAGGGTGGCGTGGATATGTGCACCAAGGCTAAGGGTGGCGTGGATATGTGCAGCAGGGCTAAGGGTGGCGTGGATATGTGCAAGGCTAAGGGTGGCGTGGATATGTGCAGCAAGGCTAAGGGTGGCGTGGATATGTGCACCAAGGCTAAGGGGGCACAACCCGAAGAAGGTTGAGAAATGCTGCTACTACTGCTACAACTACTACTACTACTACTACTACTACTACTGCTACTGCTGCTGCTGCTGCTATTACTACCACTACTACTACTACTACTACTACTACTACTAATACTACTACTACAATAATAAAAAACTATAATGATAAAAATAATAAACGGCATCGTAGTCAAAGGGTTGATGTGGTCTTTCTCTAACCCCTTCTCTACCATTTTTTTTATGCAAGGAAGAAAGAACCCAAGGCCTGGAGCCCGTAAATTGTTCTCTTTAAGAAAAAATAAATAAAAACAAGATAACAGAAAGCCAAATTCAAGATCTATCTCCCCTAAACTGAATATAATCGCCTTTTGTTAGCAGATCATATTTTAGTTTTATGATTCCTGTCGCTAATTTTTAACTCGGGGTAGAATTCTTGATCTGGTGAGATGTATCCTTCATTAACTTCTAAACTACCGTCCTTTCGCTATCACTTGGCCCAGATTTTCGTCCTTTTGGAGGCTTCGTAACATCTCTTCCATAGCGATTTTTTCCCCCGTATCTGCGCCCGTGTTAAATAGTTTTAACATGGTGCACAATATATATCTACGGCATACAATTGAATACTGAAGTTTAAATGAAGAATAAGTCGCTAAGGAAGAGGTGCTATGAAATCTCAGACATCTAGAAAACGACCCATTTCAAAAGTAAGAAAAATTTAGGTTCCTGGTGTGAAGGTGTTAAGGGAGCCATTGGTGTAGGTGTTCACGCAGCGGTGGTTGGGAGAGAAATGACGGTTTTGGTTTATATATTGACTCTGGCCACTAATCTTTGGTGTAGCCGTCTGTATGTATGGTTATTTTGATCATGACACCGATTAATTGCACCGATTAAAGCTTTTGGAGTTTATTAGAGGCGAAAAACAGTGAAGGTTAGTGTTGCCAGTCCAAAGATTTAGGTAACATAAAAGACGACTCTAATTACAGTCTTCATAACACACAATAACCGAATCGTACTTTATTTGCAAATGTCTTTCGCATGTACGATAATATTTCGTTAACAGATTTTTCTTTCAACGCTTCTCTTCCGAGTCGAAATTTGATATATTACCATCCTACAGTGAACCAGAGAATGGCATCTATGGTGGCAGGGGGCCATAAGGAATGAGTCTGTAACGATTCGAGTGCTTCGCTACCAAAAGATGAAAGGTGCCTGGGTTACAAGAATTATGGATCACCAGGTACAAACTTACCTCCATGATACTGCAATCCATTAAACCTCTCAAGAAAATCGTAATAGAGGTAGAACATCACCGGGTCTTCGATATAATACAAACTAGATGCTGCTGATCCGAGCCGTACTCAGCACTCCTCGAGTCAAACTACATACTCCAGGCAGAGTTGCTGGTAAGACGCCTCACTTTGGCTACTGGGAAGGTGATATTAATTTGGCAGAAAGATTTATTTACGAACACTTCTGTGCCCTCATACCAGCCTTAATTCTTCCCATTGATGTGACTGAACGTACCAGAAAAAAAAATTCCCAGTAACGAAAGAGCATTATATAGCAACAATGGAGTCTTGGAACAAAATTCGCTATGTCAAATGGCTGCCAAAAATCTTGGAACTATCCCCTGCCCCCCTTGGATGCGGTGCGGGAGAGGGGGTGATGTGACGTTATTGCTGGAAAGATACCATGTGTCAATAGAACCTTCTCTTGCCCTCAAAAAATATCAGGCACAGCACCCCCCATGGCCAGAATATACAATTTATCACACTACTTATTGCTTTTCCTGATGTATAAAAGGAAAACTACCAACGCCACCTCTTTATTATCCCTTTCGTGAGAACCTCATTACCTGTGAGATGTGGAGTTACCAATTTATGGTTATTATGGCTAGATCTACAGCTTATTATTTATCTTATCAACAGCTTTTTGCTCATGTTTACCACGTTCTTGCAATAATTACGTAAAACTATCGTAGTTCTTACGAATTTTTGTGATTAGAGACTTTCAAGCGTCTTCTTAGAACACGTTAAGCATCTTTTGTGTCGTGATTTGGCAACCTTTCAGTTTCTGTTGCACTGTGAGGCTGGAGGAGGGACTGTCATCGGGGTGTTATTACCTTATTTCTGACCCAGATCTCAAGTTTATTTTCATCCTCAAGAAGTAAATCAAGGGTCTGGAATGGCATAAAGGCGGTAAAGGTATGCAGTGAGTGATATAGTGGAGGGACGTGTGTAAAACAAGGAGTGAGGTGAGATGAGGCGTCAGGGTAGTGGTGGTAGTGGTGGTAGTGGTTGTGGCTGCGTATTCATGGCAACCAGCGAAGATGTGGAGTGAAGGAAGCGATGGAGAGAGGGATAATGGTAAGTTGTAAATGGAGGGATGGAGGAAAGATGAGAGTGGAGACAAGGAGGAAAGATGCGAATGGAGGAATGAAAGAAAGTTAAGAATGGGAGAAGTAAGGAAAAGGGAGAGGAGGAAAGCTGAAAATGCGTCTCCTAGATAATCGAAGGAGATGTAATGGATGAAGGAGGAGCGCTGTAACTGGAGGAAGGAGGAATATTAAGAAAACAGGGAGGAAGGGAAGAGGGAAGGTAGAAATGAAGGAAATGTGAAAAATGAGGGGCAGGAGTGCGGGCAGGTGGGTGTGACGCGGGCTAGTACTCAGAGGCTGGCCAGAGGAGATGATATTCGTCTCGTCCTTCATCCTGATACAGAACCGAGCACTCGTTGGCGTAGGTTAGCGCTTGAATGCGGTGCTAGTCACGAAGAAGTGCTAGGGAAGGTATGCAGGGCCAGGGTATTGTCTAATTGTGCCACTCAGTTGCGGGAAATAGCCTGCAGAAGAACGAAAAACTCCACCAAGTCAACCCTTCCTATTTGATGATCCATTTTAAATTTCATTCTTGATCTCGAATGATTTTATTCATCTTAGTGGGAGATATATTATAGATGAGAGTTTCCTGAAGAGCATATCTAACCCTTCCCGTTCTAAATCTCTCTCCCAGGCCAAATATAATCGACTGAGAGCAACGAGATTATAGTGAAAAGTAAAGAGATTTGGCAGAGGAGATGAAGGTGAATCCGCTATAGGACTTAAAAAATGGCCAGTGCTAATTATGAGATGAACTTTGGGGAAAAGAGATATGACCATGAAAACTTAGGGTGGGTAGGTATATTTCAGGTGTGGCCAGGTATATTTCAGGTGTGGCCAGGTATATTTCAGGGATGGCCAGGTATATTTCAGGTGTGGCCAGGTATATTTCAGGTGTGGCCAGGTATATTTCTGCACCTGAACCCCGTGGACTGCAGGCTGAAGCTACCTTTTTTTTTTTTTTCCTGCAGTCCACCATTTTCCTTTTGGGGGATAGGGAGGGAACTAAGGGACGTTTGTATAGCCGGACAACAGACCCGCCTGGTTATATCGGTGCCACCGGGTGAAGGCGTCTCTCTAGCACCTTTAAAACATTCACCTTGATTACTCTTTACTTTTTTTTTGTACTTTATTCTACCACCAGACGATTTTATTCATCTCAGGAAAGATTTTTGGTAGAGAAGGGGTTAATGAGGTATAGATATTTTCCTGTTTTCTTTCCAATAACAACAGAGGAAGGAAAAACAAAATAAAAAAGAATTAATTGAAAAATATTTACGTTCGAAAAATCTCCCCTAAGATGAATGTTGTCTGGAGGTAAAAATAAAACAGAGTAAAGATAAAAATTAACATAATAATTGGACTAAAGAAATCAGTGGGATGAATCTCGTGAATAAAATGAAGCCTTTCTTTTTCACGCGATTATTTTCCTTTCCTAGACGATTATCTTTCTTTCCACACGACTAGACGTCTCTTGAGAAGGGTGTTAGTATGTAGGTCACTCTTGCACACTTCCCCCCACCTCATCCATCTCTCTCCACCTGCCTTGTCTCCATCTCTCCACCTCACCCATCTCTCTCCACCTCCTTTGTCTTTTTCTCTCCACCTCACCCATCTCTCTCCACCTCCCTTGTCTTTTTCTCTCCACCTCGCCCATCTCTCTCCACCTGCCTTGTCTCCATCTCTCCACCTGACCCATCTCTCTCCACCTCCCTTGTCTTTTTCTCTCCACCTCGCCCATCTCTCTCCACCTGCCTTGTCTCCATCTCTCCACCTCGCCCATCTCTCTCCACCTCCCTTGTCTTTTTCTCTCCACCTCGCCCATCTCTCTCCACCTCCCTTGTCTTTTTCTCTCCACCTCGCCCATCTCTCTCCACCTCCCTTGTCTTTTTCTCTCCACCTCGCTCATCTTTATCTCTCTACCTGCCTTGTCTCCATCTCTCCACCTCGCTCATCTTTATCTCTCCACCTCCATGTCTCTCTCTCCACCTCGCTCATCTTTATCTCTCCGTCTCATCTATCATCCAATCCAGTACTACCTGATGTCTGGAATAAGTAGCTTACTCGTGGTGGTTAAGGTATTCATTATGGATATTTAGGGAGAGAGACCATATCCTCAAATTTGGCCTAAAATCCCATCTCTCCATCTTGAATGCTGAGTCCCAACAATAGATTAACAATAGAATATGATGCTAGTCAAGAAGAAGTGCTGTGGAAAATATGAAGAGCGTAATATCGTCGTTTTGCCAAGGAGCTACGTGACATGCAGCAAAAGGACAAAAATCTGGATCAAGAGAAAACGAGAAGAGAGAGAGAGAGAGAGAGAGAGAGAGAGAGTCCTGAAGTCAACTCGAGATTTAAAATACGCATTTGAAGGAAGAGATCGGTCAAAATACCTCCAGAGAGAGAGAGAGAGAGAGAGAGAGAGAGAGAGAGAGAGAGAGAGAGTATGGAGAGAAGGATTTAATCAAGAGTAAATGGAGATAAAGGTTAAATACGAAAATGAACGATGATAAGATGCAAAGGATGGTACTATGATGGCATGTGAACTACTACTACTACTACTACTACTCATATAGGGCCACTACTACTTCCTACTAATACTACTGTTCACATAGGGCTACTGCTACTACTACTACTGTTCATATGGTGATACTATGACTACTACTACAGCTGCTACTACTGTTGTTCATATGAGGATACTACTACTACTACTAATTTTCATATGGGGATACTACTACTATTACTACTACTACTACTATTGTTCATATGGGGATTTTACTACTACCACTACTACTACCAAACTATGAGGATACCGCAACTACTAAATGGAGATGCTACTACAACTACATGGGGTAACTACTACTATATCGGGATGCTACTACTATATGGAGATACTGCTACTACTACTGCTGTTTCTTTTCATATGGGAATGATAGTACTGTTACTACTATAAGTACTAGGCTGCTACTATTACTGCTAAAAGTACTAGCCTACTACTATTACTGCAACTACTACTGTTTGTCCGTGGATACCATTGCTACTACTACTACTACTACTGATCTGGCGGGAAGGTCTCGTATTTTAAAAGAGAGATCTCCGTAGAACACAGATTATTTCTAGATGAGGGCGTTCTTAGGATGTTCGAGAATTTAAATTATTCATGATTGTTCAAAGATGAGGATGTTCATAGATCGTTCTAGAGTATTCAAAATTATTTTTGATGGGATGTTTTCTGCATCTTATAAGGTTGTATTCAAGATCACCTTTAAATTCTAATCACTAGTGTTATGTAGTAGTTGTTGCAGCCTCCAGTTCATCTGAAATGTGAACCCAGCGAACTGCAGGCTCAAATTGCCCTTTGCAGTCCACCATCCTTCTTTCGGGGGATAAGGAAGTATCTAAGGGACGTTTGTATAGCCAGGAGGTAGAGTATTGGTTATAATATCACATTATGGTTGGGGGGGTCGGTTATGGCGGACGGTTTGAATTTTGAAAAGTGCCAGACGTTGCCAGCTGAAGAGATTATCATATATAGTAGTAAAATCCCTTTGAATTACAGCAGCAATTAAGTATTCTGAAGTTTAAAGTCTTTCCAGTTGTAATAAACATAAAACTCTACTGTAATTCTGCGTAAATTTGGAAATAATTGAGTTTGGCACGGCGGGAAGTTTTGGCGGGAAGTATATAAGGCAGGTGCGCGACGCTCGCGCCGCAGAATGCTGGTGACACTTATGACGTGAGGTTGCGCCGCACGGGGTCGTCTCCTCTCCCTCTGTATATTGGTAAATACTAGTTATTTATAGTTTTTAGTTATAAGGATTATAAGAATAGTATGTTAAGATAATAGAATTAATATATGGTAGCAATTTCGAGAAATAAGGACTTCGGAGGAGCTAATGGTCATGGCGGCCGTGTTGATGTGCAGTGCCCTTGACTTTTTGTAGGGATTTTTTTAGTTTTATGAATTACTAGCCAACAAGGGTTAAATGGGGCAAAAAGTCGGGGGAACTGACTGGCCTGGAAACATTAGGAAATGAAGTTCTTGGTTTTGCACTCAGTGCACTATTTTTCCCGGCCATACCAGTCCACTGCAGTATTTTTCCCGCCCAAACAAGTCCACCGGAGAATTTTTCAGGCCCAAATCAGTCTAGTGCAGTATATTTCCCGCCCAAACCAGTCCAGTGCTACATTTTTCCCGCCAAAACCAGACCAGTGCGGTATTTTTCCCGCCAAAACCAGACCAGTGCGGTATTTTTCCCGCCAAAACCAGACCAGTGCGGTATTTTTCCCGCCAAAACCAGACCAGTGCGGTATTTTTCCCGCCAAAACCAGACCAGTGCGGTATTTTTCCCGCCAAAACCAGACCAGTGCGGTATTTTTCCCGCCAAAACCAGACCAGTGCGGTATTCCCGCCAAAACCTGACCAGTGTGGTATTCTTCCCGCCAAAACCAGAGCAGTTCGGTATTCCCGCCAAAACCAGACCAGTGCGGTATTTTTCCCGCCAAAACCAGACCAGTGCGGTATTTTTTCCGCCAAAACCAGACCAGTACTGTATTTTTCCCGCCAAAACCAGACCAGTGCGGTATTTTTCCCGCCAAAACCAGACCAGTACTGTATTTTTCCCACCAAAACCAGAGCAGTGCGGTATTTTTCCCGCCAAAACCAGACCAGCGGTATTTTTCCCGCCAAAACCAGAGCAGTGCGGTATTTTTCCCGCCAAAACCAGAGCAGTGCGGTATTTTTCCCGCCAAAACCAGAGCAGTGCGGTATTTTTCCCGCCAAAACCAGAGCAGTGTGGTATTTTTCCCGCCAAAACCAGAGCAGTGTGGTATTTTTCCCACCAAAACCAGACCAGTGCGGTATTTTTCCGGCCCAAACCAGTCGATTGTATTTTTTCCGCCAAAGAACAACTCCAGCTGCCTTTATATGGTGGCATCGAGTTAGGCGGATCCACTACTCAATCATATGAATGTTTAACTACCTACTGTATCTCCAAAAGAACGAAGATGACTTGCAGAGTTTCAGCCTGCAGTCTACCGCGTTCACGTTCAGATGAGCTGGAGGGGCCAAACTCGACCACCAACCAAAACCAGTCTCCCATCAAAGCAATTACGCCCAAACTAATCCTTTCCCGCCAAAACCAGTCACCCACCAAAACCAATCCTTTCCCGCCAAAACCAGTCACCCACCAAGACTAATCCTTTCCCGCCAAAACCAGTCACCCACCAAAACCAATCCTTTCACGCCAAAACTAATCACCAGCCAATATCAACCCTTTCGCGCCTAAACCGAACACCTATCAAAACCAATCCTTTCCGCCCAAAACCAGTCACGTACCAGAACTAATTCTTTCCCCTCAAAACCAGTCACCCACCAAAACTAATCCTTTCCCCCAAAACCAGTCACCCACCAAAACTAATCCTTTCCCCCAAAACCAGTCACCCACCAGAACGTTCTTTCCCCTCAAAACCAATCACCCACCAAAACCAATTTTTTCCTGCCAAAACAGTCAACCAATACTAACACTTTCTCGCCAAAACCAATCACCCCAACACATCCTTTCCCGCTGAAACCAATCACCCCAACACATCCTTTCCCGCCAAAACCAATCACCCCAACACAGCCTTTCCCGCCAAAACCAGTCACCCAACACGAATCCTTTCCTGCCAAAACGCCGTTTCGGACACCTCTTTGGAAGACCTTCCGACGGTCTTCGTTTCAGACGAATCTGACCTTCATTTCTACCAGAAAACAGTAGTATCTCAGATGCTTTCAACCCATCAGTCTTGAAACCTCTAAAGTGGAGATAGCTTTGAAGATCTGAGGGGAAAACGGGGTTAAATGATAACTACTGTAGAGATAACACTAACTCCTGTTAGGAATAAAGTTGAAAATTCGTCCAAAACAATGAAAACCATCGGAAAATCACTTTCGTCTTGACCTAAAATCACATCGGAACGTAATTAACCAAACCAATAGTTATAACAACCTAACCTAGAGAAATTGGATGTGTCCGACAGCGCAGTACCACTTTCCTGCCAAAACCAATCACCCGCCAAAACTAACCCTTTCCCGCCAAAACCAGTCACCTGCCAAAACACCCTTTCCCACCAAACCAATCACCCGCCAAAACTAACTTTCCCGCCAAAACCAATCATCTGGTGCTTGAGGGACGCCTTACCATGGTGGCACCGGTGGCCTATAATGGGTGGATTCGCTGCCGTTATAGACTATCCCAACACCCAAATCCTCCGAAAGGATGGTGATGGACTATATAAAAAAGTCCACCGGCTTTACGTTCACATTTTCTGGCAGATTTTGAAGTGCCAACCAGTTTACCAGGCACTGTACAGTACATCAGTAACAGATCACTGTTTCGATAGCAAAATTCAGCGTTGCTTTACAAGTAAATCAAAAGCACTACCTGCATGTTCATTTGCAATTGACTGGTAAAGTAGTACCTGTTGACAAATACTGGTGCACTGGTAAATCCACCAAAAATAGGAATCTGCAATAAAGGAAATTTTTACCAAAAAAAATACTTCAATGGACTGGTTTGTGTGGAAAAAATACTGCAGTGGACTGGTTTGGGCGGGAAACGTACTGCACTGGACTGGTGTGGGCGGGAAAAGTACTGCACGAGTTAATTCTAGGATATACAAGTAACTGAATTTAATAAATAACTCTGACAGTTAACTGAAATACTAGGTTATGCCAACATTATAGCTTAAATATTGTAATTACTAAGCAACTACCACATTTTTTATCGTAATTTTGGCGGGAATTTCGTATGGCAAGTGGGAAGACGTATATGGAAAGGATTAGCGCTTTATTAATCCCTCTTTGAGGTGAAATAAGCTAGAAAAGGGCGAAAATCTGCCAAATTAAGGTGGACGAGGTTAAGGAGTTGTGAACGATTACATTATCGTAAATTGTAGAAAAATGTTTCGGAAGAAGAAATTAAATGTATTTGATAGATTGTGCTTTAGGTCATGCTTCGTTCATACTTCCTGCCACCAGACGATTTTATTTAGTACCGGTATGAGAAATTTTGTAGTGAAAGTAACATCTATATCTAACCAGATGGAAAATGACTCTAATGCTATAACTTCTGCAATCATTGGTTCATCAAACTCTAGTACCTGCATTAGATTGTATACACTGCCATAATATATAGTGTACTTTCAGGAGATTTAATATATTCAACACTTAGAGTATTAACAGCAACTCAAACCAGTCATCCTAGCCCTTGTAATGCTTTGTGTAAACAGTGCTCTGTCATTTGCCTATTTAATACTTGTATATTGTCTTTTTGTGGTTTGATTTATTGTTGATTTAAGAACTTTAGTAGGTAATGGTTAATACCTGTGTATACAGTAGATATACCATGATGTAGGCTACTTAGTGAACTAGGGATGGTATATAATGAAATTAAGACAATTCCCTTAATTAGTATGTTGTTTAGGGTATACTGAATGAACATTGGTTTTAGAGAGTATGCTACCTAATGAACTGGGTTTAGTGAATATGCTACTTAATGAACTGGGAAAGGTCATCATCATGATCATCCAGACCTCCTTTCCCACCCTGGGCAGAGTGAATAGTAACAATGTCCAGACGACCCAAATTTGCCCATTCCAATGGGCCATGCTTCCATTCACTCATTATTCAAGCCCCTGGAATGCTGGCTCTATTGGATATGCTAGAAACATTCACCACATTCTGTAGCTTCACATAAACACATCTAATAGAGTCCATCTGGACGCTGTCACTTTAAAAAGGGGTGCCAAATCCCTGATCATGCACTTCTCACAATATACATCCAGCCGGCTGGATCTGTTGTCAGTTCCCTAGCCTTACCGACTTCCTACCCTCTCTTCCTCACACTTATCCACCATATCTCTCCACCTTCTCCTTGGCCTACCTTGCCTCCTCCCTCCTTCAGATTTGCTCAGATATACCTTTTTCACCTCTACTGTTATCCATTCTCTCCACATGACCATACCATCTCGGTACACTCTCTTTGATTCAGGCATCCACAGACTTCCTCACTCCACATCTTTCATGAAACACATTATTTAGTATCCTATCCACCCATTGTATTCCACATAAATTCCTTAGCAGCCCCATCTCCACTGCTGTCACTCATGACTTCATTTTCATGCTGCACCATAGTCTCACATCCATGTCAAAGTTGGCACACTCCTTCATGTAAGCCTTGTGCAGCTGCAACACTCAAGCCTGCTTCTTATCAAGGCCTTCATTGCACCAGCTACTTTCCTTCCTTGTGTCACTCTGCTTTCAACGTCTTTTGCACATTTTCCCCTCTTTTCTATTACTGTACCCAGATATTTGAACTCTCACCAATTCCAGTCTCTCCCTTCACTGTAACATCGCACTGGGAGTCACCCCTCTCTCAATAACCATCACTTTACTATTTTCTACATCTACTGTCAAGACACAGGGAAAGGTATGTAATGAAATTAAGATGATTCCCCAAATTAGTTTGTTGTATGGGGTTTACTGTTCAATGTTGTATTTAATGAATATTCAATTTTTTCCCCCAAATTAGTTTTTGTAGTGGGTTTACTGAGCAGTTCTCCCATTTAGTTCATTGCTGTATTTAGTTTATGCACTAATTATTGTATTATAAGGTACTATGGTTATGATTTTGCAGATTCAGCCAATGGAGTGCTGGCAGAAATTACACAAGCTTGGTTTGTGCTCTGAGGTTTTGCATGTGTGAAGATGAGCCAGCCGTTATGTAGCTTCAGCACAGATAACCTCACTCAAATGAGGAACATCCACTCCTTTCAAGTTGGTAAGATTATTAGGACTCGTGTTACGTAAATTGGAAACTACCATGAATGTGTAATGCTCTCTGGAATGCGAATTCTAGGGTTATTAGGATTACGATTGAAGAGTTGCGAGGAAGGTGGGACTGGAATGTATTGGTGTTATGATGGGTAGATGGGTTGTTTTGGGTACCGGTATGTTGAAAGGTTGGAGGATAACAGTTGGGTTGTTTTGGGCATGTTGAAAGGATGGAGGATAACAATTGGGTGAGGAGTGAATGTTGGGGGTAGGACAGAAAAGAGAAATAAAAAAAAAATTGGATATAGAGTGTGACCTCAGGGATAAGGGACTGAACAGGGAGGCTGCCAGAGATTGAGCAGCATGGTGAGTTACCATAAGATCTCAGGCCAATGCAATCATGCATGTCGGTGCCTTTATAAATAATACGAAATTATGACATTGTCCTCAGACGTAATTTTGATCTTTCTTATTAATAGGGAATATTTTAGAGGAATTGAATTTCATTAACTTGGCTTCACTGATGTTCCAGTGTACAGTTGCTCCCTTACTAGTAAACTTTTGAGCTTTTTACTTGCAGAGATATATCTTTTAAAGTATTAGTTACCTGGTACAGTATTTATTTCTTCCTGGCCAACAAAATATTGCAGATGGTAAATACTAGTACTGTATTAATGATAGTGGTGTGAGTGTTTACATGAAGCAGTTGCTACTGTAGTGGTATTTCACTTTCTACCTGTTGCAATGCTCAATTATTTGTGCAAATTCATAATAGGAATCTGGTGTCAGTGAATTTCAATTTAAGAGCTTTTGAAGCAATGAAGAAGCTTATTACCAGTTAAATTCACAAGTAAGGGATATTTGTACTGGAATTATTATGGTTCCAGTAGAAATATTAGTTTGACAAATTTCAATCATTGCTGTTCAAACATTTAGTTAGCTGCTTTCTTCTCAGGTTTGAGTTTCAGGATAGTTCTTTGCAGCATTGTAAGTCTCATATGAATGAAATTAGGGAACTTCAGCCATTGCACTGAGCATCTTGTTGCCAGCTCGTATTTTGTGTTTTTGTAGTTCTAGGTGTCTTCAAGAAGACGAGTAAATTTGAGTATGGTGTTGGTGATAATGCTTGTACTGGTAGTTGATATGTGATAGGTAAGATAGTGGTATGACGATGCTATTGACTGATTTGAAGTATTGGTGATAGTTGTATGATTATGGTAATAGCTACATGATGGTGGTGTGTTGATATGGTGATATTAATGTGTGATGGTGATGCAGTATTAAAGGTGATAATCATGTTACAGCAGTGACAGAAGAGCAGATGACATCATTGAGCTTCTCAGCTTGTCTTCCACTTGACCATCTTGCTTGCTCCATGGAGCAATCTTCCCAGCTGTATGACCACCACAAGTCCTATCCCATGGAGAGAGTCAAGGTACAGCAATTTCTTCATTTAACAGTGAACAGTAATCTGTTATTACCTGATAGCCCAGGTAGTAATTCTTAAATTCTTTGGTTAACATTACAGGTAGTCTCCATTTCATCACAGTATGTAAGCTAAATTTGGGGTTAATTGGAACTAAGCTCACACCAAAATATTTACTAATAACACCTAGACGTTCCCCAGCGTGCTTCCCCATTGTCGTTCATTCATTCATCATCCAACCCTACGTTACCCTATGAGGAGCACATGAGCTCAAGGCTAGGCAAGATGGTCCCGACATTTAAGATGAGAGTGACCAGCCTCACTCATTCCTGAGTGGCATTACATGAACAATAAACCCCAACCATCCCTTGGATATAAACCTTCACTGGCTCAATCCGATTGGAGTGTCGTAATTGCCCACTTAACCACCAGGTGCCAAAATTTGGTTATATGGTTACCACCCACCATAGTAATTGGTTTCCTGGTGTACAGGAAGCCATTTGACTTGTGACTTACCCCAGGCAGAAGGAAGAGGAATGAATGAAGGAAAGAAAGATAGAGGGAGTGTAGAGTCACCTGTAGGCAGAAAGACGAGGAAAGAGTGAAGGAAAGAAAGACAGAAGAGGATGGAAGGAAAGAATGATGGGGGAGAGGAAAGGGCAGACACCTGAGAGCAGCACTAAATCGAGTGAGTGGATGGTGAGCACCCGCATCTACCACTTTCTCTTTGTATGGTAAAAAAAGAAAGTGGGTATTTTATGTGTTGCAGTGTTTTTAGAGAGTATGTAATCATGTTTTCCCTAAAAAAACCCTACTTTTCATAAAAGGGGACTACCCATACTGCTTTTCTTTCTTTTTTATTTTTTTAGTACTTTATGCTTGCGTATGATTATTTCTCTCATGTACCAATGATTTTTTTTTTTTTCCATTTTTTTTTCAATACAGCATTTGATTGTTTTCTCTTACAGGTCATGTGATGCTGGAACTTGGTGTCGCCAGTGGTGAGTGTTGTGCTTTTGATTTATTGGGTCATATTTAAGTGGCTTTGGAGATTCATACCTCATTTTCCTAAGTGAATTATTCTGCATTTAACATCTTAATACCCTTTTGTATGATATTAGTGGCTTTGGTGATACGTAACACCTCGATATTCTGCATTCAATAAATGATAGAAACTAATATAAATAATTTGAATCAGAAGTTAGTCTTCCCAAATGATTTATTCTTTACATTACACCTTAATATCCTTCTTGTTACTGATTGAAGCTATGTTCAGATTAAGATGATGTAAATAACTTGAATAAGAAGTTAAGGTCTTGTTAGATTTAATTTGCTTATTACCGTACATTTTAATATTCGTGTTTGATACTGATGCAAAATATGCCTATGTTAAGATTATATAAATATCTTAAATGAGATAATTAAGGTTTTCCTGGGTGATTTACTTTCTTGTACAATACTGGTGCAATGTGTGTCCATATTAAGACTTAAGTTATGCAGCAAATAATGTGTAAAAGTTGAAATAAATCACTAAGCCTGCAATGTCACTTGAATATGGCTCATCAACCCATAAACTGCAAACCAAATACTATGATACAGGTAGTCTCCTATCTGAATAATGATCAAGTTTGACAAGACATTATGTAAGAGTTCCCATTCTTGTGGCCCCAGGCATATCTGAACAGAAACCTGCTGGACTGCAGGTTGAAGTTGCCATTCCCCTGCAGCCTAATGTTCTCCTCTGGGAGAAGTAGGAGGGAGTTAAATAATTACGTAACCAGGCAGTGGAGCCATTTGGTTATATCACTGACAGCTTGAAGTTGTTTATCACTAAAGGGGCCAATTGGATTAATTCACTCTAGAGAAAAATATCCATAGAAAGGTTTACTTTGAGATGTGCCAAGATAAGAATCCAGAAGTCCTGTATATGTTGCCACTCATTTTACCTTAAGATAATGTTCTAAATACAAAAATAATAAAAGGTTGTTTTGTAAGGTAATGTTCTATATTTTGGCATATACAAGTAAGGACAGATCTATTACTTAAGAGGAGTACTGATTTTGATGTTACAGTTAACTAGAACACTAATGCAGCAGTTTATGGGTTAATTTTGTGCATTGAATATTGATGTTTTTTTTTTCTTTGCTTTACCTTTTTTTTACATTTATTTTTTGTTTGAATATATCCAAGGGGTGGTTGGGTTTTATTGCTCATGTAATGCCACTCAGGGATGAGTGAGGTTGGTCATTCATATCTTAAATATTAGGACCAAGTTGCCTAGCACCAGGCTCTTATGTTGCTCTTGGGGCAGGATTAGATGATGTTTTTTTTTTTTTCTTTTTTTCCATGAACATGTACAGTCAGTGGTAGAAATTTGCTTCATTTTTCCCTCTGATGACATTGACATTGTGTAACATTGTATGGCAGTCAACTTAATAATTAACCATGTAGAGAGAATGGAGGATGACAAATGGATGTGGAGGGTGAGAGATGTGAACTTTATCTGTACAGTTATGAGATGTAGACTGAAAAAGACCTGGTCATACTGTGTGACCTCAAGGATAAGGGACTGAATAGAGAGGATGCTAGAGATTGAGCAGGGTGGAGGGCTGTCATTAGGTGACCAAGGCTGATGGATGGTGCATGCAAGCATATTGGAGTCTTAGAGTTAATTACTGCACCAGTAATGTGTTTTTAATAGGCATATATAATTTTTTATTGACAGCTTATGGTAAATTTCTCACTTGTTAATGGAATAAATTTGATATAATGGTGTTTAATAACCATAAGCTATATCATTTATTGACTGGTGTAAAGAAGACTTCTAACATGTAACAGACTAATTAGACTCATAACAGAAATGGTTGAAGCAGATTTGTGCTGTTGACTGTACATGATGTTACAGTATTTTTTACATGGTGATTCAAAAGTCAGGTGATGCAGGTAAGAAGGGGCATTATGAATACAGGTTACTTCTGTGGACAAACATTTGAGCCCATGGGACCAGGTAAGATGTAAGCAGATCTTTGAGTTTTCTTTTTGGGTCATATTGCTGTCAGCTTGGTAGGCTGCGTGGCACCTCTTCCTTCAGTGATGTATTTTGCATAGCACATTAATATGCAGATATTGCTTCTGTCTGGTATCAGTCTTGTATAAATAATCATAGCAAGTGATAGGTTTTGCTCGTTACAGTATTATTCTCAGCGTCCGGATTGACTATTGGATACATTTGTGTGAAGCTACAGAACCTGGTGAATGTTTTGGGCATATCCGATACAACCAGGATTCCGGGGGCTTGAATGATGAGTGAATAGAAGCGTGGCCCATTGGATTGGGCAAATTTGGGCTGTCTGGACATTGCTACTCCTCACCCTGCCCTAGGGTGGGAAAGGAGGTCCGGATGATGATGATGATGAACCACTGAGGTCACTAAAATGAAAAAAAGAAGATGGATGAAAGTGTAATTAGGAAAGAAATGGTTTGGAAATGTGATGAGAAAGGAGGTCCAATTAGCAAGCACTTGGAGAAAATTAATGAGAGAGAGAAGATAGAAAGACAATAGATTAGATATCACTGAGGAAACAAAAGATTCTAGGTTGAGATGATGTGGCCATACAACTGTGAAGGAGATCCATGAGAATAAAAAAGAGAGAGGCGGCAGATGAGATGAAATATATTTTTTTTTAATGCAAGAAAGAAGGAACCAAAGGCCAGGAGCCTGCAAACTGATCCTTCCAAGAAAAAAGAAACAATACAAAAGAGAGCCAGATTCAAGATCTGTTCATTTCAAGATGCCTGGACACTGCGTTTGAAAGACTGGAGATCATAGGAAGTAGGAAATACAGACAGATGGAGACAGTTCCAGAGTTGACCTGTTGCATAATTGAAGAATTGGGAGTAACGGTTAACTCTTTCATTAGAGAGTTGGACAGAAAAGGGGTGAGAGTTTGTTGCTAGACGGGTGCTATGCACCCATCGTAGAGGTGAAGAGATACAAGCGGACAGTTCAGAGGAGCAGTGACTACTGAAGCAGCAATAGGAAAGAAATAAAGATGCAACAGTGCGGTGAAGAGACAGAGGTCAAAGGGAGCCAGTAAGAGGAGGAGAGTTAATGAGACGAAAAGCCTTTGACTCCACCCAATTTAGAACTGTGTGTGGGGAGCCTCCCCACACGTGAGAGTTGTACTCTAAACGGTCGAATAAAACCCGTGTATAAAGTCAACAACTGTGCAGGGGGTAAAGAAGGTACGGAGTCAGCTTAGCATGCTCAGTCTCTTGGAAGCAGATTTTACCATAGATGCAGTATGATCTATTCAAGATAAGTCCTGAGTGAATGAAACCCCAGGCATGTTCAAGGATGATGCAGGATTAAGCTGGATATTATTAAACATTAGTGGGTACAAGCTGCAAGGCTTGGTGGATGTGAGTTTGGGAGAGTGTGTAAGAAACAGAATCTAAAGGTGAATGTAGGGAAGAGTAAAGTGATGGCCTTCGAGAGAAGTGAAGTCATTGAATATACAGTGAGGTTGGATGGGGAGGAATGTGTAATGAGTAAGGATGGAAGTTTAGAGGGTGAAGTACTTGAAAGGGTGCAGCACGGAAGAAAGGTTGCTGGTTCTTTGAAAGCAGTGATAAGAAAAAGGGAAGTGAGCATGGAAGTGAAAAAGTTATTATAAGACTATTGTGATACCAACTTTAACGTATGGAAGTGAAGCTTGGACCTTGTTGGAGGGACAAGTTCAAGAGTGAGAACAGTGGAAATGAGTTATTTGAGAGGAGCATGTGGAGTCACATGGAAAGACAGACTGACAAATGAGAAAGTGAAGGAGCATTGTGGTGTTGATGTGGATGTGATAGGAAATGTTAGGAGAAACACATTAAGGTGGTTTGGCCATGTGGAGAGGATGGAGAGTGAGAGATTGATAAGGAGAGTGTATGTGAGTAAGGTGGAGGGGGGGAGAGGGAGGGGGAGGCCAAAGATGAGATGTAGGGATGGAGTGGAGAGGTATATGAGTGAGAGGGGTGTGAGCTGGGAGCAGGGCAATGATATGGTGGGGGACAGAGCGACATGGAGGTGATTTGTTTGTGGCCACTCCTTACGGGATTAAGATGTCTGGCAATAGATAGGTAGGGTACGCCTGTGGGAGATTGTGACAGGTTGATTGGTGTAAAAACTGAGTTTTTGATATATTAAGAAAATCAAGATTATTTTTACCCCAGTCAGAGATATGAGCCAAGTCAGATATTAGGTGAAACTGATAGGTTAATATAGTAAGTTTTTATGATGTGGCCCTGAGCCCATCTGAATGGAAACTCCATTGGACTGCAGATGGAAGTTTTCTTCCTGCAGTCCATTATCCTATCCTCCTTATGGGGGTTAGGGAGGCAGTCAAGATGTTTATATAAGCGAGGAATGGAGGTGCATGTTACATATGCCTTGATATGAACACATCCCCCCCCCCCCCTCTAACACCTTGCGATATTTTACTACGATACAGTGCTGTATTTGAAACATTGGGAAGTAGTAGATTAAAGATTATCAGAGCAGAAAAGTGCCATTTTTCACAAAATGTTATTAGAAAGTGGCAGAAGTATTGCAGTTCTTTACAAAATGTATATATTCAGGACAGTAGAAATTCCTGCATTTGTTTATGAAATTATTTTCTAAGCAGTGGGGATTCCTGCGATTGATTTTTATCTGATATTCGAAACTGAATTACTGTGATAGATTACGAAGTGGGTACATTCAATGCAATCCAGATTGCTGTGATTTATTACTGCAGCTTGCATTGAGAAGGCCAGAGAAGTTAGAGTGAGATTCCTTGTGAAAGGAAGGTAGGTGAAACTTCAGGCATTGTTACTGTCACTGAGGAGAACTGTTGAGAGTATGTACAAAATAATGATGTTTGAGAGTTGAATTTCAGAGGAAGCAGGAAGAGCCAGATTGTGACTGGTTTATACATTTTAGGAAGGAGTGGGTAGTCCATGAGGTGGAGGGACTTTTAAATTTATGAGTTGCTGGAGTCACTAGAAAAGGTAGATCAAGATATTTGGACTTGTAATTTGGAAGGGGATCCGTTGAGCTGGTGCGGAAAGTGTCAGTGAAGTAGAGGGAAGGATATAGACTACTGTATGAAACAATGAGAATTGCTGTAAGTCATTAAGGTGGCAAGAAAAACTGGATTGAGATGGTTTGTACATGTGATGAAGGAGATCCAGTTAACAAGGCTTGTAGAGAACTAGTGAGTAAGAGGAGGTAGAGGGAAAGAATAGGTGAGGCAAAGAAGAGAATATATGAAACTACTGGAGACAAGTTTAGACATTTGAAGAAGGAGTGCAGAGTGTTGGTGAGGTGGAGAGAATATTTGAAGTTAATGAATTGCTGAAGTCTAAAGAAGTGAGTTAAGACCGATTGAGGTGGTTGGACACGTAATTAGGAAGGAGGTACTTTGGGCAGGTGTGGAAAGCATCAGCGAGGTAGAGAGAAGGATATACAGTACAGTCTGAAACACTAGGTTATTAAGGTGCCAAGAAAAACTGATTTGAGAAGGTTTGGACATAAGGTTTGAACATAAGATGAGAAAGGAGATCCATTTAGCAATGGTTGTAGGGAATCATTGAGGAGAAAAAGATATAAAGAAAGAAAATAAATGAAAAATTAATATTACTGAGGATGCAAAATTGACATGGTTTGGATTTGGAAAGGAGATTCATTGAGGTAGGCTTAGAAACAATCAGTGAGGGGGAGATGATGGATGAACTGAAGAACACGAGTAAAATGTGGACATGAGAGAGATGGAACTGATAGATGAATGCACTGAATAGGTTTTCATGGTTTTGTGGCTCAGTGCTCATCAAAATGTAAACCCCACTGGACTCCAGATGTAAGTTACCTTCATCCTGTAATCCACCATCCTATCCTCCTTTGGGGGGGATAAGGAGGGAGTTGAGATAAGTTTGCATCAGTGGAGCTGCGAGTCAAATCTGCCATGACATGAAGAAGGGATCCCTGTCAAGCGTCTTGACATTACAACCATGATTAAAGGAAAATTATGATAGGATGAAAAGGAAGCTTTTTATTTAAAAATGAATGAAGACCAGAGAAAGAGTCATATCTGAATGTTAACTGTTAGTTGATATTGGGGCAAATTGTTTTAGAAAGCATTTATGCAGAAATGTGTAGTGTTAACAGTGCGGGGAGATAATGTGTACTATATGGCAGTGCAAGAAGTTTGTGCAGAAACAGTAGTTGCAGTGTACATTGTTTTAAGAATATACTGATAAGTCCAGGCAAATATGGGTGTTCAGGAATGATGTTGTATTGATGTGGATACTTTGTAAATTGTTAGGAGTACCCGAAGATGGTATAGTGATGTGGAGAATGATGAAATGTACTTGTAGTTTGTGTGAGATGGGTAAGGAGGGGGGAACCAAGGATGAGGTAGAGAGACGGTATGGGGTGTGTCGAAAAATGTTTGGCACTTCAGAGAATGAACAGACTGATGGTTATGTGAAGTAGAGAAGAGGGAGACAAGATAAGGAGGGAAGGTGTGGATTGGTTTATGAATTAGGATGGTGGAAGGAGGGTAGCCAGACTGCTTCAGAGTGAGTCTGTGAAGATTGGTACAGCTAGGGAAGGATAGTTAAGGATGTCTTTGGAAGGATTAGTGTGGAGGAAGGCAGCTGGGTAAGGATTAGTGGAGAAAGGCAGCTGGGTAAGGATTAGTGGAGAAAGGCAGCTGGGTAAGGATTAATGTGGAGAAAGGCAGCTGGGTAAGGATTAGTGTGGAGGAAGGCAGCTGGGTAAGGATTAGTGTGGAGGAAGGTAGCTGGGTAAGGATTAGTGGAGAAAGGCAGATGGGTAAGGATTAATGGAGAAAGGCAGCTGGGTAAGGATTAATGTGGAGAAAGGCATCTGGGTAAGGATTAGTGTGGAGGAAGGCAGCTGTGTAAGGATTAGTGTGGAGGAAGGTAGCTGGGTAAGGACTAGTGTGGAGGAAGGCAGCTGGGTAAGGACTAGTGTGGAGGAAGGCAGCTGGGTAAGGATTGGTGTGGAGGAAAGCAGTTGGGTAAGGATTAGTGTGGAGGAAGGCAGTTGGGAGCTGAGTGGTGTGGAGGAAGAGCTGGGTAAGGGTTAATGAGGAGGGGGATTTTGTCAGGGAGGTCATAGGAACTCTTGATTAGGCAGAAAACTTAGATGTGAGGAAGAGTAGGGATTTTGGGGAAGGAATGGTAGGTAGGGAGAGGGGAAATTTGCAGTTTTGGGCAGTCAGATCATTCCGATAGTCTTCAAACTAACAACTAGTTGGTTTGTTTTCACCTGGTGGAACTGGGTCACTGTGTGAATACTTATTTGTGGTTTCATGAAATTTATTAAGATTTGGCCCGGATTATGAATGAAGATCTTTGGTTACTGATGAAATTAACCCTCCAGTCTAACTACACCTTTTTTACTGAACTGGAACAGGTTTATGATCATCAGGTTAGAACAAACCTTCTGTAACCCAAACTAACTAAACTAACAAAACTAACAATCTAACAAACCAGAGTGATGTGGCTGTCCAAACTACAATAATACCATCTAAGAATTATACTTTATTTGGGAAAGTTATTTTAATGGGAGGATATAATAACTTTCCCCAATCTAGGTATAGTTCCTCCCTTTCATGATTGGGCACTGATTGTTGTTGTGGCCCCAGGCTCATCTGAGCATGACCCCAGTGGACTGCAGGTTGAAGTAACCTCTCCTTTAGTCCACCATCCTCCATCTGGGGGATATGGAGGGAGTAAGGAGCATTAGGGTAATGGGTGTTTATTGGCCCCAGGGTCATATGAACATTGTCCCAATGGACTGCAAGCTAAAGTTTCCCTACACTTGCAGTCCATTCTCCTGGGATAGAAAGGGAGTCGAGGGACATTAGGATAGCTGGCTGGTTATGTCAGTACACTTAAAGGCATCTGAAGCACCACTGTGATAGCGAGACAGTAGTACTTGTAGGATTGAAGGGGACTGAGTAGGGAAAATAGTGGAGCTGGGTAGGCTTGGTCAAGAGAGAAAAATGAAGAAGGAGTGGTAGGGGGAAGACCGGGGAAGGATAATTTGGGAAAACGAGGGAAATAAGGAAGGATTGGTTAGGAAAAAGTGTAAGGAGTTGGGAGGGTGAGAGAAGGGAGATGTTGGAATTAGGCAGATACAGGTTAAATGAGACAAAAATTAAGAACAGGACAGGAATAGACAGAGGGCAGATGAGAGCAGAATGCTGATTGTATGGCCCCAGATTCAGTCGAACATTATATGGTGGACTACAGGCAGAGTAGTTCTCTTCTCCAGCAGTCCACCATCCTCATCCTCATTTTGGGGGATAGGGAAGGAGTTGAGGGGCATTTTCTATAATCAAACAGTGGATCTACCTGGTTAATGTTGATGCCACCTTGTGAAGGTAGGAGAGGGTGAGAGAAGGATGCTTTGAGATGAGATGAGAAGGATGAACGTGAGTGAATGAGGAGGATTTTTAAAGGATGTGAAAAATATCAGAGGGAAAATGGAGAGTGGTTGCAGATGGAGGTGAGAAAAATTGGCTAGTATCAGTAATTGACAGGGATTGGAGAGAAGGTAGGAGAGAAGAGAATTGTTGCTGGTGAGTCTCCAGGCTCATTTGAACATTAATCTGGTGAACTGCAGGCTGAAATGAGAAGAGTTGTTAGGGAAAGGAGACAAAAACTGACTAGTGAGTGTGTAAAGGAAGAGTTGGTGAAGAAAGGAGACAAGAAGGACTGACTGGGAAGAAGGCTAGGAAAGGATAGATTGGGAAAAAGTAGAAGGAATCGGTAGGGAGAGAAACTTAAAATGACGTGATTGATAGGAAGAGGGATTTTGGAAATACTGTACATACAGGTTAAATGAGAAGAAAAATTGGTGAAGAACGGAGACCAGAAGGAATAGATGGTAAATGAGAGTAGGATTGGTGATTTTACGGCCCCAGACCCATTTAAACACCATATGGATATAAATACAGGTTTGGTGAGAGAACTGTTGAGAACAGAGATGAGAAGGAATATTGGGGGGTAATGAGAGTTGAATTGCTGATTTTATGGCCCCGGACTCATTTAAACACTAATATGGTGGACTACAGGCAGAAGAGTTTCCTTCTCCAGCAGTCGACCATCCTCATCCTCCTTTTGGAGGATAGGGCAGTTGTTGAGGGGCGTTTATATAATGGCAGTGGATCTACCTGGTTAATGTTGGTGCCACCTTGTGAAGGTGGGAGAGGATAAGCGAGAGAAGGATGCTCTAAGGAGACAAGTGGAGTTGAAGTGAGCATATGAGGACGAATCTTTCTAAAAAGGATATTGCAAGTATTGGAGTGTGAAAACAGGAGTGGTTATAGATGGAGGTGAGAAAGAATATGGAGAGTAATTAGGTGAATGATTGGAGAGAGGGTAATAGAGAAGAAAATTGTTGCTGGTGTGTCTCCAGGCTTACTATATTGGTGTGACCATGTGAAGAAAGTTTAGCAGAGAAGGTGAATAAGCTAAAGATTGCTAGGGAATGGAGATGAGAAGCACTGAAGGGTAGTGAAAGGATGGTTTGGAAAATATATATATAGTAAGCGAGAATTAGTTGAGAAAGGAGACATAAAGGATTGGCGAGTTCAAAAGCAAGATGAATGTATTGGAAAAGACGAGAAAAAATGGAGAGTTAATGCAAATACTTGGCTGTTGTGTCTTCTTACTCCTTTGAACGTGACTGTGGTGAAGTTGCTCTTCTCCAGCAGTCTGTCATCTTCGTCCACATTATGAGAGAGAGAATTGGAGTTGAGGGACGTAGAATTGGACATTGGATAAATACAAGAATCATCAGTGTAACCATTTGACAGCAGTAGAAATTTTGGTGGAGTGTAAACCAGAGGACTGAATAGGAAGGGAAATCAAAAGAGATTGAAGAGAGGGAAAATGGGAGGATTGATAATGAAATGAGGCAAAAAGGATTGGAGACTGAGTGAGCAAGAGGAGGCTTGATTGGGAACGGAGATCAAGAAAAGATATATTTCGTACACTTTTGTTCAAGTCAGTACTAACGCTCACGTAGTATACTGTATATAGTTATTTGAAGTGTTGCATTGCTTGAATTACAATTCAAATAAATCTGACCTAGTTAGTCTGGCAGTCACTAAAATCAGCACTTATACTCCAAAGTAGGGTAGTATCCTCTCCCCCACCTACTCTGGGTTTATCCCAAAGTAGGCCTCTGTACTTCAGCTTAGCCCTGGAGTAGAATTCCTTTAGAAGGATTGATTAGTAAAGAGATGGAAATAGGAAGTATAGATGACGGAGAGGTTTAGTTGAGGGAGGAGACAGGAAGGACTCAGGAGGATGTGCTAGTGGAATGAAAAGAGGGAGAGAGGCATATTGTAGATGAGAGGAAGAAACAGTCAGTAGATAATAATGTCTAGCTGTAGATGATAGGGAGGATTAGGTGAGTGAAAAGAGGGAGGGAGCTACTATAGTTGAGAGAAGAAAGATCAGGCAGTTGACATAATGTAATGTATACATTAGATGGTAGGGAGGATTAGGTGAGTGAAAAAGGAGTGAGGGGAAGGATCAGGCAGTAGATAATAAAATGTATAGTCACAAGAGAACAGTGGCGAAAGATAAATCTGGAAGGAGAGAGATATCAAAGGAATTGTTTTGAAGGTTGAGTGGATTCAGGAAGAATGAAAGGAAAATAAGATCTGAGTACCTGTAAAAGGATGAAGAGCAAAGTTGGTTGTAAGAGGGAAGAAAAGATAAAGAGAGAGAGAAGGGGGGGGTGAGCTTTAGGGTAAGATGGTGAGCTTTGGCTTGGATATAGATTGAAAGTGAGAAATTACAAAATGGACTGATGACGAGAGTGGTTGGAATGGGCAAGGCCTAGTTGAATGAGAAGTCTTGTATAGTTTAGTTAAGAATAAGAGGACTATGGATATACTTGCCAAGAGAGAGTACTGGAAGGTTTGGATGTGAAAGCTTAAGAATGAATTGGTCATGTACACACATGGAAACTTAACCTTTCCTGGCCAGATATCAGTATTGGTGATACAGATTTTTAAAAAAGCAAGAATTGTCTGCATATTTATTTATATACAAGTATATAAAATGAACCAAAAATTACCAAAATCTTCAAGTACTTGTACCATTGTGAAAATATGAGGAGATGGACCTTTAGCTAGGAAATTGTAAATGGCTTGAATTCCCTGCCAGAGGACATACTGGCTGCTACAGGTGTGCAACAGTTCAAGAGAAATCTAGATGGGCATTGAGAGAGTACTGTACTGGTATTTCTTCCTGGAGTGGCTGAAAAGAAGACCATTGTAACTGTTTGTACAAAGGTACCGTACTAAGAAAACTACCCACATGCCTGTACACGTGAGTGTGCCCAGATGATGCAGTTAGCAGGCTACAAGTGCTGGTGTGGAAGAGTGAAAAGCTAAAACTATAAATGAGAACAACGTTGTAAAATACAGGAAAATTTAAATCAGTGTAAATATAGTGAAAGAGAGGTGCAGTGTCTGTTCTTCTGTATGCTGAAGCTAAAATAAATATTAGTGTGAATAAAAGCAGACATGGAAAATAAATAAACATCAGTATACTGTAATGAGTGGAGGGAAGGAGATACTAGTGGTAAAGTGTGTGCTGAAACTAAAGTGAATATGTTTGTGGAAGTGAAACTAAATATGGATAATTAATTGTAAATCAGTGAGAATATAATGTAATGTACGAAATACGGTAGTGATGCAGTAAGTATGTACAGTATGGTGCCATTGTGTGGAAAAACTTGTGGAATTGTTAATGTAAATAAAGAAGTATGGAAGACAAGTGAGTATAATGGAAGGATCCATTGGTGGTGAAGCAGCTTGTCGTAAAAAAGGCAATTAAAAGGGGTGGAATGAGGGAACTAGAGACCCCCTCCTCTCTTTTTTTTAGTTCCTACAGTGAGACAGGCAAGTCATTGATATGTTAAATACATAATGAAAACAGAGAAAAGTGGATGTGAGGCATGAAAATGCCGGAGTATGTTGCTGCCGACTGTGAGAAAAATACAGGGTGAGGTGGAAGGAAAGAAAGAAACCATAGGAACTAGATTGTTCTCTTTAGCTAGGCATTAAACTGTCTGTTTCCATCTTGAATGCTGAGCTGTAAGAGTGAAGTCTCTATCTATCTATATACCTAGGCTGCTTCCCCCAAGGAAAGGGAGGTAGCCGAGACAGGACGACTCACTCTCCATTTACTCATCCATTCAAACACATTCATTCGCATCTTAGCCCCAAAGGGGAGAACGGACAGATCCTCACCGCATCACACCGCACATGGGTCAACTGCGCAATGCAATCAGTGACAACCAAAGGGGAGAACGGACAGATCCTCACCGCATCACACCGCACAAGGGTCAACTGCGCAATGCAATCAGTGACAACCACAGCAGGGCCCGACAGCAGAACTGGTTTACCCCTGCCACATCATAACAGACCCATCCCCTTACCCGCACATGACCTGACTAGCTGATCAGACCAAATGCGGGAGAATATCCCCTCAGGGCTGCGTCATCACTTATTCATTCACAATTTCTCTCCATTTATTTCTGTCACACACAGCCACTCTTCCTTGCCCAACAGAATGAAGTAACATCAGAATATGTTGATAATCATAAGTGTTGTGGATAGTATGTGTAGCCGTAGTATTGTCTTAGTCTGCCACTGATGTACAGGAAATATGATGCAGAAGGTTGAATATCTCCTTGTAGTTAGGCAGTGTGAACTGTATGTATATAAAATATGTATAATTAGTGTCAATATGTATCTCTATCTATGTATCTATCTATTGTCAGACGCCTCAATCCCATTTGGGGTGGCCACAAACAAATTGCCTCCACGTCGTCCTGTCCCCCACCATTTCACTGCCCTGCTCCCAACTCACAACCCCCTCTCTCATATTCCTCTCCACCCCCCTGGGGGTAGGGGGGGGGGTTTCAAGAATACTCCCCCAGTATCCCTGCTTGTCGTAAAAGGCGACTAAAAGGGTTGGCGGAGGGTTAGTGCCCCTCCCCGGAAAACAACTAACTAAAAAAACAAAGAAGTCAATATGTATAAAAAAGTTAAAAGGTATAAGTACGGTAATGTAATGAGGGCATCGCCTGTGATGCTGTATGTGTGTATGTAAGGTATGATGTTATCATATACAGAAACAAAATTGTAAATGTCAGTATGGGAAGCTAGTGTAAAAGTGTCAAAAGTGTAAAACAAGGAGCCACCAGTGATACAGTAAATGTGTATAAGATGCTCCAGTATGCAGAAACCAGGCAGTGAATAAGGAAAAAAATTTTGATCAGTGTTAATATAGCGCCAAAAAACTGCAAGTAAAAAAGCATATTACTGTATGTGTAAGTGTGGTGATTCCATATGAAAAATTACTGCCATGAAAGTGAAAAAAGTGTACTAGTGTATATACAAGTGACACAAGAATGGCAGATGAAAGACAAACTATTCTTTGGATGAGAAGACTGGAAAATGAATGGTTGAGAAAAACTAGAAGTGCTAAAAGATACCTAAAGAGATATGGGGGTGGGGGGGAATGATTGGAGTTGAAATATACACTTACGTGAAGTGTGTGAACAGAAAGAAGCAAATCTGAAGGATATTTAAAAAATAAGGAGAGCTGAAAATTGCCTGAAGAGAAAAAAGGTGCAAGATGCCTCAAGGGAAATAAACAGTTCCCGGAAAGATATCTGAATAAGAAGAAGTAGAGCTGATAGATGGGTAGAGCTGAAATATACCCAAAGGGAAGCACGTGGAGCTGAAATATACCCAAAGGGAACCACATGGAGCTGAAATACTGGTGTCCCGGGAGTTAAGTGAAAAATTTTTCTGAAATGATAGAGGAGGGAATTCTAAGGAAAAAGTGTTATATGAACATGTGTCCAAATTCCAACCGTTTCGGAGCTACAGTTACTGATGACCTCATGGGCGAATTATGAAAGAGACCATTTTCGCCTATAACGTCTTCAGTAATTGTAGCTCCATAACAGTTGAGATTTGGACACATGTTGATATAACATTTTTTGCTTAGAATTCTCTCATCTGTCTTTTCTTAAAGTTTTTGACATAACTCCAGGGACACCCTGTATTCCCAAATGGAAGCACGTGGAGCTGAAATATACTTAGAGGAATAGGTAGAGCTGAAAGATACCTGAAGATAAATAGGTAAAGCTGTAAGGTATCTGAAGAGAAATATTGATTTTTGAAGAATGCATGAAAAGTGCCCCATCAGTTGGGTGCAATACAAGATGGATGGGGGCATTTATCGTTTGGGTGGTGCTGCTGTTGGTGGAAGTTCGTGGATTGGGGACCAGTAGTTGTGAGTGGGTTCTCGATTGTCCACTTGCGTGGAAGGAGCCGATCCAAGTAACTGATGAGAAAGGTTTGGCTCTGACCCCGTGGAACCTGCGAGGTGGAAACCCTTTGGGTTGCTTACTCATCTTTTCTACTGTGATCTACCCTGAACTGATCTTGCAGTTGTTCTCCCCACCTACTTTTGGTTTACTCCAAAGTAGGGTAGTATCCTGTCCCCCACCTACTCTGGGTTTATCCCAAAGTAGGCCTCTGTACTTCAGCTTAGGCCTGGAGTAGAATTCCTTTTGAAGGATTGATTAGTAAAGAGATGGAAATAGGAAGTATAGATGACGGAGAGGTTTAGTTGAGTGAGGAGAGAGGAAGGACTCCTCAGGAGGAAATGTATGGATAGCAGGAAAGACTCATGAAAAGCATGAGGTTTAGATAATAGGGAGTGCTAGTTGAATGAAAAGCGGGAGAGAGGCATATTGTAGATGAGAGGAAGAAACAGTCAGTAGATAATAATGTCTAGCTGTAGATGATAGGGAGGATTAGGTGAGTGAAAAGAGGGAGGGAGCTACTATAGTTGAGAGAAGAAAGATCAGGCAGTTGACATAATGTAATGTATACATTAGATGGTAGGAGGATTAGGTGAGTGAAAAAGGAGCGAGAGGAAGGACCAGGCAGTAGATAATAAAATGTATAGTCACAAGAGAACAGTGGCGAAAGATAAATCTGGATGGAGAGAGATATCAAAGAAATTATTTTGAAGGTTGAGTAGATTCAGGAAGAATGAAAGGAAAATAAGATCTGAGTACCTGTAAAAGGATGAAGATGAAATTTGGGTTTAAGAGAGAAGAAAAGATAAAGAGAGAGAGAGAGAGAGAGAAGAGGGTGTGAGTTTTAGGGTAAGATGGTGAGCTTTGGCTTGGATGTAGATTGAAATTGAGATTTTACAGAATGGACTGATGACGAGAGTGGTTGGAATGGGCAAGGCCTAGTTGAATGAGAAGTTTTGAATCGTTTAGTTAAGAATAAGAGGACTATGGATATACTTGCCAAGAGAGAGTACTGGAAGGGTTGGATGTGAAAGCTTAAGAATGAATTGGTCATGTACACACATGGAAACTTAACCTTTCCTGGCCAGATATCAGTATTGGTGATACAGATTTTTAAAAAAGCAAGAATTGTCTGCGTATTTTTTTATATACAAGTATATAAAGTTGAACCAAAAATTACCAAAATCTTCAAGTACTCGTACCATCGTGAAAATATCATGAGATGGACCTTTAGCAAGGCAGTTGTAAATGGCTTGAATTCCCTGCCAGAGGACATACTGGCTGCTACAAGTGTGCAACAGGTCAAGAGAAATCTAGATGGGCATTGAGAGCGTACTGTACTGGTATTTCTTCCTGGAGTGGCCGAAAAGAAGACCATTGCAACTGTTTGTACAGGGGTACTAACAAAACTACCCACATGCCTGTACACATGATTGTGCCTAGTTGATGCAGATAGCAAGCTACAAGTGCTGGTGTGGAAGAGTGAAAAACTAAAATTATAAATGAGAACAACATTGTAAAATACAGGAAAATTTAAATCAGTGTAAATATTGTGAAAGAAAAGTGCAGTGTCTGTTCTTCTGTATGCTGAAGCTAAATTAAATATTGGTGTGAATAAAAGCAGACATGGAAAATAAATAAACATCAGTATACTGTAATGAGTGTAGGGAAGGAGGTACTAGTGGTAAAGTGTGTGCTGAAACTAAAGTGAATATGTTTTTGCAATTGAAACTAAATGTGGATAATTACTGTAATTGTAAATCAGTGAGAATATGATGTAATGTCCGATATCCGGTAGTGATGTAGTAAGGATGTACAGTATGGTGCCATTCTGTCGAAAAACTTGTGGAATTGTTAATGTAAATAAAGAAGTATGGAAGACAAGTCAATATAATGGAAGGATCCATTGGCGGTGAAGTAGCTTGTCGTAAAAAAGGCGACTAAAATGGGTGGAATGATGGGACTAGGAACCCCGTCCTCTGTTTTTTTTTTTAGTTCTTACAGTGAGACAGGCAAGTCATTGATATGTTAAATACATAATTAAGAACAGTGAAAAGTGGATGTGAGGCGTGAAAATGCCGGAGTATGTTGCTACCGACTGTGAGGAAAATACAGGGTGTGAGGTGGAAGGAAAGAAAGAAACCATAGGAACTAGATTGTTCCCTTTAGCTAGGCATTAAACTGTCTGTTTCCATCTTGAATGCTGAGCTGTAAGAGTGGAGTAACATCAGAATATGTTGATAATCATAAGTGTTGTGGATAGTATGTGTAGCCATAGTATTGTCTTAGTCTGCCACTGATGTACAGGAAATATGTTGCAAAAGGTTGAATATCTCCTTGTAGTTAGGCAGTGTGAACTGTATGTATATAGAATATGTATAATTAGTGTCAATATGTATCTCTATCTATGTATCTATCTATTGCCAGACGCCTCAATCCCATTTGGGGTGGCCACAAACAAATTGCCTCCACGTCGTCCTGTCCCCCACCATTTCACTGCCCTGCTCCCAACTCACAACCCCCTCTCTCATATTCCTTTCCACCCCCCTGGGGGTAGGGGGGGGTTTTCAAGAATACTCCCCCAGTATCCCTGCTTGTCGTAAAAGGCGACTAAAAGGGTTGGCGGAGGGTTAGTGCCCCTCCCCGGAAAACAACTAACTAAAAAAACAAAGAAGTCACTATGTATAAAAAAGTTAAAAGGTATAAGTACGGTAATGTAATGAGGGCATCACCTGTGATGCTGTATGTGTATATGTAAGGTATGATGTTATCATATACAGAAACAAAATTGTAAATGTCAGTATGGGAAGCTAGTGTAAAAGTGTCAAAAGTGTAAAACAAGGAGCCACCAGTGATACAGTAAATGTGTATAAGATGCTCCAGTATGCAGAAACCAGGCAGTGAATAAGGAATAAAATTTTGATCAGTGTTAATATAGTGCCAGAAAACTGCAAGTAAAGAAGCATATTACTGTATGTGTAAGTGTGGTGATTCCATATGAAAAATTACTGCCATGAAAGTGAAAAAAGTGTTCTTGTGTATATACAAGTGACACAAGAATGGCAGATGAAAGACAAACTATTCTTTGGATGAGAAGACTGGAAAATGAATGGTTGAGAAAAACTAGAAGTGCTAAAAGATACGTCAAGAGAAATGGGGGTGGGGGGGAATGATTGGAGTTGAAATATACACTTACGTGAAGTGTGTAAACAGAAAGAAGCAAATCTGAAGGATATTTAAAAAATAAGGAGAGCTGAAAGATGCCTGAAGAGAAAAAAGGTGCAAGATGCCTCAAGGGAAATAAACAGTTCCTGGAAAGATATCTGAATAAGAAGAAGTAGAGCTGATAGATGGGTAGAGCTGAAATATACCCAAAGGGAAGCACGCGGAGCTGAAATATACCCAAAGGGAAGCACATGGAGCTGAAATACAGGGTGTCCCGGGAGTTAAGTCAAAAATTTTTCTGAAATGATAGAGGAGGGAATTCTAAGGAAAAAGTGTTATATGAACATGTGTCCAAATTCCAACTGTATTGGAGCTACAGTTACTGATGACCTCATGGGCGAATTATGAAAGAGACCATTTTCGCCCATAACGTCTTCAGTAATTGTAGCTCCATAACAGTTGAGATTTGGACACATGTTGATATAACATTTTTTGCTTAGAATTCTCTCATCTGTCATTTCTTAAAGTTTTTGACATAACTCCAGGGATACCCTGTATTCCCAAATGGAAGCACGTGGAGCTGAAATATACTTAGAGGAATAGGTAGAGCTGAAAGATACCTGAAGATAAATAGGTAAAGCTGTAAGGTATCTGAAGAGAAATATTGATTTTTGAAGAATGCATGAAAAGTGCCCCATCAGTTGGGTGCAATACAAGATGGATGGGGGCATTTATCGTTTGGGTGGTGCTGCTGTTGGTGAAAGTTCGTGGATTGGGGACCAGTAGTTGTGAGTGGGTTCTCGATTGTCCACTTGCGTGGAAGGAGCCGATCCAAGTAACTGATGAGAAAGGTTTGGCTCTGACCCCGTGGAACCTGCGAGGTGGAAACCCTTTGGGTTGCTTACTCATCTTTTCTACTGTGATCTACCCTGAACTGATCTTGCAGTTGTTCTCCCCACCTACTTTTGGTTTACTCCAAAGTAGGGTAGTATCCTGTCCCCTACCTACTCTGGGTTTATCCCAAAGTAGGCCTCTGTACTTCAGCTTAGGCCTGGAGTAGAATTCCTTTTGAAGGATTGATTAGTAAAGAGATGGAAATAGGAAGTATAGATGACGGAGATGTTTAGTTGAGTGAGGAGAGAGGAAGGACTCCTCAGGAGGAAATGTATGGATAGCAGGAAAGACTCATGAAAAGCATGAGGTTTAGATAATAGGGAGTGCTAGTTGAATGAAAAGCGGGAGAGAGGCATATTGTAGATGAGAGGAAGAAACAGTCAGTAGATAATAATGTCTAGCTGTAGATGATAGGGAGGATTAGGTGAGTGAAAAGAGGGAGGGAGCTACTATAGTTGAGAGAAGAAAGATCAGGCAGTTGACATAATGTAATGTATACATTAGATGGTAGGAGGATTAGGTGAGTGAAAAAGGAGCGAGAGGAAGGACCAGGCAGTAGATAATAAAATGTATAGTCACAAGAGAACAGTGGCGAAAGATAAATCTGGATGGAGAGAGATATCAAAGAAATTATTTTGAAGGTTGAGTAGATTCAGGAAGAATGAAAGGAAAATAAGATCTGAGTACCTGTAAAAGGATGAAGATGAAATTTGGGTTTAAGAGAGAAGAAAAGATAAAGAGAGAGAGAGAGAAGGGGGGGTGAGTTTTAGGGTAAGATGGTGAGCTTTGGCTTGGATGTAGATTGAAAGTGAGATTTTACAGAATGGACTGATGACGAGAGTGGTTGGAATGGGCAAGGCCTAGTTGAATGAGAAGTTTTGAATCGTTTAGTTAAGAATAAGAGGACTATGGATATACTTGCCAAGAGAGAGTACTGGAAGGGTTGGATGTGAAAGCTTAAGAATGAATTGGTCATGTACACACATGGAAACTTAACCTTTCCTGGCCAGATATCAGTATTGGTGATACAGATTTTTAAAAAAGCAAGAATTGTCTGCGTATTTTTTTATACACAGGTATATAAAGTTGAACCAAAAATTACCAAAATCTTCAAGTACTCGTACCATCGTGAAAATATCATGAGATGGACCTTTAGCAAGGCAATTGTAAGTGGCTTGAATTCCCTGCCAGAGGACATACTGGCTGCTACAAGTGTGCAACAGGTCAAGAGAAATCTAGATGGGCATTGAGAGCGTACTGTACTGGTATTTCTTCCTGGAGTGGCCGAAAAGAAGACCATTGCAACTGTTTGTAAAGGGGTACTAACAAAACTACCCACATCCCTGTACACATGATTGTGCCTAGTTGATGCAGATAGCAAGCTACAAGTGCTGGTGTGGAAGAGTGAAAAGCTAAAATTATAAATGAGAACAACATTGTAAAATACAGGAAAATTTAAATCAGTGTAAATATTGTGAAAGAAAAGTGCAGTGTCTGTTCTTCTGTATGCTGAAGCTAAATTAAATATTGGTGTGAATAAAAGCAGACATGGAAAATAAATAAACATCAGTATACTGTAATGAGTGTAGGGAAGGAGGTGCTAGTGGTAAAGTGTGTGCTGAAACTAAAGTGAATATGTTTTTGCAAGTGAAACTAAATGTGGATAATTACTGTAATTGTAAATCAATGAGAATATGATGTAATGTCCGATATCCGGTAGTGATGTAGTAAGTATGTACAGTATGGTGCCATTCTGTCGAAAAACTTGTGGAATTGTTAATGTAAATAAAGAAGTATGGAAGACAAGTCAATATAATGGAAGGATCCATTGGTGGTGAAGTAGCTTGTCATAAAAAAGGCGACTAAAATGGGTGGAATGATGGGACTAGGAACCCCGTCTTCTGTTTTTTTTTAGTTCTTACAGTGAGACAGGCAAGTCATTGATATGTTAAATACATAATTAAGAACAGTGAAAAGTGGATGTGAGGCGTGAAAATGCCGGAGTATGTTGCTACCGACTGTGAGGAAAATACAGGGTGTGAGGTGGAAGGAAAGAAAGAAACCATAGGAACTAGATTGTTCCCTTTAGCTAGGCATTAAACTGTCTGTTTCCATCTTGAATGCTGAGCTGTAAGAGTGGAGTAACATCAGAATATGTTGATAATCATAAGTGTTGTGGATAGTATGTGTAGCCATAGTATTGTCTTAGTGTGCCACTGATGTACAGGAAATATGTTGCAAAAGGTTGAATATCTCCTTGTAGTTAGGCAGTGTGAACTGTATGTATATAGAATATGTATAATTAGTGTCAATATGTATCTCTATCTATCTATCTATCTATTGCCAGACGCCTCAATCCCATTTGGGGTGGCCACAAACAAATTGCCTCCACGTCGTCCTGTCCCCCACCATTTCACTGCCCTGCTCCCAACTCACAACCCCCTCTCTCATATTCCTCTCCACCCCCCTGTGGGTAGGGGGGGTTTTCAAGAATACTCCCCCAGTATCCCTGCTTGTCGTAAAAGGCGACTAAAAGGGTTGGCGGAGGGTTAGTGCCCCTCCCCGGAAAACAACTAACTAAAAAAACAAAGAAGTCAATATGTATAAAAAAGTTAAAAGGTATAAGTACGGTAATGTAATGAGGGCATCACCTGTGATGCTGTATGTGTGTATGTAAGGTATGATGTTATCATATACAGAAACAAAATTGTAAATGTCAGTATGGGAAGCTAGTGTAAAAGTGTCCAAAGGGTTAAAACAAGGAGCCACCAGTGATACAGTAAATGTGTATAAGATGCTCCAGTATGCAGAAACCAGGCAGTGAATAAGGAATAAAATTTTGATCAGTGTTAATATAGTGCCAGAAAACTGCAAGTAAAGAAGCATATTACTGTATGTGTAAGTGTGGTGATTCCATATGAAAAATTACTGCCATGAAAGTGAAAAAAGTGTACTAGTGTATATACAAGTGACACAAGAATGGCAGATGAAAGACAAACTATTCTTTGGATGAGAAGACTGGAAAATGAATGGTTGAGAAAAACTAGAAGTGCTAAAAGATACGTCAAGAGAAATGGGGGTGGGGGGGAATGATTGGAGTTGAAATATACACTTACGTGAAGTGTGTAAACAGAAAGAAGCAAATCTGAAGGATATTTAAAAAATAAGGAGAGCTGAAAGATGCCTGAAGAGAAAAAAGGTGCAAGATGCCTCAAGGGAAATAAACAGTTCCTGGAAAGATATCTGAATAAGAAGAAGTAGAGCTGATAGATGGGTAGAGCTGAAATATACCCAAAGGGAAGCACGCGGAGCTGAAATATACCCAAAGGGAAGCACATGGAGCTGAAATACAGGGTGTCCCGGGAGTTAAGTCAAAAATTTTTCTGAAATGATAGAGGAGGGAATTCTAAGGAAAAAGTGTTATATGAACATGTGTCCAAATTCCAACCGTTTCGGAGCTACAGTTACTGATGACCTCATGGGCGAGTTATGAAAGAGACCATTTTCGCCCATGACGTCTTCAGTAATTGTAGCTCCATAACAGTTGAGATTTGGACACATGTTGATATAACATTTTTTGCTTAGAATTCTCTCATCTGTCATTTCTTAAAGTTTTTGACATAACTCCAGGGACACCCTGTATTCCCAAATGGAAGCACGTGGAGCTGAAATATACTTAGAGGAATAGGTAGAGCTGAAAGATACCTGAAGATAAATAGGTAAAGCTGTAAGGTATCTGAAGAGAAATATTGATTTTCGAAGAATGCATGAAAAGTGCCCCATCAGTTGGGTGCAATACAAGATGGATGGGGGCATTTATCGTTTGGGTGGTGCTGCTGTTGGTGAAAGTTCGTGGATTGGGGACCAGTAGTTGTGAGTGGGTTCTCGATTGTCCACTTGCGTGGAAGGAGCCGATCCAAGTAACTGATGAGAAAGGTTTGGCTCTGACCCCGTGGAACCTGCGAGGTGGAAACCCTTTGGGTTGCTTACTCATCTTTTCTACTGTGATCTACCCTGAACTGATCTTGCAGTTGTTCTCCCCACCTACTTTTGGTTTACTCCAAAGTAGAGTAGTATCCTGTCCCCTACCTACTCTGGGTTTATCCCAAAGTAGGCCTCTGTACTTCAGCTTAGGCCTGGAGTAGAATTCCTTTTGAAGGATTGATTAGTAAAGAGATGGAAATAGGAAGTATAGATGACGGAGATGTTTAGTTGAGTGAGGAGAGAGGAAGGACTCCTCAGGAGGAAATGTATGGATAGCAGGAAAGACTCATGAAAAGCATGAGGTTTAGATAATAGGGAGTGCTAGTTGAATGAAAAGCGGGAGAGAGGCATATTGTAGATGAGAGGAAGAAACAGTCAGTAGATAATAATGTCTAGCTGTAGATGATAGGGAGGATTAGGTGAGTGAAAAGAGGGAGGGAGCTACTATAGTTGAGAGAAGAAAGATCAGGCAGTTGACATAATGTAATGTATACATTAGATGGTAGGAGGATTAGGTGAGTGAAAAAGGAGCGAGAGGAAGGACCAGGCAGTAGATAATAAAATGTATAGTCACAAGAGAACAGTGGCGAAAGATAAATCTGGATGGAGAGAGATATCAAAGAAATGATTTTGAAGGTTGAGTAGATTCAGGAAGAATGAAAGGAAAATAAGATCTGAGTACCTGTAAAAGGATGAAGATGAAATTTGGGTTTAAGAGAGAAGAAAAGATAAAGAGAGAGAGAGAAGGGGGGGTTAGTTTTAGGGTAAGATGGTGAGCTTTGGCTTGGATGTAGATTGAAAGTGAGATTTTACAGAATGGACTGATGACGAGAGTGGTTGGAATGGGCAAGGCCTAGTTGAATGAGAAGTTTTGAATCGTTTAGTTAAGAATAAGAGGACTATGGATATACTTGCCAAGAGAGAGTACTGGAAGGGTTGGATGTGAAAGCTTAAGAATGAATTGGTCATGTACACACATGGAAACTTAACCTTTCCTGGCCAGATATCAGTATTGGTGATACAGATTTTTAAAAAAGCAAGAATTGTCTGCGTATTTTTTTATACACAGGTATATAAAGTTGAACCAAAAATTACCAAAATCTTCAAGTACTCGTACCATCGTGAAAATATCATGAGATGGACCTTTAGCAAGGCAATTGTAAGTGGCTTGAATTCCCTGCCAGAGGACATACTGGCTGCTACAAGTGTGCAACAGGTCAAGAGAAATCTAGATGGGCATTGAGAGCGTACTGTACTGGTATTTCTTCCTGGAGTGGCCGAAAAGAAGACCATTGCAACTGTTTGTACAGGGGTACTAACAAAACTACCCACATCCCTGTACACATGATTGTGCCTAGTTGATGCAGATAGCAAGCTACAAGTGCTGGTGTGGAAGAGTGAAAAGCTAAAATTATAAATGAGAACAACATTGTAAAATACAGGAAAATTTAAATCAGTGTAAATATTGTGAAAGAAAAGTGCAGTGTCTGTTCTTCTGTATGCTGAAGCTAAATTAAATATTGGTGTGAATAAAAGCAGACATGGAAAATAAATAAACATCAGTATACTGTAATGAGTGTAGGGACGGAGGTACTAATGGTAAAGTGTGTGCTGAAACTGAAGTGAATATGTTTTTGCAATTGAAACTAAATGTGGATAATTACTGTAATTGTAAATCAATGAGAGTATAATGTAGTGTCCGATATCCGGTAGTGATGTAGTAAGTATGTACAGTATGGTGCCATTCTGTCGAAAAACTTGTGGAATTGTTAATGTAAATAAAGAAGTATGGAAGACAAGTCAATATAATGGAAGGATCCATTGGTGGTGAAGTAGTTTGTCGTAAAAAAGGCGACTAAAATGGGTGGAATGATGGGACTAGGAACCCCGTCCTCTGTTTTTTTTTAGTTCTTACAGTGAGACAGGCAAGTCATTGATATGTTAAATACATAATTAAGAACAGTGAAATGTGGATGCGAGGTGTGAAAATGCCGGAGTATGTTGCTACCGACTGTGAGGAAAATACAGGGTGTGAGGTGGAAGGAAAGAAAGAAACCATAGGAACTAGATTGTTCCCTTTAGCTAGGGATTAAACTGTCTGTTTCCATCTTGAATGCTGAGCTGTAAGAGTGGAGTAACATCAGAATATGTTGATAATCATAAGTGTTGTGGATAGTATGTGTAGCCATAGTGTTGTCTTAGTCTGCCACTGATGTACAGGAAATATGTTGCAAAAGTTTGAATATCTCCTTGTAGTTAGGCAGTGTGAACTGTAAGTATATAGAATATGTATAATTAGTGTCAATATTTATCTCTATCTATCTGTCTATCTATTGCCAGACGCCTCAATCCCATTTGGGGTGGCCACAAACAAATTGCCTCCACGTCGTCCTGTCCCCCACCATTTCACTGCCCTGCTCCCAACTCACAACCCCCTCTCTCATATTCCTCTCCACCCCCCTGGGGGTAGGGGGGGGGGTTTCAAGAATACTCCCCAAGTATCCCTGCTTGTCGTAAAAGGCGACTAAAAGGGTTGGCGGAGGGTTAGTGCCCCTCCCCGGAAAACAACTAACTAAAAAAACAAAGAAGTCAATATGTATAAAAAAGTTAAAAGGTATAAGTACGGTAATGTAATGAGGGCATCACCTGTGATGCTGTATGTGTGTATGTAAGGTATGATGTTATCATATACAGAAACAAAATTGTAAATGTCAGTATGGGAAGCTAGTGTAAAAGTGTCAAAAGTGTAAAACAAGGAGCCACCAGTGATACAGTAAATGTGTATAAGATGCTCCAGTATGCAGAAACCAGGCAGTGAATAAGGAATAAAATTTTGATCAGTGTTAATATAGTGCCAGAAAACTGCAAGTAAAGAAGCATATTACTGTATGTGTAAGTGTGGTGATTCCATATGAAAAATTACTGCCATGAAAGTGAAAAAAGTGTACTAGTGTATATACAAGTGACACAAGAATGGCAGATGAAAGACAAACTATTCTTTGGATGAGAAGACTGGAAAATGAATGGTTGAGAAAAACTAGAAGTGCTAAAAGATACGTCAAGAGAAATGGGGGTGGGGGGGAATGATTGGAGTTGAAATATACACTTACGTGAAGTGTGTAAACAGAAAGAAGCAAATCTGAAGGATATTTAAAAAATAAGGAGAGCTGAAAGATGCCTGAAGAGAAAAAAGGTGCAAGATGCCTCAAGGGAAATAAACAGTTCCCTGAAAGATATCTGAATAAGAAGAAGTAGAGCTGATAGATGTGTAGAGCTGAAATATACCCAAAGGGAAGCATGCGGAGCTGAAATATACCCAAAGGGAAGCACATGGAGCTGAAATACAGGGTGTCCCGGGAGTTAAGTCAAAAAATTTTCTGAATTGATAGAGGAGGGAATTCTAAGGAAAAAGTGTTATATGAACATGTGTCCAAATTCCAACCGTTTCGGAGCTACAGTTACTGATGACCTCATGGGCGAGTTATGAAAGAGACCATTTTCGCCTATAACGTCTTCAGTAATTGTAGCTCCATAACAGTTGAGATTTGGACACATGTTGATATAACATTTTTTGCTTAGAATTCTCTCATCTGTCATTTCTTAAAGTTTTTGACATAACTCCAGGGACACCCTGTATTCCCAAATGGAAGCACGTGGAGCTGAAATATACTTAGAGGAATAGGTAGAGCTGAAAGATACCTGAAGATAAATAGGTAAAGCTGTAAGGTATCTGAAGAGAAATATTGATTTTTGAAGAATGCATGAAAAGTGCCCCATCAGTTGGGTGCAATACAAGATGGATGGGGGCATTTATCGTTTGGGTGGTGCTGCTGTTGGTGAAAGTTCGTGGATTGGGGACCAGTAGTTGTGAGTGGGTTCTCGATTGTCCACTTGCGTGGAAGGAGCCGATCCAAGTAACTGATGAGAAAGGTTTGGCTCTGACCCCGTGGAACCTGCGAGGTGGAAACCCTTTGGGTTGCTTACTCATCTTTTCTACTGTGATCTACCCTGAACTGATCTTGCAGTTGTTCTCCCCACCTACTTTTGGTTTACTCCAAAGTAGGGTAGTATCCTGTCCCCTACCTACTCTGGGTTTATCCCAAAGTAGGCCTCTGTACTTCAGCTTAGGCCTGGAGTAGAATTCCTTTTGAAGGATTGATTAGTAAAGAGATGGAAATAGGAAGTATAGATGACGGAGATGTTTAGTTGAGTGAGGAGAGAGGAAGGACTCCTCAGGAGGAAATGTATGGATAGCAGGAAAGACTCATGAAAAGCATGAGGTTTAGATAATAGGGAGTGCTAGTTGAATGAAAAGCGGGAGAGAGGCATATTGTAGATGAGAGGAAGAAACAGTCAGTAGATAATAATGTCTAGCTGTAGATGATAGGGAGGATTAGGTGAGTGAAAAGAGGGAGGGAGCTACTATAGTTGAGAGAAGAAAGATCAGGCAGTTGACATAATGTAATGTATACATTAGATGGTAGGAGGATTAGGTGAGTGAAAAAGGAGCGAGAGGAAGGACCAGGCAGTAGATAATAAAATGTATAGTCACAAGAGAACAGTGGCGAAAGATAAATCTGGATGGAGAGAGATATCAAAGAAATGATTTTGAAGGTTGAGTAGATTCAGGAAGAATGAAAGGAAAATAAGATCTGAGTACCTGTAAAAGGATGAAGATGAAATTTGGGTTTAAGAGAGAAGAAAAGATAAAGAGAGAGAGAGAGAGAAGGGGGGGTGAGTTTTAGGGTAAGATGGTGAGCTTTGGCTTGGATGTAGATTGAAAGTGAGATTTTACAGAATGGACTGATGACGAGAGTGGTTGGAATGGGCAAGGCCTAGTTGAATGAGAAGTTTTGAATCGTTTAGTTAAGAATAAGAGGACTATGGATATACTTGCCAAGAGAGAGTACTGGAAGGGTTGGATGTGAAATCTTAAGAATGAATTGGTCATGTACACACATGGAAACTTCACCTTTCCTGGCCAGATATCAGTATTGGTGATACAGATTTTTAAAAAAGCAAGAATTGTCTGCGTATTTATTTATATACAAGTATATAAAGTTGAACCAAAAATTACCAAAATCTTCAAGTACTCGTACCATCGTGAAAATATCATGAGATGGACCTTTAGCAAGGCAATTGTAAGTGGCTTGAATTCCCTGCCAGAGGACATACTGGCTGCTACAAGTGTGCAACAGGTCAAGAGAAATCTAGATGGGCATTGAGAGCGTACTGTACTGGTATTTCTTCCTGGAGTGGCCGAAAAGAAGACCATTGCAACTGTTTGTACAGGGGTACTAACAAAACTACCCACATCCCTGTACACATGATTGTGCCTAGTTGATGCAGATAGCAAGCTACAAGTGCTGGTGTGGAAGAGTGAAAAGCTAAAATTATAAATGAGAACAACATTGTAAAATACAGGAAAATTTAAATCAGTGTAAATATTGTGAAAGAAAAGTGCAGTGTCTGTTCTTCTGTATGCTGAAGCTAAATTAAATATTGGTGTGAATAAAAGCAGACATGGAAAATAAATAAACATCAGTATACTGTAATGAGTGTAGAGACGGAGGTACTAATGGTAAAGTGTGTGCTGAAACTAAAGTGAATATGTTTTTGCAATTGAAACTAAATGTGGATAATTACTGTAATTGTAAATCAATGAGAGTATAATGTAGTGTCCGATATCCGGTAGTGATGTAGTAAGTATGTACAGTATGGTGCCATTCTGTCGAAAAACTTGTGGAATTGTTAATGTAAATAAAGAAGTATGGAAGACAAGTCAATATAATGGAAGGATCCATTGGTGGTGAAGTAGCTTGTCGTAAAAAAGGCGACTAAAATGGGTGGAATGATGGGACTAGGAACCCCGTCCTCTGTTTTTTTTTAGTTCTTACAGTGAGACAGGCAAGTCATTGATATGTTAAATACATAATTAAAAACAGTGAAAAGTGGATGTGAGGCGTGAAAATGCCGGAGTATGTTGCTACCGACTGTGAGGAAAATACAGGGTGTGAGGTGGAAGGAAAGAAAGAAACCATAGGAACTAGATTGTTCTCTCTAGCTAGGCATTAAACTGTCTGTTTCCATCTTGAATGCTGAGCTGTAAGAGTGGAGTAACATCAGAATATGTTGATAATCATAAGTGTTGTGGATAGTATGTGTAGCCATAATATTGTCTTAGTCTGCCACTGATGTACAGGAAATATGATGCAAAAGGTTGAATATCTCCTTGTAGTTGGGCAGTGTGAACTGCATGTATATAGAATATGTATAATTATTGTCAATATGTATCTCTATCTATCTATCTATTGCCAGCCGCCTCAATCTCATTTGGGGTGGCCACAAACAAATTGCCTCCACGTCGTCCTGTCCCCCACCATTTCACTGCCCTGCTCCCAACTCACAACCCCCTCTCTCATATTGCTCTCCACCCCCCTGGGGGTAGGGGGGGTTTTCAAGAATACTCCCCCAGTATCCCTGCTTGTCGTAAAAGGCGACGAAAAGGGTTGGCGGAGGGTTAGTGCCCCTCCCCGGAAAACAACTAACTAAAAAAACAAAGAAGTCAATATGTATAAAAAAGTTTAAAGGTATAAGTACGGTAATGTAATGAGGGCATCACGTGTGATGGTGTATGTGTGTATGTACGGTATGATGTTATCATATACAGAAACAAAATTGTAAATGTCAGTATGGGAAGCTAGTGTAAATGTGTCAAAAGTGTAAAACAAGGAGCCACCAGTGATACAATAAATGTGTATAAGATGCTCCAGTATGCAGAAACCAGGCAGTGAATAAGGAAAAAAATTTTGATCAGTGTTAATATAGTGCCAGAAAACTGCAAGTAAAGAAGCATATTACTGTATGTGTAAGTGTGGTGATTCCATATGAAAAATTACTGCCATGAAAGTGAAAAAAGTGTACTAGTGTATATACAAGTGACACAAGAATGGCAGATGAAAGACAAACTATTCTTTGGATGAGAAGACTGGAAAATGAATGGTTGAGAAAAACTAGAAGTGCTAAAAGATACATGAAGAGATTTGGGGGGGGGGGGATGATTGGAGTTGAAATATACACTTGCGCGAAGTGTGCGAACAGAAAGAAGCAAATCTGAAGGATATTTAAAAAACAAGGAGAGCTGAAAGATGCCTGAAGAGAAAAAAGGTGCAAGATGCATCAAGGGAAAGAAACAGTTCCTGCAAAGATATCTGAATAAGAAGAAGTAGAGCTGATAGATGGGTAGAGCTGAAATATACCCAAAGGGAAGCACGCGGAGCTGAAATATACCCAAAAGGAAGCACATGGAGCTGAAATACAGGGTGTCCCGGGAGTTAAGTCAAAAATTTTTCTGAAATGATAGAGGAGGGAATTCTAAGGAAAAAATGTTATATGAACATGTGTCCAAATTCCAACTGTTTCAGAGCTACAGTTACTGATGACCTTATTGGCGAATTATGAAGGAGACCATTTTCGCCCATAAGGTCATCAGTAATTGTTGCTGCATAACAGTTGAGATTTGGACACATGTTGATATAACATTTTTTGCTTAGAATTCTCTCATCTGTCATTTCTTAACGTTTTTGACATAACTCCGGGAACACCCTGTATTCCCAAATGGAAGCACGTATAGCTAAAATATGCTTTGAGGAATAGGTAGAGCTGAATGATACCTGAAGATAAATAGGTAAATCTGTAAGGTATCTGAAGAGAAATATTGACTTTTGAAGAATTCATGAAAAGTGCCCCATCAGTTGGGTGCAATACAAGATGGATGGGGGCATTTATCGTTTGGGTGGTGCTGCTGTTGGTGAAAGTTCGTGAATTGGGGACCAGTAGTTGTGAGTGGGTTCTCGATTGTCCACTTGCGTGGAAGGAGCCGATCCAAGTAACTGATGAGAAAGGTTTGGCTCTGACCCCGTGGAACCTGCGAAGTGGAAACCCTTTGGGTTGCTTACTCATCTTTTCTACTGTGATCTACCCTGAACTGATCTTGCAGTTGTTCTCCCCACCTACTTTTGGTTTACTCCAAAGCAGGGTAGTATCCTGTCCCCCACGTACTCTGGGTTTATCCCAATGTAGGCCTCTGTACTTCAGCTTAGGCCTGGAGTAGAATTCCTTTTGAAGGATTGATTAGTAAAGAGATGGAAATAGGAAGTATAGATGACGGAGAGGTTTAGTTGAGTGAGGTGAGAGGAAGAACTTCTTAGGAGGAAATGTATGGATAGCAGGAAAGACTCATGAAAAGCATGAGGTTTAGATAATAGGGAGTGCTAGTGGAATGAAAAGCGGGAGAGAGGCATATTGTAGATGAGAGGAAGAAACAGTCAGTAGATAATAATGTCTAGCTGTAGATGATAGGGAGGATTAGGTGAGTGAAAAGAGGGAGGGAGCTACTATAGTTGAAAGAAGAAAGATCAGGCAGTTGACATAATGTAATGTATACATTAGATGGTAGGAGGATTAGGTGAGTGAAAAAGGAGCGAGAGGAAGGACCAGGCAGTAGATAATAAAATGTAGAGTCACAAGAGAACAGTGGCGAAAGATAAATCTGGATGGAGAGAGATATCAAAGAAATTATTTTGAAGGTTGAGTAGATTCAGGAAGAATGAAAGGAAAATAAGATCTGAGTACCTGTAAAAGGATGAAGATGAAATTTGGGTTTAAGAGAGAAGAAAAGATAAAGAGAGAGAGAGAAGGGGGGGTGAGTTTTAGGGTAAGATGGTGAGCTTTGGCTTGGATGTAGATTGAAAGTGAGATTTTACAGATTGGACTGATGACGAGAGTGGTTGGAATGGGCAAGGCCTAGTTGAATGAGAAGTTTTGAATTGTTTAGTTAAGAATAAGAGGACTATGGATATACTTGGCAAGAGAGAGTACTGGAAGGGTTGGATGTGAAAGCTTAAGAATGAATTGGTCATGTACACACATGGAAACTTAACCTTTCCTAGCCAGATATCAGTATTGGTAATACAGATTTTTAAAAAAGCAAGAATTGTCTGCGTATTTATTTATATACAAGTATATAAAGTTGAACCAAAAATTTCCAAAATCTTCAAGTACTCGTACCATCGTGAAAATATTATGAGATGGACCTTTAACTAGGCAATTGTAAATGGCTTGAATTCCCTGCCAGAGGACATACTGGCTGCTACAAGTTTGCAAGAGCTCAAGAGAAGTCTAGATGGGCATTGAGAGCGTACTGTACTGGTATTTCTTCCTGGAGTGGCCGAAAAGAAGACCATTGCAACTGTTTGTACAGGGGTACTAACAAAACTACCCACATGCCTGTACACATAATTGTGCCTAGTTGATGCAGATAGCAAGCTACAGGTGCTGGTGTGGAAGAATGAAAAGCTAAAATTATAAATGAGAACAATATTGTAAAATACAGGAAAATTTAAATCAGTGTAAATATTGTGAAAGAAAAGTGTAGTTTCTGTTCTTCTGTATGCTGAAGCTAAATTAAATATTGGTGTGAATAAAAGCAGACATGGAAAATAGATAAACATCAGTATACTGTAATGAGTGTAGGGAAGGAGGTACTAGTGGTAAAGTGTGTGCTGAAACTAAAGTGAATATGTTTTTGCAAGTGAAACTAAATGTGGATAATTACTGTAATTGTAAATCAGTGAGAATATGATGTAATGTCCGATATCCGGTAGTGATGTAGTAAGTATGTACAGTATGGTGCCATTCTGTCGAAAAACTTGTGGAATTGTTAATGTAAATTAAGAGTATGGAAGACAAGTCAATATAGTGGAAGGATCCATTGGTGGTGAAGTAGCTTGTCGTAAAAAAGGAGACTAAAAGGGGTGGAATATGGGTACTAGGATCCCCGTCCTCTGTTTTGTTTTTTTAAGTTCTTACAGTGAGACAGGCAAGTCATTGATATGTTAAATACATAATTAAAAACAGTGAAAAGTGGATGTGAGGCGTGAAAATGCCGGAGTATGGTGCTACCGACTGTGAGGAAAATACAGGGTGAGGTGGAAGGAAAGAAAGAAACCATAGGAACTAGATTGTTCCCTTTAGCTAGGCATTAAACTGTCTGTTTCCATCTTGAATGCTGAGCTGTAAGAGTGGAGTAACATCAGAATATGTTGATAATCATAAGTGTTGTGGATAGTATGTGTAGCCATAGTATTGTCTTAGTCTGCCACTGATACAGAGGAAATATGTTGCAAAAGGTTGAATATCTCCTTGTAGTTAGGCAGTGTGAACTGTATGTATATAGAATATGTATAATTAGTGTCAATATGTATCTCTATCTATCTATCTATTGCCAGCTGCCTCAATCCCATTTGGGGTGGCCACAAACAAATTGCCTCCACGTCGTCCTGTCCCCCACCATTTCACTGCCCTCCTCCCAACTCACAACCCCCTCTCTCATATTCCTCTCCACCCCCCTGGGGGTAGGGGGGGGGTTTTCAAGAATACTCCCCCAGTATCCCTGCTTGTCGTAAAAGGCGACGAAAAGGGTTGGCGGAGGGTTAGTGCCCCTCCCCGGAAAACAACTAACTAAAAAAACAAAGAAGTCAATATATATAAAAAAGTTAAAAGGTATAAGTACGGTAATGTAATGAGGGCATCACGTGTGATGCTGTATGTGTGTATGTAAGGTATGATGTTATATACAGAAACAAAATTGTAAATGTCAGTATGGGAAGCTAGAGCAAAAGTGTCAAAAGTGTAAAACAAAGAGCCACCAGTGATACAGTAAATGTGTATAAGATGCTCCAGTATGCAGAAACCAAGCAGTGAATAAGGAAAAAAATTTTGATTAGTGTTAATATAGTGCCAGAAAACTGCAAGTAAAGAAGCATATTACTGTATGTGTAAGTGTGGTGATTCCATATGAAAAATTACTGCCATGAAAGTGAAAAAAATGTATTAGTGTATATACACGTGACAAAAGAATGGCAGATGATAGACAAACTATTCTTTGGATGAGAAGACTGGAAAATGAATGGTTGAGAAAAACTAGAAGTGCTAAATGATACATAAGAGAAATGGGGGTGGGGGGGAATGATTGGAGTTGAAATATACACTTACGTGAAGTGTGTAAACAGAAAGAAGCAAATCTGAAGGATATTTAAAAAATAAGGAGAGCTGAAAGATGCCTGAAGAGAAAAAAGGTGCAAGATGCATCAAGGGAAAGAAACAGTTCCTGGAAAGATATCTGACTAAGAAGAAGTAGAGCTGATAGATGGGTAGAGCTGAAATATACCCAAAGGGAAGCACGTGGAGCTGAAATATACCCAAAGGGAAGCACATGGAGCTGAAATACAGGGTGTCCCGGGAGTTAAGTCAAAAATATTTCTGAAATGATAGAGGAGGGAATTCTAAGGAAAAAGTGTTATATGATCATGTGTCCAAATTCCAACCGTTTCAGAGCTACAGTTACTGATGACCTTATGGGCGAATCATGAAGGAGACCATTTTCGCCCATAAGGTCATCAGTAATTGTAGCTCCATAACAGTTGAGATTTGGACACATGTTGATATAACATTTTTTGCTTAGAATTCTCTCATCTGTCATTTCTTAACGTTTTTGACATAACTCCGGGGACACCCTGTATTCCCAAATGGAAGCACGTGGAGCTGGAATATGCTTTGAGGAATAGGTAGAGCTGAATGATACCTGAAGATAAATAGGTAAAGCTGTAAGGTATCTGAAGAGAAATATTGATTTTTGAAGAATTCATGAAAAGTGCCCCATCAATTGGGTGCAATACAAGATGGATGGGGGCATTTATCGTTTGGGTGGTGCTGCTGTTGGTGAAAGTTCGTGGATTGGGGACCAGTAGTTGTGAGTGGGTTCTCGATTGTCCACTTGCGTGGAAGGAGCCGATCCAAGTAACTGATGAGAAAGGTTTGGCTCTGACCCCGTGGAACCTGCGAGGTGGAAACCCTTTGGGTTGCTTACTCATCTTTTCTACTGTGATCTACCCTGAACTGATCTTGCAGTTGTTCTCCCCACCTACTTTTGGTTTACTCCAAAGTAGGGTAGTATCCTGTCCCCCACCTACTCTGGGTTTATCCCAAAGTAGGCCTCTGTACTTCAGCTTAGGCCTGGAGTAGAATTCCATTTGAAGTATTAGTTAGTAAAGAGATGGAAATAGGAAGTATAGATGATGCAGAGGTTTAGTTGAGTGAGGAGAGAGGAAGGACTTCTCAGGAGGAAATGTATGGATAGCAGGAAAGACTCATGAAAAGCATGAGGTTCAGATAATAGGGAGTGCTAGTTGAATGAAAAGCGGGAGAGAGGCATATTGTAGATGAGAGGAAGAAACAGTCAGTAGATAATAATGTCTAGCTGTAGATGATAGGGAGGATTAGGTGAGTGAAAAGAGGGAGGGAGCTACTATAGTTGAGAGAAGAAAGATCAGGCAGTTGACATAATGTAATGTATACATTAGATGGTAGGAGGATTAGGTGAGTGAAAAAGGAGCGAGAGGAAGGACCAGGCAGTACAGTAGATAATAAAATGTAGAGTCACAATAGAACAGTGGCGAAAGATAAATCTGGATGGAGAGAGATATCAAAGAAATTATTTTGAAGGTTGAGTAGATTCAGGAAGAATGAAAGGAAAATAAGATCTGAGTACCTGTAAAAGGATGAAGATGAAATTTGGGTTTAAGAGAGAAGAAAAGATAGAGAGAGAGAGAGAAGGGGGGGTGAGTTTTAGGGTAAGATGGTGAGCTTTGGCTTGGATGTAGATTGAAAGTAAGATTTTGCAGATTGGACTGATGACGAGAGTTGTTGGAATGGGCAAGGCCTAGTTGAATGAGAAGTTTTGAATCGTTTAGTTAAGAATAAGAGGACTATGGATATACTTGCCAAGAGAGAGTACTGGAAGGGTTGGATGTGAAAGCTTAAGAATGAATTGGTCATGTACAGACATGGAAACTTAACCTTTCCTGGCCAGATATCAGTATTGGTGATACAGATTTTTAAAAAACCAAGAATTGTCTGCGTATTTATTTATATACAAGTATATAAAGTTGAACCAAAAATTACCAAAATCTTCCAGTACTCGTACCATCGTGAAAATATCATGAGATGGACCTTTAGCAAGGGAATTGTAAATGGCTTGAATTCCCTGCCAGAGGACATACTGGCTGCTACAAGTGTGCAACAGGTCAAGAGAAATCTAGATGGGCATTGAGAGCGTACTGTACTGGTATTTCTTCCTGGAGTGGCCGAAAAGAAGACCATTGCAACTGTTTGTACAGGGGTACTAACAAAACTACCCACATGCCTGTACACATGATTGTGCCTAGTTGATGCAGATAGCTAGCTACAAGTGCTGGTGTGGAAGAGTGAAAAGCTAAAATTATAAATGAGAACAATATTGTAAAATACAGGAAAATTTAAATCAGTGTAAATATTGTGAAAGAAAAGTGCAGTGTCTGTTCTTCTGTATGCTGAAGCTAAATTAAATATTGATGTGAATAAAAGCAGACATGGAAAATAAATAAACATCAGTATACTGTAATGAGTGTAGGGAAGGAGGTACTAGTGGTAAAGTGTGTGCTGAAACTAAAGTGAATATGTTTTTGCAAGTGAAACTAAATGTGGATAATTACTGTAATTGTAAATCAATGAGAATATGATGTAATGTATGAAATCCGGTAGTGATGTAGTAAGTATGTACAGTATGGTGCCATTCTGTCGAAAAACTTGTGGAATTGTTAATGTAAATAAAGAAGTATGGAAGACAAGTCAATATAGTGGAAGGATCCATTGGTGGTGAAGTAGCTTGTCGTAAAAAAGGAGACTAAAAGGGGTGGAATATGGGTACTAGGAACCCCGTCCTCTGTTTTGTTTTTTTAAGTTCTTACAGTGAGACAGGCAAGTCATTGATATGTTAAATACATAATTAAAAACAGTGAAAAGTGAGATGTGAGGCGTGAAAATGCCGGAGTATGGTGCTACCGACTGTGAGGAAAATACAGGGTGAGGTGGAAGGAAAGAAAGAAACCATAGGAACTAGATTGTTCCCTTTAGCTAGGCATTAAACTGTCTGTTTCCATCTTGAATGCTGAGCTGTAAGAGTGGAGTAACATCAGAATATGTTGATAATCATAAGTGTTGTGGATAGTATGTGTAGCCATAGTATTGTCTTAGTCTGCCACTGATACAGAGGAAATATGTTGCAAAAGGTTGAATATCTCCTTGTAGTTAGGCAGTGTGAACTGTATGTATATAGAATATGTATGATTAGTGTCAATATGTATCTCTATCTATCTATCTATTGCCAGCTGCCTCAATCCCATTTGGGGTGGCCACAAACAAATTGCCTCCACGTCGTCCTGTCCCCCACCATTTCACTGCCCTCCTCCCAACTCACAACCCCCTCTCTCATATTCCTCTCCACCCCCCTGGGGGTAGGGGAGGGGTTTTCAAGAATACTCCCCCAGTATCCCTGCTTGTCGTAAAAGGCGACGAAAAGGGTTGGCGGAGGGTTAGTGCCCCTCCCCGGAAAACAACTAACTAAAAAAACAAAGAAGTCAATATATATAAAAAACTTAAAAGGTATAAGTACGGTAATGTAATGAGGGCATCACGTGTGATGCTGTATGTGTGTATGTAAGGTATGATGTTATATACAGAAACAAAATTGTAAATGTCAGTATGGGAAGCTAGTGTAAAAGTGTCAAAAGTGTAAAACAAAGAGCCACCAGTGATACAGTAAATGTGTATAAGATGCTCCAGTATGCAGAAACCAAGCAGTGAATAAGGAAAAAAATTTTGATCAGTGTTAATATAGTGCCAGAAAACTGCAAGTAAAGAAGCATATTACTGTATGTGTAAGTGTGGTGATTCCATATGAAAAATTACTGCCATGAAAGTGAAAAAAATGTATTAGTGTATATACACGTGACACAAGAATGGCAGATGAAAGACAAACTATTCTTTGGATGAGAAGACTGGAAAATGAATGGTTGAGAAAAACTAGAAGTGCTAAATGATACATAAGAGAAATGGGGGTGGGGGGGAATGATTGGAGTTGAAATATACACTTACGTGAAGTGTGTAAACAGAAAGAAGCAAATCTGAAGGATATTTAAAAAATAAGGAGAGCTGAAAGATGCCTGAAGAGAAAAAAGGTGCAAGATGCATCAAGGGAAAGAAACATTTCCTGGAAAGATATCTGACTAAGAAGAAGTAGAGCTGATAGATGGGTAGAGCTGAAATATACCCAAAGGGAAGCACGTGGAGCTGAAATATACCCAAAGGGAAGCACATGGAGCTGAAATACAGGGTGTCCCGGGAGTTAAGTCAAAAATATTTCTGAAATGATAGAGGAGGGAATTCTAAGGAAAAAATGTTATATGATCATGTGTCCAAATTCCAACCGTTTCAGAGCTACAGTTACTGATGACCTTATGGGCGAATCATGAAGGAGACCATTTTCGCCCATAAGGTCATCAGTAATTGTAGCTCCATAACAGTTGAGATTTGGACACATGTTGATATAACATTTTTTGCTTAGAATTCTCTCATCTGTCATTTCTTAACGTTTTTGACATAACTCCGGGGACACCCTGTATTCCCAAATGGAAGCACGTGGAGCTGAAATATGCTTTGAGGAATAGGTAGAGCTGAATGATACCTGAAGATAAATAGGTAAAGCTGTAAGGTATCTGAAGAGAAATATTGATTTTTGAAGAATTCATGAAAAGTGCCCCATCAGTTGGGTGCAATACAAGATGGATGGGGGCATTTATCGTTTGGGTGGTGCTGCTGTTGGTGAAAGTTCGTGGATTGGGGACCAGTAGTTGTGAGTGGGTTCTCGATTGTCCACTTGCGTGGAAGGAGCCGATCCAAGTAACTGATGAGAAAGGTTTGGCTCTGACCCCGTGGAACCTGCGAGGTGGAAACCCTTTGGGTTGCTTACTCATCTTTTCTACTGTGATCTACCCTGAACTGATCTTGCAGTTGTTCTCCCCACCTACTTTTGGTTTACTCCAAAGTAGGGTAGTGTCCTGTCCCCCACCTACTCTGGGTTTATCCCAAAGTAGGCCTCTGTACTTCAGCTTAGGCCTGGAGTAGAATTCCATTTGAAGTATTAGTTAGTAAAGAGATGGAAATAGGAAGTATAGATGATGCAGAGGTTTAGTTGAGTGAGGAGAGAGGAAGGACTTCTCAGGAGGAAATGTATGGATAGCAGGAAAGACTCATGAAAAGCATGAGGTTCAGATAATAGGGAGTGCTAGTTGAATGAAAAGCGGGAGAGAGGCATATTGTAGATGAGAGGGAGAAACAGTCAGTAGATAATAATGTCTAGCTGTAGATGATAGGGAGGATTAGGTGAGTGAAAAGAGGGAGGGAGCTACTATAGTTGAGAGAAGAAAGATCAGGCAGTTGACATAATGTAATGTATACATTAGATGGTAGGAGGATTAGGTGAGTGAAAAAGGAGCGAGAGGAAGGACCAGGCAGTAGATAATAAAATGTAGAGTCACAATAGAACAGTGGCGAAAGATAAATCTGGATGGAGAGAGATATCAAAGAAATTATTTTGAAGGTTGAGTAGATTCAGGAAGAATGAAAGGAAAATAAGATCTGAGTACCTGTAAAAGGATGAAGATGAAATTTGGGTTTAAGAGAGAAGAAAAGACAGAGAGAGAGAGAGAAGGGGGGGTGAGTTTTAGGGTAAGATGGTGAGCTTTGGCTTGGATGTAGATTGAAAGTAAGATTTTACAGATTGGACTGATGACGAGAGTTGTTGGAATGGGCAAGGCCTAGTTGAATGAGAAGTTTTGAATCGTTTAGTTAAGAATAAGAGGACTATGGATATACTTGCCAAGAGAGAGTACTGGAAGGGTTGGATGTGAAAGCTTAAGAATGAATTGGTCATGTACAGACATGAAAACTTAACCTTTCCTGGCCAGATATCAGTATTGGTGATACAGATTTTTAAAAAAGCAAGAATTGTCTGCGTATTTATTTATATACAAGTATATAAAGTTGAACCAAAAATTACCAAAATCTTCCAGTACTCGTACCATCGTGAAAATATCATGAGATGGACCTTTAGCAAGGCAATTGTAAATGGCTTGAATTCCCTGCCAGAGGACATACTGGCTGCTACAAGTGTGCAACAGCTGAAGAGAAATCTAGATGGGCATTGAGAGCGTACTATACTGGTATTTCTTCCTGGAGTGGCCGAAAAGAAGACCATTGCAACTGTTTGTACAGGGGTACTAACAAAACTACCCACATGCCTGTACACATGATTATGCCTAGTTGATGCAGATAGCAAGCTACAAGTGCTGGTGTGGAAGAGTGATAACCTAAAATTATAAATGAGAACAACATTGTAAAATACAGGAAAATTTAAATCAGTGTAAATATTGTGAAAGAAAAGTGCAGTGTCTGTTCTTCTGTATGCTGAAGCTAAATTAAATATTGGTGTGAATAAAAGCAGACATGGAAAATAAATAAACATCAGTATACTGTAATGAGTGTAGGGAAGGAGGTACTAGTGGTAAAGTGTGTGCTTAAACTAAAGTGAATATGTTTTTGCAAGTGAAACAAAATGTGGATAATTACTGTAATTGTAAATCATTGAGAATATGATGTAATGTATGAAATCTGGTAGTGATGTAGTAAGTATGTACAGTATGGTGCCATTCTGTCGAAAAACTTGTGGAATTGTTAATGTAAATAAAGAAGTATGGAAGACAAGTCAATATAGTGGAAGGATCCATTGGTGGTGAAGTAGCTTGTCGTAAAAAAGGAGACTAAAAGGGGTGGAATATGGGTACTAGGAACCCCGTCCTCTGTTTTGTTTTTTTAAGTTCTTACAGTGAGACAGGCAAGTCATTGATATGTTAAATACATAATTAAAAACAGTGAAAAGTGGATGTGAGGCGTGAAAATGCCGGAGTATGGTGCTACCGACTGTGAGGAAAATACAGGGTGAGGTGGAAGGAAAGAAAGAAACCATAGGAACTAGATTGTTCCCTTTAGCTAGGCATTAAACTGTCTGTTTCCATCTTGAATGCTGAGCTGTAAGAGTGGAGTAACATCAGAATATGTTGATAATCATAAGTGTTGTGGATAGTATGTGTAGCCATAGTATTGTCTTAGTCTGCCACTGATACAGAGGAAATATGTTGCAAAAGGTTGAATATCTCCTTGTAGTTAGGCAGTGTGAACTGTATGTATATAGAATATGTATGATTAGTGTCAATATGTATCTCTATCTATCTATCTATTGCCAGCTGCCTCAATCCCATTTGGGGTGGCCACAAACAAATTGCCTCCACGTCGTCCTGTCCCCCACCATTTCACTGCCCTCCTCCCAACTCACAACCCCCTCTCTCATATTCCTCTCCACCCCCCTGGGGGTAGGGGAGGGGTTTTCAAGAATACTCCCCCAGTATCCCTGCTTGTCGTAAAAGGCGACGAAAAGGGTTGGCGGAGGGTTAGTGCCCCTCCCCGGAAAACAACTAACTAAAAAAACAAAGAAGTCAATATATATAAAAAAGTTAAAAGGTATAAGTACGGTAATGTAATGAGGGCATCACGTGTGATGCTGTATGTGTGTATGTAAGGTATGATGTTATATACAGAAACAAAATTGTAAATGTCAGTATGGGAAGCTAGTGTAAAAGTGTCAAAAGTGTAAAACAAAGAGCCACCAGTGATACAGTAAATGTGTATTAGATGCTCCAGTATGCAGAAACCAGGCAGTGAATTAATAAGGAAAAAAATTTTGATCAGTGTTAATATTTTGCCAGAAAATTGCAAGTAAAGAAGTACATTACTGTATGTGTAAGTGTGGTGATTCCATATGAAAAATTACTGCCATGAAAGTGGAAAAAGTGTACAAGATTAAATACAAGTGACACAGCAATGGCAGATGAAAGACAAACTGTTCTTTGGATGAGAAGACTGGAAACTGAATGGTTGAGAGAAACTAGAAGAGCTCAAAAATACCTCAAGAGATATTGAGTTGAAATATACACTTATGTGAAGTGTGTGAATAGAAAGAAGCAAATCTGAAGGATATTTAAAAAATAAGTAGAGCTGAAAGATGCCTGAAGAGAAGAAAGGTGCAAGATGTCTTAAGGGAAAGAAACAGTTTTTGGAAAGATATCTGATTAAGAAGAAGTAGAGCTGAAAGATGGGTAGAGTTGAAATATATCCAAAGGGAAGCACGTGGAGCTGAAATATACCCAAAGGGAAGCAAGTGGAGCTGAGATGCAGGGTGTCCCGGGAGTTAAGTCAAAAACTTTGGGAAATGATAGAGGAGGGAATTCTAAGGAAGAAATTTCATATGAATATGTGTCCAAATTCCAACCGTTACGGAGCTACAGTTTCTGATGACCTTATGGGCGAATTATGAAGGAGACCATTTTCGCCCATAAGGTCAGTTGTAATTGTATCTTCGTTATGGTAGGGATTTGGACACATGTTCATATAACATTTTTTTGCTTAGAATTCTCTCATTTGTCATTTCTTAAAGTTTTTGACATAGCTCCAGGGACATGCTGTATACCGAAATGGAAGCAGGTGGAGCTGAAATATGCTTAGAGGAATAGGTAGAGCTGAAAGATACCTGAAGATAAATAGGTAAAGCTGTAAGGTATCTGAAGAGAAATATTGATTTTTGATGAATGCATGAAAAGTGCCCAATCAGTTGGGTTCAATGCAAGATGGATGGAGAAATGTATCGTTTGGGTGGTGCTGCTGCGGGTGAAAGTTCGTGGATTGGGGACCAGTAGTTGTGAGTGGGTTCTCGATTGTCCACTTGCGTGGAAGGAGCCGATCTAAGTAACTGATGAGAAAGGTATGGCTCTGACCCTGTGGAACCTGCGAGGTGGAAACCCTTTGGGTTGCTTGCTCATCTTTTCTACTGTGATCTACCCTGAACTGATCCTGTGGTTGTTCTCCCCACCTACTTTTGGTTTTCTCCAAAGTAGGGTAGTATCCTGTCCCCCACCTACTCTGGGTTTATCCCAAAGTAGGCCTCTGTACTTCAGCTTAGGCCTGGAGTAGAATTCCTTTTGATGGATTAGTTAGTAAAGAGATGGAAATAGGAAGTATAGATGATGGAGAGGTTTAGTTGAGGGAGGAGACAGGAAGGACTCCTCAGGAGGAAATGTATTTAAAGTAGGAAGGACTCATGAAAAGCATGAGGTTTAGATAATAGGGAGTGCTTTTTGAATGAAAAGCGGGAGAGAGGCATATTGTAGATGAGAGGAAGAAACAGTCAGTAGACAATAATGTCTAGCTGTAGATGATAGGGAGGATTAGGTGAGTGAAAAGAGGAAGAGAGCTACTATAGTTGAGAGAAAAAAGATCGGGCAGTTGACATAATGTAATGTATACATTAGATGGTAGGGAGGATTAGGTGAGTGAAAAAATAGCAAGAGGAAGGATCAGGTAGTAGATAATAAAATGTATAGTCACAAGAGAACAGTGGCGAAAGATAAATCTGGATGGAGAGAGATATCAAAGGAATTGTTTCAAAGGTTGAGTGGATTCAGGAAGATTGAAAGGAAAATAAGATCTGAGTACCTGTAAAAGGATGAAGAGCAAATTTGGTTGTAAGAGAGAAGAAAAGATAAGGAGAGAGAGAAGGGGGGTGAGTTTTAGGGTAAGATGGTGAGCTTTGGCTTGGATATAGATTGAAAGTGAGAATGGACTGATGATGAGAATGGTTGGAATGGGCAGGGCCTAGTTGAATGAGAAGTCTTGAATAGTTTAGTTAAGAATAAGAGGAGTATGGATATATTTGCCAAGAGAGAGTACTGGAAGGGTTGGATGTGAAAGCTTAAGAATGAATTGGTCATGTGGAAACTTAACCTCTCCTGGCCAGATGTCAGTATTGGTGATACAGATTTTTAAAAAAGCATGAATTGTCTGCATATTTATTTATATAAAAGTATATAAAGTTGAACCAAAAATTACCAAAATCTTCAAGTACTCGTACCATTGTGAAGATATCAGGAGATGGACCTTTAGCTATGAAATTGTAACTGGCTTGAATTCCCTGCCAGAGGACATACTGGCTGCTGCAAGTGTGCAACAGTTGAAGAGAAATCTAGATGGGCATTGAGAGAGTAATGTACTGGTATTTCTTCCTGGACTGGCCGAAAAGAAGACCATTGTAACTGTTTGGACAGGGGTACTAAGAAAACTACTCACATGCCTGTACACGTGAATGTGCCCAGTTGATGCAGTTATCAAGCTACAACAAGTGCTGGTGTGGAGGAGTGACAAACTAAAATTATAAATGAGAACAACATTGTAAAATATAGGAAAATTTAAATCAGTGTAAATATAGTGAAAGAAAGGTGCAGTGTCTGTGCTTCTTTATGCTGAGTCTAAAATAAATATTGGTGTGAATAAAAGCAGACATGGAAAATAAGTAAACATCAGTATACTGTAATGAGTGGAGGGAAGGAGATACTAGTGGTAAAGTGTGTGCTGAAACTAAAGTGAATATGTTTGTGGATGTGAAACTAAATATGGATACTTAATTGTAAATCAATGAGAATATGATGTAATGTATGAAATCCGGTATTGATGCAGTAAGTATGTACAGTATGGTGCCATTGTGTGGAAAAATTGTGCATTGTTTATTTAAATAAAGAAGTATGGAAGACAAGTGAGTATAATGGAAGGATCTATTCGTGGTGAAGTAACTTGTCGTAAAAAGGCGACTAAAAAGGATGGAATGATGTACTAGGGACCCCCTCCTCTGTTATTTTTAGTTCTTACGGTGAGACAGGCAAGTCATTGATATGTTATATATATAATGAAAACAGTAAAAAGTGCATGTGAGGCGTGAAAATGCCGGAGTATGTTGCTACCGACTGTGAGGAAAATACAGGGTGAGGTGGAAGGAAAGAAAGAAACCATAGGAACTAGATTGTTCCCCTTAGCTAGGCATTAAACTGTCTGTTTTCATCTTGAATGCTGAGCTGTAAGAGTGGAGTAACATCAGAATATGTTGATAATCATAAGTGTTGTGGATAGTATGTGTAGCCATAGTATTGTCTTAGTCTGCCACTGATACAGAGGAAATATGTTGCAAAAGGTTGAATATCTCCTTGTAGTTATTCAGGGTGAACTGTATGTATATAGAATATGCAAAATTAGTGTCAATATGTATAAAAAAGTTAAAAGGTATAAGTATGGTAATATAATAAGGGCATCACCTGTGATGCTGTATGTGTTTATGTAAGGTATGATGTTATCATATACATAAACAAAATTGTAAATGTCAGTATGGGAAACTAGTATGAAAATGTCAAAAGTGTAAAACAAGGAGCCACCAGTGATACAGTAAATGTGTATTAGATGCTCCAGTATGCAGAAACCAGGCAGTGAATGAATAAGGAAAAAAAATTTGATCAGTGTTAATATTTTGCCAGAAAATTGTAAGTAAAGAAGTATTTTACTGTATGTGTAAGTGTGGTGATTCCATATGAAAAATTACTGCCATGAAAGTGGAAAAAGTGTACAAGTGTAAATACAAGTGACACAGCAATGGCAGATGAAAGACAAACTGTTCTTTGGATGAGAAGACTGGAAACTGAATGGTTGAGAGAAACTAGAAGAGCTAAAAGATACCTCAAGAGATATTGAGGGGGGGGAGGGGAATGCTTGGAGTTGAAATATTCACTTACGTGAAGTGTGTGAATAGAAAGAAGCAAATCTGAAGGATATTTAAAAAATAAGTAGAGCTGAAAGATGCCTGAAGAGATAAAAGGTGCTAGATGCCTCAAGGGAAAGAAACAGTTTTTGGAAAGATATCTGAATAAGAAGAAGTAGAGCTGAAAGATGGGTAGAGCTGAAATATACCCAAAGGGAAGCACGTGGAGCTGAAATATACCCAAAGGGAAGCAAGTGGAGCTGAGATGCAGTTTGTCCCGGGAGTTAAGTCAAAATTTTTCTGAAATGATAGAGGAGGGAATTCTAAGGAAAAAATGTCATATGAACATGTGTCCATATTCTAACCGTTACGGAGCTATAGTTACTGATGACCTTATTGGCGAATTATGAAGGAGACCATTTTCGCCCATAAGGTCATCAGTAATTGTAGCTTCGTAATGGTAGAGATTTGGACACATGTTCATATAACATTTTTTTGCTTAGAATTCTCTCATCTGTCATTTCTTAAAGTTTTTGGCATAACTCCAGGGACATGCTGTATACCGAAATGGAAGCACGTGGAGCTGAAATATGCTTAGAGGAATAGGTAGAGCTGAAAGATACCTGAAGATAAATAGGTAAAGCTGTGTGGTATCTGAAGAGAAATATTGATTTTTTAAGAATGCATGAAAAGTGCCCCATCAGTTGGGTGCAATACAAGATGGATGGGGGCATGTATCGTTTGGGTGGTGCTGCTGTTGGTGAAAGTTCGTGGATTGGGGACCAGTAGTTGTGAGTGGGTTCTCGATTGTCCACTTGCGTGGAAGGAGCCGATCCAATTAACTGATGAGAAAGGTATGGCTCTGACTCTGTGGAACCTGCGAGGTGGAAACCCTTTGGGTTGCTTACTCATGTTTTCTACTGTGATCTACCCTGAACTGATCCTGTAGTTGTTCTCCCCACCTACTTTTGGTTTTCTCCAGAGTAGGGTAGTATACTGTCCCCCACGTACTCTGGGTTTATCCCAAAGTAGGCCTCTGTACTTCAGCGTAGCCCTGAAGTAAAATTCCTTTTGATGGATTGATTAGTAAAGAGATGGAAATAGGAAGTATAGATGACGGAGAGGTTTAGTTGAGTGAGGAGACAGGAAGGACTCCTCAGGAGGAAATGTATGGATAGTAGGAAGGACTCATGAAAAGCATGAGGTGTAGATAATAGGGAGTGCTGTTTGAATGAAAAGCGGGAGAGAGGCATATTGTAGATGAGAGGAAGAAACAGTCAGTAGACAATAATGTCTAGCTGTAGATGATAGGGAGGATTAGGTGAGTGAAAAGAGGAAGAGAGCTACTATAGTTGAGAGAAAAAAGATCGGGCAGTTGACATAATGTAATGTATACATTAGATGGTAAGGAGGATTAGGTGAGTGAAAAAGGAGCGAGAGGAAGGATCAGGCAGTAGATAATAAAATGTATAGTCACAAGAGAACAGTGGCAAAAGATAAATCTGGATGGAGAGAGATATGAAAGAAATTATTTTGAAGGTTGAGTAGATTCAGGAAGAATGAAAGGAAAATAAGATCTGAGTACCTGTAAAAGGATGAAGATGAAATTTGGGTTTAAGAGAGAAGAAAAGATAAAGAGAGAGAGAGAAGGGGGGGTGAGTTTTAGGGTAAGATGGTGAGCTTTGGCTTGGATGTAGATTGAAAGTGAGATTTTGCAGAATGGACTGATGACAAGAGTGGTTGGAATGGGCAGGGCCTAGTTGAATGAGAAGTTTTGAATCGTTTAGTTAAGAATAAGAGGACTATGGATATACTTGCCAAGAGAGAGTACTGGAAGGGTTGGATGTGAAAGCTTAAGAATGAATTGGTGATGTACACACATGGAAACTTAACCTTTCCTGGCCAGATATCAGTATTGGTGATACAGTTTTTTAAAAAAGCAAGAATTGTCTGGATATTTATTTATGTAAAAGTATATAAAGTTGAACCAAAAATTTCCAAAATCTTCAAGTACTCGTACCATTGTGAAGATATCAGGAGATGGACCTTTAGCTATGAAATTGTAACTGGCTTGAATTCCCTGCCAGAGGACATACTGGCTGCTACAAGTGTGCAACAGTTGAAGAGAAATCTAGATGGGCATTGAGAGAGTACTGTACTGGTATTTCTTCCTGGAGTGGCCGAAAAGAAGACCATTGTAACTGTTTGTACACGGGTACTAACAAAACTACCCACATGCCTCTACACATGATTGTGCCCAGTTGATGCAGTTAGCAAGCTACAAGTGCTGGTGTGGAAGAGTGAAAAGGTAAAACTATAAATGAGAACAACATTGTAAAATACAGGAAAATTTAAATCAGTGTAAATATAGTGAAAGAAAGGTGCAGTGTCTGTGCTTCTTTATGCTGAAGCTAAAATAAATATTGGTGTGAATAAAAGCAGACATGGAAAATAAATAAACATCAGTATACTGTAATGAGTGGAGGGAAGGAGGTACTAGTGGTAAAGTGTGTGCTGAAACTAAAGTGAATATGTTGGTGCAAGTGAAACTAAATGTGGATAATTACTGTAATTGTAAATCAATGAGAATATGATGTAATGTACTATATCGGGTAGTGATGCAGTAAGTATGTAGAGTATGGTGCCATTGTGTGGAAAAACTTGTGGAATTGTTAATGTAAATAAAGAAATATGGAAGACAAGTCAGTATAATGGATGGATCCATTGGTGGTGAAGTAGCTTGTCTGAAAAAGGCAACTAAATGGGGTTGAATGAGGGGACTAGGGACCCCCTTCTCTGTTTTTTTTAGTTCCTACGGTGAGAGAGGCAAGTCATTGATATGTTAAATACATAATAAAAACAGTGATAAGTGGATGTGAGGCATGAAAATGCTAGAGTATGTTGCTACCGACTGTGATGAAAATACAGGGTGAGATTGAAGGAAAGAAAAAAACCGTAGTAACCAGATTCTTCCCCTTAGCTAGGCATTAAAATGTCTTTTTCCATCTTGAATGCTGAGCTGTAAGAGTGGAGTAACATCATAATATGTTGATAATCATAAGTGTTGTGGATAGTATGTGTAGCCGTAGTATTGTCTTAGTCTCTCTCTCTCTCTCTCTTTTTTTTTTTTTTTAATGTGTCCAACTCTGGGCATAGGCTTCACAGCCTGCTATCAAGACCCAGCAGTTCTCCTTCATACCATACACCTCTACATGTCACCACTGATGTACAGGAAATATGATGCAGAAGGTTGAATATCTTCTTGTACTTAGGCAGTGTGAACTGTATGTATATAGAATTTGTAAAATTAGTGTCGATATGTATAAAAAAGTTAAAAGATATAAGTACGGTAATGTAATGAGGGCATTACCTGTGATGTTGTTTGTGTATTTAAGGTATGATGTTATCATATACAGAAACAAAATTGTAAATGTCAGTATGGGAAGCTAGTGTAAAAGTGTCAAAAGTGTAAAACAAGGAGCCACCAGTGATACAGTAAATGTGTATAAGATGCTCTAGTATGCAGAAACCAGGCAGTGAATAAGGAAAAAAAATTTTAATCAGTGTTAATATAGTGTCAGAAAACTGCAAGTAAAGAAGTACATTACTGTATGTGTAAGTGTGGTGATTCCATATGAAATATTACTGCTATAAAAGTGAAAAAAGTGTACAAATGTAAATACAAGTGACACAACAAAGGCAGATGAAAGACACTCTATTCTTTGGATGAGAAGACTGGAAAATGAATGGTTGAGAAAAACTGTAAGAGCTAAAAGATACCTGAATAGATATGGGAGAGGGGGGGGGGTTGAATGCTTGGAATTGAAATATACACTTATGTGAAGTGTGTGAGCAGAGATAAGCAAATATGAAGGATATTTAAAAAATAAGGAGAGCTGAAAGATGCCTGAAGAGAAAAAAGGTGCAAGATGCCTCAAGGGAAATAAACAGTTCCTGTAAAGATATCTGAATAAGAAGAAGTAGAGCTGAAAGATGGGTAGAGCTGAAATATATCCAAAAGGAAGCATGTGGAGCTGAAATATACCGACAGTGAAGCATGTTGAGCTGAAATACGTTAGAGGAATAGGTAGAGCTGAAAGATACCTGAAGATAAATAGGTAAAGCTGTGTGGTATCTGATGAGAAATATTGATTTTTTAAGAATGCATGAAAAGTGCCCCATCAGTTAGGTTTAATACAAGATGGATGGGGGCATGTATCGTTTGGGTGGTGCTGCTGTGGGTGAAAGTTCGTGGATTGGGGACCAGTAGTTGTGAGTGGGTTCTCGATTGTCCACTTGTGTGGAAGGAGCCGAATCTGAGTAACTGATGAGAAAGGTTTGGCTCTGACCCCATGAAACCTGCGAGGTGGAAACCCTTTGGGTTGCTCACTCATCTTTTCTGCTGTAATCCACCCTGAACTGATCTTGCAGTTGTTCTCCCCACCTACTTTTGGTTTACTCCAAAGTAGGGTAGTTTCCTCTCCCTCACCTACTCTGGGTTTATCCCAAAGTAGGCCTCTGTACTTCAGCATAGCCCTGAAGTAGAGTTCCTTTAGTGAGATTACTGTTATAGGATCGATTTGTAAAGAGATATAGTTGGGATGTATGGATGATTAGAAAGGAGACAGGTAGGACTACTCTGGTTGGAGAGATGGAGAAAAGGTATGTTTGGTAGGAGAGAGTAGGACTCATCGGAAGAGAGAGAGAGGTGTAGATAATTAGGAGGATGGAGAGAGGCTTATAGTTGAGAGGGGAAGGATCAGTCAGTGAAGGATGAGATGAATGAGGAGGAATTGATAGGGAAATCTGGGAATAACCGTGAAAGGGTGAAGCAAGTTTAGATGCGAAAAGTATAAGGAAAAATTAGTCACGTTCACACAGAACCTTTACCTTTCATGGCCATGAAGCACTGTTGTTGCTATGGATGGGAAGCAAAAATTTACAGTTGGATAATTTCTGTAAGCAACAGTTCAGGAGGAAATGAGATAAGCATTGGAGAGAGTACCGGTATTTTTTCATGGAGCATCACAGCAGAATTTTAGTGTAACTGTTTGTACCAGGCTAAAAATAGATTACCTGCCAGCCCGTATACATGATGAATGTACCCAATTGATGTAGTTAGCAAGTTTCAGCAAATGCTGGAATATACAATAGTGAAAAACTAAGAGTTAGTTGATATGCAGGAAATAAATATGAATGTTATTTTAAAATACAGAAAACTGTAAACTAGTTTAAACTGTAAGATAGGAACTAGTGCAGTGTCAGTGGTGTGCCTGTATGCTGAAGCTAAAGTGAAAGTGTAAATAAAAGCAGATGAGGAAAGCAAGTGTACATTAGCAGAAGGAATATAAGAAAGGAGACACAAGTGGTGCAGTGTGTATACTGTACATGGTGCTATCATATACAGAAATGTTGGAGCCAATGAATGTAAATATGGGAAAGACGTGAAAACTGTAAGAATGGAGTTTGAAGTTATATGGTAAATTACTGTACAGTAATGTATTGTTCTCCCATTTGATGAAACTACAGAGGTTCTGTTTGTGCAAGTGAGTAAATATTGAAACCAAGTGCAAATTGGTAGGAAGATAATGTGTAAGAAATCCACTAGTGAAGCAGTGAATATATACAGTATGGTGCTTCTGTATGCAGAAACATAGTGAAACAAACATAGTGAAATTGTTTGTTTGATTAAGATATGGCAAACTACAGTGTAAATATAATGAAAGAAGGAGCTATTTATGGTAGAGTACTGTTTATGTGGTGCTTCTGTGTGCTGAAACTGGGTAGTGTCAAAGTGCAGAAAATAATTGTAACTGCTGGTGTTAATGAGCAGTTTTAGGTCAGCAGAAAGTGTTACAAAACACCCGATGGTGTAAGAAATAAGTAATATGATGCTTCTGTATGGCATATTTGTTTACTCTAATATTACTTATGTGAGGTTGGGTCCAAGAAAAAAGTATACGAGTGAATGAGAAAGTGTACACCCAGGCTATCAGATTTCATTTGGAAGTGGCCACATGTATAAATTTGTATGGAAATTAAAAGGCTTCAAATATATAAATGGTAAGCATACGTTCCTGGACTGAAAGAAGGCAAAGGTTAAATGTGATTAGATTGGCCCTCGTAAGGCAAACCTACAAATTGTGGCTGACAAAAGCTGCATATCTAGGCACGACAGCAAATCTACAGCTGAACACATCCTTGAGCTGCATTAGAATAGTCTTTAAATCTCAGTTCAGTACACCAGTGGTTCAGTAAATCTCAGTTTAGGACAAGTGGTTCAAACCATTTTCCGTCCAGTTTTCATCCTAACAGGGGGCTAAAAAGTGAGATTTTATTTTTTGAGTAAGTGTACCATGACCCTTAAATGCCGTGTTGTCACTAGAGCGTACTGTAAACAGCTTTAGTATGAAAAGTCATTGATGTGTTACAGAAAGCATGAAAATTGAAGAGTGGAATGCGAGGCAAAATGCCAGAGTGTGTGGCTACAGACCACAAGGAAAATGCATGGGGAAGGGTGGAAGGAAGGGTAGAAAATAAAAGTGGGTCAAATGAAAGTGGGAACTGCAAGGAAAATGAAGTTGAGCCTATAGTAGAGATGATGCTTGTGAAACATTGCAATCATTTTGTGCAGCTCTGATTGTTTCTGGCACTCCTGAACCTGGTTGCAATAATGTAATTGTGAAGTGAGAGGATTGTTTAAACAAAAAAGTGCATGGTATGAGCCACTGTCATTCAGTATGAAAACCTAAGCATGTAAGTGTTTTCTTATGGAAAATGTGATCTGTGCATGATGGTATTTGTTAAAGTGAGGATAAATCATTGTTGGTAATGATGTGCTTGTTGGCTGGAATATTGTTCTACATCCTTCCTTAGTAATCATTTTTGGTTGCAGTTCTGAACTTGGTTATTTGAAAGGTGATTTTATAATGAAAGTACTTGTGTTATTGATAGCCAGAATTGAAAATACACAAGACAACACTACCTAACTGAATTTATGACCTTGTAGTAGTGTTCCCAAATATGTGATCTATGCAGTGTCATACCAGTGACCAAGTATAACTTTGAGAAATGTGAAAATGAAAGTAAAACTGCATTTGTAAGTGTCTGTGCTAGTGTATTATTCTACATTGTCTTGCAGCATGATGCTAATGATCGTTTCTTGTGCAGCCCAAAACTTGGTTGCATTCACCGTGATTCTGTCGGGATAGAATCTTGTTTATACAAATAAAAGAAAAACAACAGTATTACTGAGCAGTGGCCATGTTGCTTATGTCTTTGATCATGTACAATTGTTCCTTGAATATTATTGATGTTATTTGTGTAATTGTACTGTACTATAGGTCTTTCACCTAAAGTTGGTCCAGATTTTTGCCCTTTTGCAGACTGATGTATACTGTAATAGTTTAGTGACAGAAAAGCATCCTCTCAGTTTCCTTAGCACTTCTTCATGAATAGCATATTCTGGCATTATTCTGTTCTAAAACTTAGCATTTAAGATGGAGAGATGGCAATTTTATACCAAGTTAGTGTAGAAGGGGTTTAGTAAGTGGATATTATTTCATGGTGTGAAAGTGCAAATGCCGTAATGAATTTGTAATGGCATGGCTGATGGCAGCTTATGACACTTACCTGGACTTGACTGTGTTTTAGTATCAACTCCATCATTTATTTCACAGTGTTATGTTCTTGATTATCAGCAGTTTTAGTGATACAGTAATTCATCACTTAATAGTTGATATGTGCCTGAAAACTAGTGTGGTATGTGAGAAGTGAGAATTGTGGTCAAACAAGAAAGAAAATATGAGATTGTGTTGAAGGCTGTAGATGACCTCTAAGTGGAAGTGTACAAGGAAATACTGTATGGATATCAGACCTCTGCACTTCATCCATCATGGCTCTCATGTACAAAAGTGTTTGTAAAACACCTGCTATTATTTCCCCTTCATGTGCTACCACTCTCTCTGTACCAGTTTGTAGTTGTAACATCTAGGTATACCAAGAATTTTGGAAATACTGAGCCCAAGTGCAGCTGCAAAAACATGCGAGTGATAGTGATAATGCAGAATCCAGCTCATACATACGGTCATCACAGAATATGGGAGGCAGCTAACAGGAAGGATCCCGGGTACTTTATCACTAGTGACGAGACCCTCAGGCTGTGAAGCTTTGTACTACCCATGCTTGAGTACTGCAGCCAGTTGTGGACCTGTCTGCCACAGGTCAGATTGCAGAAGTTAAGGCTGTTAAACAAATCTTCACCAACAGGATACCCTCACTGGCAAGTAAAAATTACTGGGAGTCGTTGAAACTCGTGAACCGTTGCCCTCCAAAGACAGAATAATTGTTACCTCATCACATGTACGTGGAGAACCTTTGAATACAAGTTTCTAACATTGGTAACCATTGAATTGCAGCCACAGAAGATCGTGCTACATCAAAGTATCCAAAGCAAATTAATACATCGGAACCCTTTGGGTCATAACAGGGCCCAAGCTGCTCAACAACCTATCTTCCTATGTGAGGAGCAATCATGTCACCCTGCACTGTGCAAACCTTTGTTAAAGTGGACATTCTCCAGCAGAAGATTGACATTACTGCTTTATGCAATACTACACCAGACCTTCACGCAAGATCCTAGATACAGGATACCATTGAATTTGTGGGAAAATTATGGATGCAGCAGCACTGCATATAGCTGAGACTGAGTGGTTGGAGTATTATTAAGGTATCACAGGTCTCATTGGATTAAAGTATGAGTAACATTGTGTGTAGCTTATCATCCAGAGGCCTTGTGTAGATGCTACTGATGATTTCTTTGGCAACCCTGATTGTTATTTTCACGTCTCATTGTGGATTAAAGTATGAGTAACATTGTCTTGCTTATTGTTCCAAGTCTATGTGAAGCTGCAGAAGTTATATTTCCTTTTGTATTTGTGAATTTTCTTTTGCTACAACCCAGGTTCAGTTCCTGGACTGACCACAAGACCTTTGGGTAGGCTTATGTTTACCTTAGCTTATTTGAACCTTTAGTTCATATTTAGATGGAATATTCATCCTTTTGATGCTCAGAGCAAGTAAGTTTTAGAGTTCTGAGAGTGAGTAACTGAGAGTAAGTATTGGCAGAGCTGTAAGAGTGAGTAAATACTGAGATGTGTAAGACTGAGTAAGCATTAGGGCGCATCCACACACATACTCAAACGTGTTGACAACACAGCTGGCAGCATGTTTGGATACATGTATGCAGCAGTCTTCGGACAGATTTATGCAAACACGTTACAATGCAGCTTCAAACCTGCTAGCAGCAGAGGTGATGGGATAAGTGTGTCCATATGAGGTAGCTGAGACTTCATCATAATGTTGCCAACATGGTCTGGACGCTGCTGTTTCCCGGCATGTTTGCAACTTATTCGTTATTGTGTTGCTTACATGTTGCCAGCACTTGTTCTAGCACACGTGTGGACGCATCGTTAATTGAAGTCTTGGAGAGGGAAGACGTTATTTGGGATTAAGGGGAAATGAGCGATCATAAATGAGGAAAGAAACTCAAAAATATTGCAGGATGTCAGTGAGAGTATTGGTATGTATTAAAGATGTCAGTGAGAGTATTGGTATGTATTAAAGATGTCAGTGAAAGTACTGGTAGGGATTAAAGAATTGTATTAATAATTATTAAGTGAGATGTAAGAAGGAATGAATATTGGAGAGGTAAGAATATACAGGAAATATAATAATGATAGTATTGGGACCTTTTTGAGTATGGGTTAAGTTTTTCTAAAGATTGGTTGTGAGGGTGGGTAATGTGTGGTCAGTTTGTTTTTACCTGACAACCATCCACTTAGCTTTTAATACTAAATTATTGCTGCACAAGATTCAAAGAACCTTAGTTATGAGATGAGAATGAGTCTTCATTGTTACTTGTCAGGTAAACCTCCAGTCTGACTACACTAGGCCACTTACGGAACTGAAATAGAAGTCAGTCTGGATAAATATGCTGTAGTGGTTGTGTTGTTTTTGTTGCTGCTGCTGGTGTTTTATTCCCCAGGATCTTTTGGACAACCTGTTGGGCTGCAGACTGAATGTTAACCCAGTGGGTGGTAGTCTACAGACAGAAGGAGAGGGCAGAACACAATCCACAAGAGCCAGATCCACTGTTAGCACTAGATTGCATGCTGTTGGTTTGAGCAGGTGAGTAAAAAAAAAAAAAAAAAAAAAATCTGAATGTGCTTCCGGCAGACTGTAAGTTGAAAATTCCCCTCTCCTGCAGTCCACTATCCTTCTTTCCGAGGATAGGACAGGGATTGAGTGATGTTTATAACCAGCCAACTTCACGGCTATATTATAATAATGCCACCATGAGCAGGCATCTCTCTTGCTAAAATAGATATACAGTACTCATATTTATACAAGATTAATTTTTCCTCCTCCATCTACCTATGGGTGACTCTGCACTGAGTGACAGGCCAAATGGTTACTTGTACACCAGGAATCCATTTACTGTGCTGGGTGGTAACCACATAATCAAAATATGGCACTTGGTGGTTTAGTGGGTAATTAAGGCACTGCAGTCAGATTGAGACTGTGTAGGTTTTTATCTAAGGGGTGGTTTGGGTTTATTTCCCACTTAATGCTGCTCAGGGATGAGTGAGGCTGGTCGCTCTCATCTAAAATGTCAGGACCAACTTGCCTAGCCCCGGGTTCCTACGTTCCTTATGGAGCAACGTAGGATTGGATGATCGATGGATTTTACAAGATCTACCTATCTATCTATTGCCAGACGCCATAATCCCGTACGGGGTGGCCGTTTGACCCTGAGTTATTTGTTTTACAGGGAGGGGCACTAACCCTCCACCAACCCACTTGACACGTAGGGAGCACGTATGGTTTGGTTATATGGTTACCACTCAGTGTTGTAAATGGTTTCTTGGCTTGCAGGAAACCATTTGGCTTGTCCCTCAATGTAAAGCCACCTGTAACGGAAGGAAAAGCATTAAGTAGTGACAGGAAAGATGGGAGAAATAGGAAGAGAGGAGGGCAGGCACAGAAAAAGAATGATAAAGGCTAAGGAAGAAGTAGGCAGCACTACATCAGGTGAGTGGATGATGGTCACCACCACCTACCACTACCTGTATTTACAAAAAAATGGGAGAAATGGAGTTCCCCCGAGCTAAGCCCTGTATTGGACTATATAGCCCCGCTAGGGTTACAGGAGCCAGCTACCACTCCCGGCACGGCAGCCCGGGCGAGGCTCGAACTTGCAATCCCCCGATCACAAGTCCAGCGTGCTACCACTGTGCCCCCCCCCCCCCCCCCACTATTTACAAGATGTTATACATATTATGATTTTCAGTTCTCATGTGTTGCAGAATTATTTTTGTTTTGCTTGGACCCTGTTTTATTTCCCAGTTGTCTGCCTTGGGGATGACTTAGTCAGCACTACCAATGTCTTCCCTGTGTAATTTTACTTTGCGTAGTCTTTTTCATTGTTTATAGTGACTGCATTTTTACATCCAGTGATTAGGTACTTGGTTGATCAGTCATAATTTCACAGGACTGGCAGATTGAATGTGCCACACAGACTTACTTTCTGACTGGAGGGAACTATACGAAGAGGCCGGTGGGCATGTGCATGGCTTTAGCGCTGATTACCTGATTGGCCTAGTTGAGGAAAACTGCCAGGTGAGTGGCTGTCAGAAGTTGGTGATTTTTTGTTTTAGCCAACAGTAGAAAGAATCTGAAGAGAGATTGAGATGGTTCAGATAGTCTGAGATGATGGACCTGAGTAGTTGGGTGAGGAAGTGCATGATGGTGAGGTAGACTGAGGAAGATGTGGGGTGAGGTGGTGTGTGGTGACCTCAGACTTAAAACCATTACTAGAGCAGTAGCACAAAACAACAAAGTGGAGTGTTTAGGGTTAGCTTTTTATGTAGTGTGTGTAAGATGCTAGCAACTTTAATCACCTTCCCCTTAAATGCCTGGACTTATAATCAACCCTGGGCCCCTGTATTCTGTATAGATAAGTGAAGTATTGGATTATGAATGAGTAATATTTATTTAAGTAGTAAAATTATTATTAAATACAGTACAGTATAGAGTGCAACGTCTGATTAATTATCAGTCAGTATGTGTTAAGAAAATCTTATGTACATTTATACCATCATCATCACCCAGACCTCCTCTCCCATCCAAAGATGGGGTGAAATAAGGTTCAGAGAGCCAGGAAAAAAATGATGGAATGATACAGTTTTGCCCAGTTGAATGAACCACACTCCCCTTCAAACACGATTCAAGCCTCTAGAATCTGCCTCCACCCGATAGGTCAACAATTATTCTGTATGGTATTTAGCTTCACAATCATCTATCTGACATAGTCAGTCTGATGACTGTCAAGTAAAAAAAAAGGATGCCAGACCCTGGTTATACTTTTGATATATGTCTGTAGTCTGTGAAGCTGAACAAAAACTGCAAGAATAAATAAAATAGACATATCTGGCTCAGTGGGGTAGAGCTTGGCAATATTCTTTTCACTTTATGTATATAGTTGTCGTAGTAAAATTTTCAGTTGAATATAACTTGAGAGTTGAGTCGGAATTAGCAACTTATTCTCTCTTCTATCAGGCAATTTTATTCAGCATCCTTTATTTAAGGGGTTTATTAACCTCTTCAGTTCAGTGTTTTTACTTATTTTGTATTGTCACCAGCAGTCTGTTTTGTTCACTCTTTGGAGGAGGTTTAGATACAAGTTAAACATATCCTAAATAAAATAATCAAAGCAACAAGCATAAAACATGTCATTGACAAGATCAGCAGTAGAACTTCATGCAAGTCACAGGAAAGGGCTGTGAAGGATACAGAGCTATATTATTGTTTAATTCTGCAATTGAGGTATGTGAAATAAGCTGCAAAGGGACAAAAGTCTTCACGTAGTTAAAATGAATGAGCTAGAATTTTGTTTACTGATAAGCCTTCCTGTTTGCAGGTGTACTGGTGGTGGGACAATATGAAATCAGTTGTACTTGCTGAAACTTCCTCAAGGTACCAGCATGCTAACTGAAATTCTTGCCTGCCTGCTTGCAATTGAAAATCTGTCTTCTTTTCAACTGAAAATCTACCTCCATGCTTGGAACTGAAAATCTGCCTGCCTGCTAGCAACTGCATCTACCTACATGCTAGCAGTTGAAAATGTGCATGCTTGCAATTGATAATCTGCCAACCTGTTTGCAACTTATTGCCTATTTGCTTTGTGGAATGCAAAATCTGCATGCTTGGTTTCTGCAGTTATAAATTTGCCTGTTGCTTGTGAGTAATGCCCCTTGTTTTGAAATTGGAATTTGTCCATAGAGGAAAACTGAAAATAGTGATTTATCCCATTGTCTGACCTATGATGAAATGATTCAAATTTCTTCTCTTGGAAGCTCATACTGATAGACTTTTTGTATTGTAAGTTGAATTTACAGTTAAATTTATTGTTACCCATATTTTGATGTTCCCAACTTAGGAGTGATTGCATTTTCATGCTCCAAATATTACCCCAAAAGGAATAGGGAAACAATATTCATCCAGTTTCAGTTTATTTTTGTATGCGGGATTGGAACTGAATTATTCTGTCATGATAACATTAAACTTATATTTCACTAAATTCTGTGTACTGAACATTGATAACTTCAAACACCAAAATTATAGCTCACCACATCCCTGTTTGCTACATTTCATCACACATTTTACTTTTGGTGGAAGGACTCTTTGCATAGGTCTACCTCTGTTCAGTTCCTGTTTGACCTGCATAGTCATAGGTCTACCCCTGTTCAGTTCCTGCTTGGCCTGCATAGTCATACAGTAGGTCTACCCCTGTTCAGTTCCTGCATGGCCTGCATAGTCATAGATCTACCGCTGTTCAATTCTTGCTTGACCTGCATAGTCATATAGTAGATCTACCCCTGTTCAGTTCCTGTTTGGCCTGCAGCTGGTGGGAACACTGGGCACCATGAGTTGTGGCTGTAAAGGCTGTTTTATCCGGGCTGATTCAAGTGGGACTTATATATTGGCTGTCAGTGACTTCTGGTCTTCCCCATTACCTCACCATGCCTTCACCTTCACTCGTCATTTTCTGAAGTTTGTTTCCCTTTTGGAGATAATGACATGTTCTCTAGTCCATGGCTCCCCCTTTCCCCTTTGAGTGTTTCGGCAGGCCTAATATATGCTACCGTACTATTTATTCACTTCATGTATGTGAAAGGTTAATTTGCAAATAATTAATACTTATAACCAGTGTGTAACTGTAGTTAGGCTACTCAAGATGGGTTAGCCTCTTAAGTCGCAGGCTAAGCGTAGGTCATTGGCGTATATGATTTAGACATTAAGTAAAGTTACCCTTAATTAGCCAGTGTGCAATATCCATGTGCATGCATGTGGCAGTAATGCAGCCAGACAGGATGAATTTTGGGGGGAAGGCTTTAGTTTGATGCCTTGTATGATTGGGAATTTGGCTATGCTCCCTCCCTCCCTCCCTCCCTCCCTCCCTCCCTCCCTCCCTCCCTCCCTCCCTCCCTCCCTCCCTCCCTCCCTCCCTCCCTCCCTCCCTCCTTCCCTCCCTCCCTCCCTCTGTCCCTCCCTCCCTCTGTCCCTCCCTCCCTCTGTCCCTCCCTCCCTCCCTCCCTCCCTCCCTCCTTCCTCCCAGCCTCCCTCCCTCTCAACATCCCTCCGTCCCTCCCTCCCTCCCTCCTACCTCCCTCCCTCCCTCCCTCCCTCCCTCCCTCCCTCCCTCCCTCCTCCCTCCCTCCGTCCCTCCCTCCCTCCCTCCCTCCCTCCCTCCCTCCCTCCCTCCCTCTCCACACATACACAGACTGGTAATTGCGATCTCATGGCTCAAACTGGGGACCTTGGATCTGGGAATTGGCACCTCAGATCTGGGGGCCAAGACTTTGTATCTGGGGACGGGCAGGGACCTCGTACCTGGGGACGGGCAGGGACCTCGTACCTGGGGACGGGCTGGGACCTCGTTCCTGGGGACGGGCTGGGACCTCGTGCCTGGGGACGGGCTGGGACTTCTTCTCTAGGGATGGGGCTTCGTACCTGGGGGCTGGGACTGGGACGTCGTACCTGGGGGCTGGGACTGGGACGTCGTACCTGGGGGCTGGGACTGGGTCTTCGTCTCTGGAGCTGGGGCTTCATACCTTGGGGCTGGGACTGGCACGTCGTATCTGGGGACGGGCTGGGACGTCGTCTCTGGGAACTGGGACTTCGTATCTGGGGACTGGGGCCCAGACTTCATATCTGGGAATAGGGATCTCGTATGTGGGCTTTGGAGTATTGTATTTGGGAATTAGGATATTGTGTTGGAGAATAGTGGTTGTGCATCATAGAACCAGGGTCTCGTAACTAGTATTTAAGGTTTTGTAACTCAGAACTGGGGGTCTTGTAACTGGGAATGGGAAGTTTGATGGTGGAAACTTGGTAAATGTTTTTATAATGGTGAAAAATTTGGGAAATGTAAATGCATTATAGTAGACTCTTGCTGTTTTGAACTAATTGAGGGGAAGTCTGGTCTTGATAAAGCTGAAAGTTTGATGAATCCAAGGGTCCCCCCACCCCCCATTTGGGAATTCAAACAAGTTAAATGACTACTATCTCATATTGTAATACTGTACTGTAAACGAAAACTGCATATTTTTCACTAACCATACCCATAATTTTGCTTTTCCAGTTTGCTTCACATCTTTTATAAAACTTTGTGGCTAGTACGGTATTACTTCTATATAATCTTAATGCATCTTTGCAGTCACAATGTAGTCAGGGCAGTATCAGGCCAGGATGGAGTAAAAAAAAAAAAAAAAGATAGGAAACGTATTGTACACTTCATTGCCCTATTTATTGATCCTAGTTCAGTATAGCCAACAGAAGTTAGGTGGGCTCAGAGGCAGTCAATAAGTCCATAATCTGTTGTACAATATCATTGATAGAGAGGGTCTGCTGTATTTAAAGGCTTGTATTGTGTTTGAGTAGTCTACGGGGTTACGGTGCTCCAGTTGGATGTCTCTTACATGATACCACTTGGAGAGAATGGCAGGTCATACTTTAAATGTCTGGACTAAGTAGATTAGCACTGGGCCCCTGTGCTCATGCAGGATCATATAGGAATGGACAATGTATGTAAAGAAATGTATTGTGAAATATAAATTCTTTATTTTTATTTTTTTTCTCCCTCAAGGAAACCAGATATCCTGGCATTTGTTTACTAACAGAGTGATTAATTATAAACTTGGACATATTCCTTGATACTTTGTGTATTTATTGAAAACCTAAATGAGATGTATGATGATGGTGTTGTGATGAGGAGAGGTAGATTGAGGTGGTTTGGACATGTGGAGAGGATGGGGGATGATAATTGGGTGAGGAGGGTGAGAAGTGTTAATATTGGGGGTGGGGTTATGAGGGGTAGACCAAGAAAGACATGGGACGAGGTCATTAAGTGTGACCTTAGGGTTAAGGGACTGAACAGGGAGGCTGCAATGGATCGTGCAGCGTGGAGAGCCGCCATTAGGTGACCAAGGCCGACACATGCAAGCATGTTGGAGCCTTTAAAAACGAAACGATGCATTGGTAGTTTACTGTTTTCACATTACCAAAAATTGTCATCTCTCCATCATGAGTGCTGAGTTGTAACAAAAGATTTAAATTAGAATAATTTATGATGTTAGCAAGGTTGTGGAGTCAGAGTTATGGAGTTGTCTGTGTTTGGTTGGAGCTGGTAAAATTACTACGATTCTGACTCAAGATTTTTGGTTGTGAGATGGTATCAGTCATATCTTTTCAGTACTTTATTCAATTTATGTTACAACCATGTATAACTATTTTTTATGCAAGCATTATAAATAGAGAATAATAATAATAATAATAATAAAAAAAAACTCGCAAAAATTCTTCAATATTATTCATTTATCTGTATCATGTCCATGGGCAACACTGGATTAGATGATGAATGTCCATGTACTGTGTTGTTAGTCCAGTATATACTGTACTTAAAGTCGGAGTCAGAGTTGTACTAGTAAAATTTCTGGAGTCGGGAAATACTATCACCAACTCCACAACGCTGGGTGTTAATACTGAATGACTATCATGGATTTTATGTTAAGCTGTAACACTTTTTCTGCCACTGTGGGATGAAATAAAGTGATAAAAAGGATGAAAATGTAGGCAGAATTAAGGTGACAACTGGAGTGTATATATTTGTGTAATTTAAACCATTTATCATTCAAACAATATCTCCATTTCTGCACATTCTCGAAGTGTGCCATTGGTTGGAAGCTCTTGCCAGGGTTGCATACTGAACAAGTACCTGTATGGTGCAGTGCTCAGCCAATGAATCCAGTGTTGTATTTAGTTAATTATTCTTACTACCAGATTATTTTTGCTCAATATAAGAAGGGTATCTTAGTTAATTGGTTAACTCAGGCTTCATCAAACCCTCCTAGGTACCAAATTTCCTCCTAAGTTGAGTAAAATTTTCTGACTGTGTCAGGAATAAGGAAAAAAATATACCACCTGGATTCCAGGGGTAATGCTGTAGCTGGAACATTGCACACTACATGACAGTTTCAGTATGAACTACTTGTATCATTGAGCAAGGTTTCAGATTGCCATCCTCATTTTGAGTAAATCTTTGGTGAGCTGAGTGAGTTCTTTGATCCAAATGTGGGACTGAATCAGGGATGTGTGTTGTCTCCATGGCTGTTTAATATAATATGGATGGGGTTGTAAAGGAGGTGCAAGGTAGGGCAGTGGATGTGGGGATGGCTCTAATGAATGAGGGTGAGATGTGAAAGATTCTGGTGTTGCAGTTTGCTGATGATACAGTATTGTTGAGTGAATGAGTGGGATTTGCAAGGTTTGGTGAATGAATTCGGGACTGTGTAGCAAGAGGAATCTGAAACTTAATGTAAGCAAGAGTAAAGTTACGGTGTTTGAGAGGAATGAAGTCACAGAATGCACAGAGGTTGGATGGTGAAGACATGGAGAATGTGAGTGTATTCAAGTACTTTGGTAGTGTGATGAGTAAGGATGGAAGTTTTGGGGATGAAGTGCTTGAAAGGGTACAGCATGGAAGGAAAGTTGTTGGTTCACTGAAAGCAGTGATGAGAAATAGGTGAGTATGGAAGTTAAGAAGTCACTGCATGATAGTACTGTATTGCAATCCGTACCCTGGGGTATGGAAGTGAGGCAGAGGGGAACAAGTCAAGACAGCAGTGGAAATGAGTTACTTGAGCATGTGGAGTGACATGGAGGGACAGGTTGATGAATGAAAAAGTGAAGGAACGTTGTGGGGTGGATGTGGATGTGGTTGAGAAAATTAGGAGAAATACAGAGGTGGTTTGGACATTGGAGGGAATGGAGAATGAAAGACTTGTCTAAGAGGGGGTATGTAGGTGAAGTGGGGGGAGGGAGTTGAGAGGTATATGAGGGAGGGGGAAGTGAGTTGGGGGGGGGAGGGCAGTCAAATGGTGGGTGACAGCAACTTGGAGGCATTTTGTCCTTGGCCACCCTTTGCGGGATTAGGGCGTCGGGCTATAGATAGATAGATTTGGCCATTTGGAGAGTGAGAGACTAATGAGGAGAGTATGTGAGTGAAGTGGGGGGAGGCCAAGGATAAGATGGAATATGAGAGGTGGGGTGTAAGCTGGGAACAGGGCAGGGGACTGGGTGACATGGAGATGATTTGTTTGTGGCCACCCCTTAATGGATTAAGGCATCTGACAGTAGATAAAAGTAGTATAATTAGTTTTTCTTTTTCTGCACATTACATGTCAACATTTTAGTGTTTGTTGTTGATTTAACTATTGTAATGGCATGAACAACATACTGGAGAGTATACATGTCAACATTTTAGTGTTTATTGTTGATTTAACTATTGTAATGGCATGAACAACATACTGGAGAGTATACATGTCAACATTTTAGTGTTTGTTGTTGATTTAACTATTGTAATGGCATGAACAACATACCGGAGAATACACTTAAAGTGTTTTTAGTATTTGCTGTTGATGTTTAATATTAAGATAAGACTGACATGAGAAGATTATACATCACACTTCACTGTCTTAATGTGTTACTGATGCTAATTATGTCAATATTAAACTTATACAATTTACAAGTGAAGGTTAGGTGTAATGTAAGAAGGCATAGTTGTTCACAAATGTGTCATCATAGTGGAAGGGGTTAATGGCCATGCATTTTTATTGGCAAACAAAGTCTGAGTTGCTATAGTTTCAGCCTTAGTTTTTATTTTTGTTTATTTTTTTTAAGGGAAGGGGTTTAGGTGAATTTGTTGCAAATGGTTAGTTTAGTATTAAACTTTGTAAATATTGGGCGATTCCAGTTTTTACAACAGTCCACAGTTTTAACTGCCCTGGAACTGATGTGTCAGATGTAAATATCCATGTGTGCCAGGCACCGATATGACTAACATCCATGTAGTGTGTAGAGGAAAGCTGGGAGGTCTAGGTGCATGGCTGCAACTCGGGGTAAGCTCACCAGGCTAAGCTCCTTCCACTTCAGTTTTCACCTAATTTTCTATATTGGTATTTTCTGACAGGACATTATAAGTCTGAACTGATGAGAGAAAAACATTTTTCAGAAAAGGTACATGCTTGTGCATTTTTCAGCCTGTTTTCCCTCAAGATTGGTGAAGTTAGTGAAAATTTGAGTTATGAGGATCTGCCAGGTCAAGATGTTTATAATGTATTGATGATCTTTTTGATAGTGATCTAGTGAAGTCTATAAGATACTTTAATACTTTTAGATAGTGGACTGTAGGGGAAGGGTAACTTCAGCATGTATCCCACTAGGTACACATTCAGATGATCCTAGGGTTGCAACTACTACTACAACAACCAGTTATCCACAATCTGCACTACCCGTTGTATGGAGAAAGTTGTGATATTTTGAAAGATATCTTTTGACTCATAATGAGAACTGCACGTATTATATTCTACTTCTTCCAGTTTTGAACAATTTCTGGCCATATAGGCTATTATTATCTTATCGATAATGAAATATTTCATATTGTATTTTGATATTGCTGTGTGGCTGCACCAAGCACTTGCCTTTTTTCACCTCATCTGTAATTGCTGTTTTCTTACACTGACACAGTTCATGCATATATTGTCTCTGATATATCTGTTTCTGAGGCCATTTGTATTTAATGCATCTATTTTTGCATGTTCCAGAATATAAATTTGGTAATACAGCTCATATGAGCTTTTGTATTTGGGATTTTGTATTTATGAATGCTTCATATTGGCTCAGGTATATTCCAATGCAAGAAACATAATACACTGTAATGTTAAATACTTGTTACATCTTATCTCATACTATCACATACTTGGTTGAAAGTTTGTCTTTATTATGAGAGTTTTATCTTATGTACACATGTTTTTAAATGTATACTATTTATATGCACCCACAAGTTCAGCACACTTTCACCCATCCATTCACCCTGCTTACACACCAACCTAAATACCCTGCCCACCCCACTCATCCATTTACCCACTCTGCCAATCCACCCACCCACAAACTCCATCCATTCACTCCCTCTGCCTTCTCACCCACCAACCAACATACCACTCCAGCCTACCCACTCACCCTGCCTGCCCCAGACATCCACCCACAATATCCACTGTCTCACTCACCCCACCTAGCCATCCTGCCTTTCCACCCACAGAAGTTTTGTACCCACTCACCTGCTGTTTACCAATCAACCTATCCACTCTACCCATCCACTGACATAACCCGCCCACTAAGTTCTGTGTCCACTCACCCTGTTTTCCCACCTACCACCTGCCCACTCACCCAGCCTTTGTGCCCCACCTATCTACCCACCAACCCTTCCTGCCAACCTACCTACCTATCCACCCCGTCCACTCACCAATCTACGAACTCACAAAGTTCTGTGCCCAGTCACACACCCTGCTCATCCGCTCACACACAAAGTCCCTTCACTCACCCATCAAAAAAGTCTACCCACTCACCCATCCCTCCTACCCACGCATCCTGACCACTGTCACTCACCCATCCCTCCTACCCACGCATCCTGACCACTGTCACTCACCCATCCCTCCTACCCACGCATCCTGACCACTGTCACTCACCCACCTACCGACCTGACAAACCTGACAAGGAGGTGACAAAGTGGGAGCCTAAACATGGGTCGATTTAGCTTTACAACTAGAGCCTGTAGATGAAGGGCAGTAAGTCAACTACCATATTTGCCAACCCTCACATGGAGAAACTTACTGGCAACAAGAGTTAAAAATGGGCAAATCTTCGAAATTTGCACCTTCGTTTTTTTTTTTTTGTCTTCTTGTGATTATACCCCTCTCTCTCTCTCTCTCTCTCTCTCTCTCTCTCTCTCTCTCTCTCCTCTCTCTCTCTCTCTCTCTCTCTCTCTCTCTCTCTCTCTCTCTCTCTCTCTCAACGGGCAACGGCAGATTTACCAAGGCTACACTTCTATAATTATCCTCCTTTCACCCAAATTCGGGAGTGGCTCTTCTGTTTTAACTCGATCCAGTTTTGCTGGGTGCCTGATCATGTTAGAGTCGCTTGGCAATGAACGTGCAGATTTACTGGCTTGTTCTGCTGCTTGGTCTCTAATGTCTGCTCGGCCCATTCCTGCTCTTGATTGGATATTGGAGTGGCCCTAATGAGAGAGGCAGTGTGTGGAAACTCCCTGTACTGTTGTTTGCAGATGATACTGTGTTACATGAAGAAGGGGAGCTGCAAGGCTTGGTGGATGAGTTTGGGAGTGTGTAAGAAACGGAATCAAGGTAAATGTAGGGAAGAGTAAAGTTATGGTCTTCAAGACAGATGAAGTCGGTGAATGTACAGTGAGGTTGGATGATGGAATGAAAAATGTGAGTACGTTCAATTACTTGGTTAGTGTGATTAGTAAGGATGGAAATTTGGAGGGTGAAGTGCTTGAAAGGGTACAGGGAAGAAAGGTTGCTGGTTCCTTGAAAGCAGTGATGAGAAATGGAAGTGTAAAAGTTGACAGTATTGTGATACCAGTTCTAACGTGCGGATGTGAAGCTTAGACGTTGCTTGGGGGGGGGGGGGACAAGTCAAGAGAGAGCAGTGGAAATGAGTTATTTGAGAGGAGCCTGTGGAGTCATGGAGAGACAGACTGACAAATGAGGAGGTGAGGGAGCGTTGTGTGGACGTGGTTGGAAGCATCAAGGGAAACACATTGAGGTTTGGCCATGTGGAGAGGATGGAGAGAGACTGACGAGGAGTGTATGTGAGAGGTGGAGGGGGAGAGAGGGTGGGGAACGCCAGGGATTTGGAGGGATGGAGTGGAGAGAAGTGTGAATTGGGAGCAGGGCAGTGAAATGGTAAGGGACGGTGACGTGGAGGCGACTTGTTTGTGGCCACCCCGTATAAGGGAGTAAGGCGTCTGGCAATAGATAGATAGACGCCTCCTCCATGACTTATGGCAAACTTCCTGTGACTCCCAGGTCATCAATAAGCTTCATCCCATTAAACCTGTATTTTCTTTGTCCATTTCCACTCATCCCAATCGTAGATGGGAGATTCCTTGCTCGTCTTCGATTTGATCACGCCCGCCTTGTGGTTACTTGAGGGTGGTGACCCCCCACCAATTTGTTCACGCTGTAGCTGCCCCTTGATTATCAGACATTTTCTCGACTGCCCATTCATACTTCATCTCCGTCGCTATGCTTTTCCTTTCCACTATTACCCAGCCCCGGCTCCCGTTGCTTACTGATTTCCTTGGTGACTCCCTCTTTCTGTTTCCAATATATTGCTTCTCTCTCTCTGCCCTGCGTATTTTGCATCTAATATAATTATCCTACATTCTTTGCTGCCCCAGTGCCACATAGCCTCTCTAGGTCTGATGCTCCATTCATTCAACCAACCTTTTTATTTACTCAACTCCACCCCCCGCACACACACAGTAGGAGACAGGCACGAAAAAAAAAAAAAAAAATGAGAATAAATGCCTTTAATATCAAGGTACTGTAAAAAAAAATAACAGGCATAGGGTGAGAAAAGACGGTTCACTCGAGTCCGGGGGGGGGGGGGGAACCGGAAACATTGGTGCTGCACTTGGCCAGTTTACTGTAGTAAATATTTCAGAAGTATTACTTCATTTTTGTATTGATATGTTTACGCCCAACTTTGGGATTTTTTACCCCTTAGGGGTAAATTTACCCCTACTTGAGAACCGCTGCTCTAGATACTGTCTTCTGAAAACGAGAGGGGTAGTTAGGTAGCTTCAGAAGGTATTGTATTATCTTTTTCGCCTTCAGGCAGAGGAGTGAGGTCGGTTGGTGGATGGGGTGAATGGGCTAAGAAGACGCCTGAACTCTATATTTGTTCAATACCACATAGGCCAACCATGAATGACTAACGTAAGACTCCTTCCCTGAGATGAAGAGCTGCTGATTGGTCATAAGTTGGCGTCTAAGCAGCTACTAGAAGTGTCCCGCGTACACAGATCTCAAGAAAATCGCAACATGCTAGCTTTCTAAACGCATTGTGCAGTGTTTGTCAGAGTACGGTCTCCTGTGCCGCTGGGGGAGCGTGCGCTGCTGGTCCCCAGCACCCTCCCTCCATTCCTCTCGTCATGCTTGTTATATATATATATATATATATATATATATATATATATATATATATATATATATATATATATATATATATATAAAATTTTCGTTAGTTATAGTCATTCCTATATTCTTGGATTTACATAGCTATTTAAATACACATTTACAGTCCCACATAATACCGTAGGCTTCGAGAGTTTGGCACTTTTCTTAGCATATTACATCTTGTTATTTTGTTTTTTCTTAGTATCGAGATCGACTGCGCAAAACAAAATTAACAAGCTACGGTACCGCATACATACATGTGCTTACAACAAAGCTCCTTTAATTGACGGCTAAGAAAGGATCCGGTCCCCTACCAGTTAGCGGTAAATCTTAAAATTTCTCGAGCATATCACCACTCGCGTATAGTGATAATTATCTAAGCTTGTTAAAATAATTTGGTAGATATAGTTGAATTATAAATTAGGATACATAGCCTAGGTTAGAACTGCTTTAACTCGATCGGGGCGACGGCTGGCACGAAGAAGAGTAGTAGGCGGGCAGGCAGATAGATAATGGTAGGCAGACTAGTTGGCCAGCAGGTATGGCAGCAGGCAGTTAGGGTGACGGCCAGGCCGGCAAACGGCAGGGTAGGTTGCACAGACTCGAGCAGAAAGTCAGCAGTGTAGGTTGGAGGGAGATGGTGTAGGTGGCAGGCAGGAAGGCATATTTATTTTAAATTTGTTCTCCATCCGTTGATTATTACTAAAAACGGCAAGAATTAGAGTAAAACAGCCTTGATTAATCCCTTCAGTACGAGAAGTCTTTCCCAAGTTGAATAAAACCGTCAGGAGGCGGCAGGAATGAAGAAGTGAGACAGGCTGTCACAAAAGAAAAAAGCATATAATGGATGGATGAGAAATAGGGGCGTGGAAGCTAAAAGTCGAAAGAGTTATATGTAGAAAGGAAGAGAGGTGTAAAGATTAGGAAGAGATTGGATGAGGAATTTGAGTGTCGAAGTGGAGGGAATGTAAGAAAATGTTCTGGAAAGAAGTAGAGAGTCAGGGTGGCAATGAAGTTAGTACGGGAGTGAAAGACAACACTAATGAATTGAGCACAGAGAATGAAAGAAATGCGAGTATAAATGGCTGGGAGGTGAGAAGACAGGAAGAAATCGGTAGGATGGAAGTGGAAGCAATGAAGTAAGTCAAAATGGGGAAAGCCCCAGGAGTTGGAATGTGTGGTGAAATATTGAAGCATGGGGGGAAGAGAGTAGTTGAATGTGGAAGATGTACAATTGGCCTGGGAGGAAGGGAGAGTCCCGGAGGATGGAAGTCAGGTATAATTATTCCCTTGTACAAAGGGAAAGGGGAAAAAGTGTGGTAATCATAGGGGTATTTGTCATCTTAGTGTAATAGGAATACTTATTGACTGAGTTAGGGGAATAACAAAGGAATTAGTTGGAGAAGAGCAGGGAGGCTTTAGGAAGGGGAGAGGTGTAGATCAGATATTCATTCTTAGATCTTTAGTGGAAAAGTGTCTAGAGAAGGGAAAGAAGTTGTATGCGGCCTTCATGGATTTGGAGAAAGCATATGATAGGGTGGATGGACAAGGACTGTGGAAAGTATTAAGAATATAATGTAGATGGGAAGTTGTTGCATGCTGTGAAGAGTCTGTATGAGGGTGCTAAGGCTGCAGTGCGTGTGGATAGTGACCTGAGTGAGTTTCTATTTGAAGGTTGGGTTGAAACGGGGATGTGTCATGTCTCCATGGTTGTTCTGTCTGTATACTGTATGGATGGGGTTATAAAAGAGATATAAGGTAGGGAAGTTGATGTTGGAGTGGCTTTAATGAGAGAGGGCAGTGTTTGGAAACTCCCTGCACTGTTTGCAAGTGATACTGTGTTAAGTGAAGACGAAGGGAAGCTGCCAGGCTTGGTGGATGAATTTGGGAGTGTGTAAGAAACTGAATCTAAAGGTAAATGCAGGGAAGTGTAAAGTGATGGTCTTCGAGACAGGTGAAGTCAGTAAATGTACAGTGAGGTTGGATGATGAAATGGGAAATGTGAGTTCGTTCAAGTACTTGGGTAGTGGGATGAGTAAGGATGGAGGTTTGGAGGATGAAGAGCTTGAAAGAGTACAACAAGGAAGAAAGGTTGCTGGTTCCTTGAAAGCAGTGACAAGAAATGGAAGTGAAAAAGTTATTACATGACAGTATTGTGACACCAACGCATGGAAGTGAAGCTTGGACGTTGTTGGGGGGGGGGGGGGTACAAGTCAAAAGTGAAAGCAGTGGAAATAATTATTTGAGGAGCCTGTGGAGTCACATTGAGAAACACTGACAAATGAGGATGTGAAAGAGCGTTGTTGTGTAGATGTGGATGTGATAGGAAGCGTTAGGAAAAACATTGAGGTGGTTTGACCATTTGGAGAGACTGACGAGGAGTATGTGAGAGGTGGAGGGGGAGAGAGCGTGGGGAAGGCCAAGGATGAGATGGGGTGGAGAGGTATATGAGGGGGGGGGTGACGTGTAGGCGATTTGTTTGTGGCCACCCCGTATACGAGATTAAGGCGTCTGAGAATAGATAGAGGCGGCGGGAATATAGTATAATTATATAATATCCTTGGAGTGAAGAGGATGGGCTTTTAAAACACTAATAATGAATAGCCTAAATGAAAGTTATTAACACATTGATATTATGTATTCCACAGGTATCGGTGGAGAGTGATTCGCCCAACTCCCTTTAAATACGATTATAGTCTGACGCTATATTTCGGGTAATAGAAGTGCAACTAACGGAGATTAATACGAGTTAATCGTCTGAGTACATTGATGAGACAAACGACGTTTTACTGGCCTGCCTGCTTAACTGACAAGCTTCATGGCTGTTGGCCAGGTGGGCAGGAAGAGTGGCAAGTGAGCAAGAAGCCAACAGGTAGCAGCTGGCAGACGAGGAAGGCTGGTAGGCAGTCAGACTGGTCGGTTGGCAAGTATGACGGCAGGCAAGCAGACAGTATGCCAATATGTAGGCAGGCAGGTAAGTTGACAAACTGCCAAGCATGGAGTCAAGGGTAAGCGGCAGACACTACCAGGTAGGCAAAAGGGTAGTTGGCACAGAAAGGCCGGCAGGCAAGGGAAGGAAGATAGAGGAGGTGGCAGGCAGGTTTCACTTAAACCTGTTCTCTAGCCTTAAATTATGAGTAAGTGGCAAGAATTAGCCAGAAATAAATATTGCAGAACGTTGATTTAACACCAGTACGAGAAATCCTTCCTAAGAAGGCCGTTGGAATAGTACGTAGTCGGACGCGAAGTGCTGAAGATAACCGAGTCTTCCGTAATAAGTCTACCTACGCCGGTAAAATTAAGCCAATATTATGCTGTTATTTCGGGTCATTCACTAAAAAGTACAACTAACAAAGGTAAATATAAGCTAAGTCAGTTGTCAATTTATGGGCTAAAAATGACATTATACGGGCACCTGACCCCAGCGGAGCGTTCGTGCGGCGTGTTTCAAACCACGACATGCGACCATCCCCCGTGTTGAGTTGCTACTCGCTGATTGGTCAACCCGTGTCTGACAATGTGACGTCAGGGATTCCCCCATTAATTCCCCCTGGCTCTCGCACAAACCAACTTTACAGTAATTGACGAGGGTTTTAATTTTGCAAAATCAAACTTCATTATTTTTTTCTTCTGCACTCCTCAGATGGTATCACTTATAGAACACCCCTGTATATAATAATGTTAAAATAATGCACAGAGAATGCCTATTTATGGCTAAATATGAACAAAACCCGGCAACTTAGGAGTGACGTCATAGGCAACCCTGATAGTAACACGAGCCTTTATGTTTCTCCGCCCATCCTTATATTGCTTCTTTGGTACAGGATTACTCATACATAATATAAATATACTGGTATATTTAATTTCGGCTGATATGTGATCCAAGAGGAAGTTTGAGAATTAACGAGGGTGAGAGGTGCGTAGCCAGAAATTCCCTCCCCCCAGTACCACACTGGCAGAAGTCACCAGTAAGATGCCAAATTCATTTTTAAATATCACCCAAACTGCTTTTATTAAGATGCTAGAATGTCACTAAGACATGGATCTCAAGAAAACCGGTAAGAGATACGCAGGCATCACCATATTACCGCTGAGATTTTGCAGTAATGAAATTACGGTTTGTAAATTCTTCAATCATCAGCAATTTGCCTGTGGCTGGCCCGCTGGGAGTCTGAGTCTAAGACCACAGTCACTCCTACTCGATCTGTCGAGAAGGGAGGTGGTGACTCCCGCACCACTTCTACCATAATTATCACTTGTCTCGCCCTTGCTTTTGTTTTCTCCTAGTTACACTCTTATTGTTTTACTTCCTTTTATGCTATTCCCAGTTATCTCATTCATACGTTCATATATATTTACGTGCATGCATACATAAATCGGGAAGGCGGTGGCGCAATCGGCAGAGGTAGCCTGCAATCCTACCGGCCCGAGGTTCTGATCACCGCTGGGACAGGGAACAGTTATAAGGATTTAAATTTCATAAAATCAGACTTTACTGATCTAATAGAAGACTCGGTGACAAGTAAAAATACCCCCGTTAATAAGAATACACCAGTCCTGTATGAGACAGCCCTAGCATGTATTCAATATGGGTGTTAGCGCTGACACGAAGAGGTGTATGGTATGTAGGACTACTGGGTCTTGGGAGCAGGTTGTGAAGCCTATGTCCAGAGTCTGACAAATGAAAATAACAAAAAGATGCATACTGTAATGCACCATACATGCATGCATTCATACGTATTGATACATACATAATACATGCATGCAAGGATGTTGGAACCTTTATAAACGATAATCGATCTATCTATTGCCAGACGCCATGATCCCGTAAGGGGTGGCCATCTGACTCTGAGTTATTTGTTTTACAGGGAGGGGCACTAACCCTCCACCAACTCACTCGTTGACACGTAGGGAGCACGTATGGTTTGGTGATATGGTTACCACCCAGCGTTGTAAATGGCGATACGAACATAAGTTATACATACATGTGTCCAGAAATGCAAGCATACATAAATTTAGATGCATGCAAATGCCTACATACAGTACATTCATATATATACCTACATACCTACCTACAGGTTCATATTAAGTTATAGATACACATTCATTCACATTAGCTTCACTACAGAACGTACAGTACAGTAGAGTGTTAGACTACCTACCTACCCGTATGAAGCGTGACCTGTATTCGATATGGACGGTGGGTATTAGCGCCAAAGTGGTGATACGTGAGGAAGCGTGGCACGTCATAGGACTTGGACCTCATGGAACGGTTCATCAAGACATCCCATCAAGCCCGTCACGACGATGACGTATTATTTGCTACATTCTTGCTGTTTACCGACCCTTTTACTTATAATTAAAGCAGTGGTGGTGGTAGTAGTAGTAGCAGTAGTTGTTGATGTAGTAGCAGTAATAGTGGTAGCAGTGTAGCTTCAGATAAAGCTACTACATATCTTACTTACCGTCAAATTGCCTTAATGGCAATTAATTACCTAATAGATCCTCTAATTATCTTATAAGTCCTCCAATTACCCTTATTCGATATGTATTTCCATCAGCCTATAATTACCTTTTTACCCTCTGCTTGTAACTTCTAATCACTTTCCTTAATCACCCAATAATTATTAGCTCTAATTACTTCAATATTGCCCTTCAAAATTTTTTTAACACTAATTATCTCCTGTAAACTGATTACCTCATTGTAAACAGTAAGTACTTTTTAATACTAATGTATCACAAACCATCTGCTGTCATTATTCGGAAGTAACAGATTAGGTTTCAATTTTCCATTTTCTCTAATACGTCAAGGTGTTTTTAGTTGAAGAAAACGAGTGGTTTTACGGGCAACTAAATAAAAGTATAACATCTCGAGGCCTGCTAAACATCAAACCAATAAATCAACTTTGATATCCATTCTGACCCTTTTTCTGCCTAAAGATATTCAGATCCAATTAGTTTAGGATGTGAAAAGGAAAGCGTACTAAAATGGAGTCAAGTACTTCTATTCCCTAAATAATCGTAATTACACCGTGGCAATATACGCTGAACTCAGGATAATAATGTATTTATAAAAGGAATTGGGTTTTGTGTAGGTATATAGCTTCAATCAATATATTTACAAATTGTTATCAGAAAATACTGAGGTGAGCCAGCGTCGTTTGCTCTAGCATTTCTTTCTACCACGCTGGCGTTACCATGGCAACCAAGCATCACTTCCCCAGAGATGGCTTTATACGCCTCACTGTGTCCAACTTTGAAGACTTATTTCATCGCAATTTGGGGACTGGTTGAATAAATAAGCCTTGCTCATTTAATAATCATTGACATTGCTTATTTAATATCATGAGCAAATGAATATCATCTTTAATAGATTCATAATCTCGGAATCATTACTTTTTGTGCTGATGCTACAACTCTTATAGGAGTCTATTTGTTCTATCGATTATTATTGTGGATGCTAGCAATACTATTCTCTGTGAATTACTGGGGAAAAAAAAAAAAAAAAAGGAAGGTAACAAGGAGAAAGGAAAGAGTACAAAAGTATTTCAATTCAATTCACACCACGGTCTCTGCAATGGAGGAGTTAGATATGGGTTTTATTAACCCCTTTGTTTCAACGGGATTTCTCGAGTGTGAATTTAATTTGTATGAGGGAAAATGAGGATGGTTGGGGTAGTATGAGGACGTTGGGTAGTGTGAGGCTATGTTATGACATTTCCCCCTTCAACCCCCTATTTACCCCAGCCACAGAAATTGGCGGGATTTTTCATTCACCTCATGTGTCATCGTTTCATCCCACTTTTGTTATTTCTTACCTGCCACAATGTTCTTCACAAAAAGCAAAATTCCAACACCACGTTCATTGAATATGATAAATTCTTTGGTACAGACTCCCATTAAATTTGGTGGAATGGGATACTGGATGAACTCAGGCTGGGGTGGCATTCTTAAAAGACCATTATATATGACGGCAGATGAGTTATAATACCCGTTTTAGTAAGTAATTAATGTTCACAATGAGTTAATCAGTTTACAGGAGGTAATTAGTGTTAAAAGAAAGATTTTGAAAGGTGTTTGAAGTAATTAGTGACGAAAAAGAAAGATTTTGAAAGGTGTTTGAAGTAATTAGTGATAAAGTAATTATAGAGTGATTAAGGAACTCATAATTAAGTAAACAGAGGGTAAAAAGAATTTTAGGGTAATAGAAAATATATTCGAATAACTAGAAGATAATTACAGGGCTCAAGATAATCTGAGGGCCAATTTGAAGGTAATTAATGGCTACTAAAGTAATTTGACGGTTTATTGGGAGATACTCATAGGTTACTGCTACTCTATTTGAGGATACACTACTGCTACTTGTACTAACACTACTACTACTATGACTATTACTACTACAACTCCCTGAGATCCAGTAGTCCACTGTCACCACTTCGGCGCTAATATCCACCGTCCATATCAACTACAGGCCACGCTTCATTCGAGTAGGTAGGCAGTCTACTGTAGTGAAGTGAATGTGAATGCATGTGTATCTGTATGAGTTAATAAGAACCTGTATGTATGTATGTATGAGCAGTCACGTTCATGTATCTGTATGAGTTAATATGAACCTGTATGTATGTATGTATGTGCAGTCACGTTCATAAAAAAGGACTCGCATTTAACCGTCATTGTTGGTGATATACGGAACTTTTAAAGCAGTTCTGCATCTCACCAGAAGCGGGCACAACAGCAGCTAATACGAACAGGTGTGAATCCATTTTTATGAACGCGGTTGTAAGTGCAATATATATGTATCTACCTCTAAATTTATGTATGCGTGCATTTGTGGATACATGTATGTGTAACTTGTGTATGTTCATATCGATTAATGTTTTATAAAGGTTCCAACATCCCTGCATGCATATGTTTCTATGTATGAATGCATGCGTATATGTATGTATGCATGCATCCACGTAAGTATATATGAACGTATGAATAAGCTGGTAACAGAATTAAAAGAAGATAAATAATAAGAGTGCAGCTGGGAGAAAAAAGAATCAAGAGCGAAAGAGACCAGCGAGATAAGGGCAGACGTGGCGAGGGAGAGAAGCATCCGCCACCTTCCTCCCCGACGGATCAACTCGGAATGACTGTGGTTCCGGTGGCGGGCCCGCCACCTGACAGTTGCCGATGATTGAAGGGCAAATTGTTTACAAACCGTAATTTCACCATTATTCCAAAATTTCAGCGGTAATCTAATGATGCCTGCATATATCTTACCGGTTTTCTTGAGACCCACGTCCTTAGCGATATTCTAGCACCTCAACAAAAGCAGTTTTGGCGATATTTAAAAATTTAGTTTGGCATCTCACTAGTGATTCTGCCAGCTCGGTGTTGGGCAGGGATTGGGGGGAGGGAACCTGTGACTTACGCACCTCTCATCCTCGTTAATTCGCACACAAACTTTCTCTTGGATCATATATCAACCGAAATTGATTATCCCATTATATTTAAATAAGTTTACGAGTAATTCTTCAGCAAAGAAGAAGCAGTATAAGGATGGGTGGAATAGCACAAAGGCTCATGTGTTACTATCAGGGTTGGTTATGACGTCACTTCCTCCTAATTTGACGTTTTTTGTTCATATTTAGCAACAAGTACTCATTCTCTGTGTATTAGTTTAATAATTAGTTTATCCCAGGGTGTTTTATAAAAGTAATCGCATAACTGGAGTGTCAAATATAATAAAAATAATGAATTTTAATAATGTCGCAATATTAAAACGCTCGTCAATTAAGTTGGGTTGTGCGAGATGGTCTGGGGTATGAAGTGGGGAATCCCGGGAATCCGTGACGTCACATTACGTCATAAATTCTTTCAGGGAAGGGGTCTTATGTTGTGCTGTTTGTAACTCGCCAAACCCACCGCCTCAAATCCTTCAACGCTCCAGCTGGAGGGGTCAGGTGCCCGTAAAATGGCGTTTTAGCATAAAATGTACTTGACTCATTTACCTACATTATTTATTTCCGTTAGTTGTACTAATTAATGAATGACCCGAAATATAGCATAATATTGACTTAAATGGATCAATGAACCCTATTAAATTCCAATGACTGACAGCAGATGATTTATAATACCGGTTCCTGTTTAATATAAAAAAGTAATTAGTGTTCACAATGAGGTAATCAGCTCACAGGAGGTAATTAGTGTTAAATGGAAGATTTTGAAGGGTATTTTGAAGTAATTAGTGAGTTAAGCAATTATAAGGTGATTAAGAGAAGGAAGTGATTAGAGGATAAGCAGAGGGTAAAAAGGTAAGTATAGGGTAATGGAAAATACTTAGCGAATAAGTAAAGGTGATTAGAGGACTTGTAAGGTAATTAGAGGGTCTATTAGAAGGTAATTACATTGCTATTAAGGAAATATGATGGTTAATGGGGAGATACTGTAATTAGAGGTTACTGCGATTTTATCTGAAGCTACACAACTGCTAGTACTGCTATTACTGTCATTACTACTACCACTACTACTACTACCATGACCACTACCACCACCACCACCACCACCACTGCTGTAATTCCAAGGCAAACGGTGGGTAAACAGCAAGAATGTAGCAAATAATACGTCATCGTCGTGACGGGCTGGATGACATGTCTTGAGAGTCCGTTGCCTGAGGTCCAATAGTCCGATGATGTGCCACGCAGCCTCAAATGTCACCACTTCGGCGCTAATATCCACCGTCCATAGCGAATACAGGTCACGCTTCATACGAGCAGGTAGGTAGTCTAATACTCTATTGTAGAGAAGTGACTGTGAATGAATGTGTATCTGTATGAGTAAATATGAATCGATAGGCATGCATGTACACACACACACACACACACACATATATATATATATATATATATATATATATATATATATATATATATATATAATGTGTGTGTGTATATATATATATCTAAATGTATGTATGCATGCATTCATAGATACATCTATGTTGATATTATTTGTGTATGTTCGTATCGATTATCGTTTATAAAGGTCTCAACATGCTTCCATGCATACGTATGTATAATGTATGTATCTATATATACTCGTTTATGGATGCATGCGTACATGTATGGATGCATTATATGCATGCATGTAAGTATATATGAACGTTTGAATGAGTACATTAGCTACAGAATCAAAGTTAATAAGAGTGCAACTGGAAGAAAAGAGAAGCGAGAACGAAAGAGAAGCGAGATCATGGGAGAAGTGATGCGGGAGAGGGAGGCATCCACCACCTTCCTCCCCGGCGGATCAACTCGGAATGACGGTGGTTCCGGCCGCCGGCGGCAGGGCCGCCACCCGACAGTTGCCGATGATTGACGGGCAAATTGTTTACAAACCGTAATTTCACCGTTATTCCAAAATTTCAGCGGTAATCTAGTAATGCTTGCATATATCTTACCGGTTTTCTTGAGACCCACGTCCTTAGCGATATTCTAGCACCTTAACAAAAGCAGTTTTGGCGATATTTAAACATTTAGTTTGGCATCTCACTAGTGATTCTGCCAGCTCGGTGTTGGGCAGGGGTTTGGGGGAGGGAACCTGTGACTACGCACCTCTCACCCTCGTTAATTCTCACACAAACTTTCTTTGGATCATATATCAACCGAAATTGATTATCCCAGTTTATTTAAATAAGGTTACGAGTAATTCTGCAGCAAAAAAGAAGCAGTATAAGGATGGGTGGAATAGCACAAAGGCTCATGTGTTACTATCAGGGTTGGTTATGACGTTTTCTCCTCCTAATTTGACGGTTTTTGTTCATATTTAGCCACAAGTACTCATTCCCTGTGTATTACTTTAATCATTAGTATATCCCAGGGTGTTTTTTAAAAGTAATAGCATAACTGGATTGTTAAATATAATGAAAATAATGAAGTTTGATCTTGTCGCAATATTAAAACGCTCGTCAATTAAGTTGGGTTGTGCGAGAGGGTCTGGGGTATGAAATGGGGAATCTCGGGAATCCGTGACGTCACATTACGTCAGAAGTTCTTTCAGGGAAGGGGTCTTATGTTGTGCTGTTTGGATCCCGCCAAACCCGCCGCATCAAATCCTCAAACTTTAGTTGGGAGGGGTCTGCCCGTAAAACGGCTTTTTAGCCCATAAAATGTACTTGACTCAATTAATGTATATTATTAACTTTGTTAGTTGTACTTATTAATGAATGACCCGAACTATAGCATAATATTTAATTAATTTGGCAATTTAAACGGAGTAGGATGACTTTGTACTTTCTCTCTCTCTCTCTTGGTGTCCCCACCACCTTGCGCGACCGAAGACGTACCATCCCAGCCGCCTCGTTAGGAAAGATTCTGGGTAATCTTTGCGCAGGCAAACTGCCTGCCGCCTACCTTCTTTCATTCTCTTGTCTATGCCACCTACCTTGCATGCCTACCTGGTAGTCTCTCTGCCGCATACCCTGACTGCCTGCTTGGCAGTCTGCTTTCCACTTACCTGCCTGCCTGCCTGCCTACATCTTAGCAAGCTGTCTGCTTACCTGCCACCATACCTGCTAGCCGACCAGTCTGCCTGCCATTCCGCATGCCTACCAGCCTGTCTTATATCCTGTCAGCCTTCCTGTTTGCCTTCCTTGTCTGCCAGCTGCTACCTGTTGGCTTCCTGCTCGCTTGCCACTCTTCCTGCCTGTCACTCAGCCTGCCTGCCTGGCCAACATGCCTGAAGGTTGGCGGGGAGGCCAGAAGGTTGTCAGGCAGGCAGACTGGAAGGCAGGCAGGTAGTCAAGCAGCCAAGTAGGCAGGCAGGCTGGAAGACAGACAGGCTGGGGTGTAGACAGGCAAGGATGCCGGCGAGCAGGCAGACAGAGAAGCATAGGCTCTTCCTACAAATGGCGTTTGTGAGGCTAAAGTGAAGAAAATGTGAATATACTTCTGATTGATGGAGAGACAAGTTTTCTGACATTATTACAGGATCAGAGCGTGTCGCCTGTCTGCCTACCTGTCATACAGGCATCCCTAATCCTTTTTGGAAGCTTTCTCTCTTCGCCCCTATGAGAGGATCACCCTCCCTCCCCCCTTCTTTTTTGAGGGGTCTCCCCTTCAGGAGGGCTGCCCTCCTTACGTTGTACCTCCTTTGGGGAAGCTGGCTTCCCCTTGACAGTTGCATCCACTCCTTAGGCAGTTGTTTACCCCTTGCACTCATGCGTGGGTGGACCATTTCTCCCTTCGCCTCCTTGCCTCTGTTCCCTAGTTGAATAGTATCGTTTAATTTAAGGCCCTTATTCTTGTGCTTGGGATTCCGTAACACCTTTTGTTTACCGATTTCATATGCATAATACAGATTATTTATCATCTACTGTATATTAGAATCACTGATTATACACAAGGTCTATAAATGATTTACGCAAAAACAACTACTGTAAACTAACGAGATCAGCTTACAAAAGGCATTTCATGGCCTGAGACTTGTTATAAATATTCCTTGTGTGTGTTTTTTTTTTAAGGTAATGCATATATACTTTTATCGGTTCCCCACAACCTATATAAGAAGTGTAAACTCATTATAACAAATAGAGATGATAAAGTGTGTTTGTGAATTACTCCACGTCAGTAGGTAAGAAGAGACGTATTTATAAGCTTTCTCAAGCTTCAGTTGTGTATAAGATATTGCTATACCTTTTCGTAATTACAATTAGTCACTGATGGCGTGACTAATGTGACAAAAGAACATGATTCATGGCCATAAAGTGTCCTGACGATGTTTAATTATATCCCCTAGACATCTTTGGTTTTCGTATTATTTCATCCAAACAGGCTACGGTAAGAATCTTGTCCTGAGTTGTGTTTGACGTCACGTTCTCGCCAGGTGCCGAGGGGACGTGCATTAGTTTGTAGTATGATCAACAGGTGGCAGGCTTGTATTTAGCGGGGTACCTGACGTCATCTTGGCGGAAACGTGACGTCATCGCCGAGCAAGGAAGGGTTCTTATGTTTTCCTATTGCTGTCTGTACTAAATCGCTCGAAAACGAGATGTGCTCCCATGAGACAGGGGGTCAGATATGGCAAAAATGTGGCCGATTCTTTCTTCCCAGACGATTGACTTAGCATTATTTTAGCTCAATTAGGCGTGGTCTAATTATAAATATGCCCTAATAGACAATAGAAACATTATTTAGCTCGCTTAAAGGGTTAAGAAGTCGGGGTGAAATAACGGCGTTTTTTTCGAGATTTTTTTGCCCAGTCTTTACAAATTCCTAATATTAGCCCTAATTAAGCCTATTAACCCCTTCCATGCAAAATACTTTCCCTAGCTGAATGGTATCGCTTAATTAAGGCCAGTTTTCTCGTACAAGGGAGGCTCCCTAACATTTCTTTACCAATTTTATTTGCATATTATAGCTTATTATTTATCTTTTGTATGTTAGGAACATTGATGAATACACAGGTTCAATAAATAATATACACAGAAGGAGCTAAACTAACGAGATTAGCTAAGAGGAGGCATATTGTGCCTGGGACGTTTTATAAATATTCCCTTAAAATCCTTTATAAATCCATAGATTTTGTGTGACCTAGGCCCCTTCCAAACAGGGTAAGATCCCTGTCCTGAGTTAAGTGCCAAGCACAAGCCTGCCTCCTATTGATTATACAACAAACTAATCCATTTCCTCCTCAGCATCTGGCGGGAACGTGACGTCATCACTCAACTCAGGACCGGGGTCTTATGTTGTGCTGTTTGGAAGGGGTTCAGTTAGCGGAAAAACTATGTATTTATAAAGCATTTTAAGGGGATATTTATAAATATCCCCTTAAAATCCTTTATAAATACATGATTTTCGTGTGAGCTGACCACCTTCCAAACAGCAGAACATAAGACCCCTGTCCTGAGTTGCTTGATGACGTCACGTTCCCGCCAGATGCTTAAGACGTTTATTAGTAAGGGAAAGGAGAATATATATATATATATATATATATATATATATATATATATATATCTGCTTATATGAAGATTCATGAATATGCCCTTGGTAGCTACGTGGTTGGGTTATTAAAAAACAAACATTATTTTTATTTCAGCTACTTTTATTACACGTTACATAAGCTGGGGACATAGTAACAGCAGTCGTAGCCCCAGGCTTATCTGAAATGGGAACCCAGTAGACTGCAGGCTGAAATTTTGCCCTTCTGCAACCATCCTTCTTAAGAACTATAGCGAAGGGGTTAATGAGGCTGTACAGTACCTAACTCCTCCAGGTTGAAAAGTCTCTCCTATGCTGATAAAATCGTCTTCAGACAGCAAGAGCAAACCACAAGATGACCATCTGTTTCAATAGGCAAAAATTTCTCCATATGGTTTATTCATGGTCCTATTTTTCTCCTACAACTATACAAATGAAAGCAGAGTAAATAAAGGCAATTATTAATACTACATGCTACATTTAAAATACACCTTTTCCTACAGTTTTCTCATCTCAACTTGGCTCAGAACTTTATCTTTTTACAGCTTATGTTTCATGTAGATCTGTAACAGAATGGCAGCACAATACTATGGCTCTAAATCCTTTCCATAGCAATCCTTTATGAATAAACCCCTTTCACTCTAACCTGGTCTAAACAGTTACTTCTTCATCTTGAATGGTTGGTTGTAACAAGAGATTAACACTATAATATTTTGCTACTGCTATAATGAAGAGGTGCCAAAGAAAGGATGCAGTTATAATATTGTCTTTTTCTGCCGATGACATACATAAGCTTAAAAAGGACAAAACTCTGAGCCAAGAGAGCAAGAAAGGCCTATGTGTCATTTTAATTCCCAAAGACAAAGTTAAGACCCTTGCATGCTTGAGCTGGGATGAAAGTTTTACATCTGTTCATTCGTCTCTCTCTGTGTTTGTTCATGCTCTAGAGCCCTAGAATATTAACCAAATGACAACTGAAGAGTCAAATGACTCCTCTCCATACTCAGATGATCCTTAGGTCACACACACACACACCACGGCCATTGAGAAAACACCTCCATTTAAAGGAATACTGTATAATGCTGGTATTGACGATACAGGTGTTCAAAATGAAGTAAATTATGCCCTCATCACAACTTTCATACAACTCTCTGAAAACTGGTCAACTGCATACAACTCTGAATATGCACCTGTGTCACTACCTCATTAGGTGATGGTGGAGGTAGACAGAGAGTTAGGAAGCACGGTAGGTAGGTTGAAAGGTTGGTAGGCAGCAAAGGAGGGAGGGAGGGAGGCAGAAAAGTAGGTAGGTAGGTCAGCAGGTAAGAAGGTAGCTAGGCAGAGAGGCAGGTAGGGAGTTGGGTGGGCAACCAGGTAGGTAGCAAGGAAGGAAGGTAGGCATGGATGATCATAGAGAAGTAGGCAGGGAGACAGCTAGGAAGTACATTTTGAGGTGCAGGGAGGCAGGTAGTGAGGTAGGAAAGAATGTCAGTAGATAGGGAGGCAGAAAAGTAAGGAAAAGTGACAAGAAGTGAACATTAATCTCTTACATGCTATATGAAATATACACACTTTAATACCACCCAGCAAAAGGATTGCAAAGACTAACAGAGGGGCTGCAAATCCTGAGATCAGCGTATAACAAAGACTCCGCTTTACATAGCATGGATTTTACAAGGCTTCATCTTTGGGATCCTAACATGGCAACATGCAGCTACAGGGATGAAAGACAGGTGGGAAAGAAGGCAGAGGTGGTGGGACAGCAGATGAGTGGAAAGAGAATGAAATGAGTGAGATAAGTGTGGAATGAGACAGATGATATAGGAGAGGGGTGAGGGATGACAATCTGGTGTTACAAGTCAGCATTTAAAAGGGGGTGATGACAATTTTATGTTATTATAGTGAACAAAGTATTGATGTTATTGTACATACTCACTTTACCTTCCAACTCACAAAGGTTATTATGGCCTTCATTAACCATTTAAAAACTAAAGAGTCTTCAATGACATGTTAATTAATCTGGTGACATCAAGAATAAAATAACATTGATTCAGCCTTCATTAACCCCTTCACAAACAGAGATCCTGCCAAAGCAGAATAAAATAACTTAAAGACAGCAAGAAATAAAACAATAAGGGAGCCACAACACTGAATAGGTTAACCCGTAGACTATAATAATTTACTTTCTTTTTAGCTGACTCTTGCTATCTCCAAATGATTTTACACAGCTTAGGGGACTTTTAAACCTGGTGGGAGTAAATACAACCTTCTTACTATTTATGCTTTCTCCACACAATTATATTCAACTTGGGAGACATACTTCAAATTGGAGGGGTTAAAGCCTTCATCAATTCCATCAGTACTAGGATGCTCTCCTGCCCTGAACTTGTTGCTGCACAGAATAAAATGACTCCCTCAGCACAAGGGGTCAACCTACTCACTCCAATATAATGTCCTTATTTTAATTATTGCTACTTTCACTGGCTGATTCTGCTTATGAGAGCCTTTTCAAACTAGAGGAGTAAGATATATAGCTTTCACTAACCATTCCACAACTGTTACAACCTTTCTAAGCTGAACAAAACAGCATGGAGACAGCAAGAACAAAATAATACAGGTTCTTAGGAAGTGGAGTTTGAATACAGGTGAAAGAGAAAAAAATACAAGAAAGAAAAAGGTGAATAGAGATAGCTTTCATTAATTCCCTGAATATGAGTGATGTCCCTTTTAGTTCATTCTTGCTTCTACCAAACAATTTTGCTCAATGTAGGAGAGGTCTCTCAAACTGAAAGGGTTTGCTAAGGCTGCATCTAACCCCTACAACTCTAGCCTAAGCTGGGATTACAACATTTGAACATCAAAAAAGAAGGATACTCCACAGAGGAATGGGAGGAGGGGGTGCTGATGTAAAAAAAAAATAGTAATTTATCTCGATGTTTTCAATGTGCTATGCACTGTGCATTACATGTTGCTTTTGTGAAGTATCTGAAAGTGTTGTGGGACCAATCTTTACTTCAATTCTTCAAATTTTACTCAAATGGAGACAGGTGAGGTGGCAATAGTACGGTTTCACAATGAAAGTGAATCACAGTGACTTATGTCAGTCCTGGACTGAACTGACATGTAAATCTGTGTTTCTTTCAAGATTTAATCTTATTCCTATATCTATTCCATAGTATTACCAGTTTTGCCTGAAAAATTCTCCTGAAATGTAAAATGGGCAAAATCCCAGACAATTTTTAAAATATTTGAAATTCCTCCCCATACAAGGATAAAAGGACGATAAGGGAGGACATGTCTGGAAAAATAATGACATACGGCAGCCTTATCCAAAGCTGAATAAAACTGCCAGAACAGTCAAATTTACATCAAGGTCCCTAACTGTACTGCTTTTATCTGAGGCCACAACCTTCCCTTTATAACACTACCCTCGGCGGTTAAATTTGAATAAAGATCCCAATTACATGGCTTTTTTGGTGGAAGGGGGTTTACAATCATTTTCCAGAGCATGACTTGCAGCAATAAAATTTCTATGAAAGTTTCCAACTGTCCTGCTGGGCAAAATGAGGATGAGACAAGGGTGGTCCACTACAGGAACTTTTTCACTGAGCATCATCTTCATCTTCTTGTTCGTCATCTTGTACTACAGCTTGTTCTGTACTGCTTCCACTGTCTGACTCCTCTATGATGCTCTTCTGTGGGAGAGAAAATACAAATTAAAAAAGAAATCAATTTATACCGACATGACCACCACAGGTGGAGCCAGGGGTGTTGCCCATGCTGCCCAGCCAACACCCCTGTTTTATCGCACTGTAAGATTAGTATACAGTACAGGCATAACCCAGTTTAATGATGCAACTGGTTAAGTAAAACCCATCATTAGGCGGAGTATCGTATCTCGGGGTAGATTTAACATGTAAAGTATAGGGATGTGTTTCTGAGCCTTGGGTTTCCCCCCCAACCAAGTCCTAAACCCATTCAAATGAGTCCAAAAAACAAGTTTCTAGCTCACCTATACCCCCAGATAGCTTTAAAACAAGCTAAACTAGGCCTCCCTATCTCTATTGCCAGATGCCCTAATCCCGTAAGGGGTGGCCACAAACAAATCGCCTCCATGTCCGATGCTTCTTGTTCATATTTTTAGTTAGTTGTTTTCCAGGAAGGGGCACTAACCCTCCGCCAACTCAATCATTGTCACGAAGGGAACACGTGTTGGTTGTTATAAGGTTACCACCCAGCACTGTAAATGCTTTCCTTACAGGATATCATTTGGCTTGCCACTCAATGTAGAGTTACCCTAAAAACAGAGTATCACTACACTAAGTGGGTGTATGACGGGCACCCCCACCTACTACACCTAAACATAAAGTTTAAGTCTAATGTATCAAAATCGGTAGAAAAACAAAACAAAATCCATCATTATACCAGGGTTTGGCCATCGTCTGGCAGGGTAGGATGGTATTTCTATCCCCATCACTGGGCCGGGATGTCACATCTAGGGGTACTGAATCTCAGGGTCTGCCTGTACTTAATACATAGACTTGCATCTTCTACTGGCTACCATGATTATTTCTCCCATAGAAATGTCACGTAGACCATCCATGGTTGACAGATGCTACGAAGTTTGCTGAAGGAAAGGGGATGCCAAACCCTCACTACTCTGAAAGGTGATATCGGCAACACCTCACAAACATTCCTGGATTCATCCATGACTACAGCCATCACCTTTGTTAGAATAAAGATCCATCACCCATCATCCCATCCTACATTGCCCCATAAGAAGTGTAGAATAAAGATGCATGGAGGAAAAAAAAAAAAAAAAAAAGCACGATGCACATCCTTAAGAAATCCCTTTACGAGGTTGGCAGATACTGTACTTTCCCCACACTCACTATAATGTACTCACACAAGTACTGCCGTTGTACATTTGCTGAACTGCCCTACACTTCTTGCACTGCCCAAACACATACTGTATAACTCTTACCTTTAATGTACTGTATTACCCATGTGGTACTGTGTCTCCCTAAGCAGGGCATCACATTGTCACCACAGCCAACCATTTTCTGTCCAGGGGATGGCTTTGATAGGTACAGTATCTGTATATCTGGCCAATCCCCACTCTCAGAATATACTGCACACAGGTATCTGTCAGGGATGCTTCACATGGTGGGATAGGTAAAATTAAGTGGTCCAGTGCCCTTAATTCCTTCCCTATCTCCTGGAAGGATGATGATGAACTGTAGGAGACTTTGGGCAACATCAGCCTGCAGCCCACTAGGTTCACATCTAGATAAGCCTGGGACCACAACATGAGAAACCCCTGGAAAATAAAAAAAAATTCTCTCTACCTTTGTACAGGGGACCAAGTTGCAAGGTGTGTGTTGATCCAAGCAACTTCCTCTCTCCAGACTTACTGGCACCACACACAGACATCCCTCTCCATCACCTCCTGTGGACAACAACAACACTGAAAACATCTTACAAGCAGTTCATGACCACATCAGAAACTTCCCCTGTGATGATAGATGGACGCATGGACAGAAAAAAAACTTACAGACATCTTACAAAAAGTTTATCTGCACATCAGCAAATCATGATCAATCAAGTCTTATTACACATCTGAGTTTTCTTTTTTCCCAACAGTTTCCAGCAACTGTTAGGAGATAATTAATTGGTTCTGGCATTTGACTTAGCTTCCAGTCCGTTGAAAACATCAGCTATACCATGGCGCTCAGTATGGGGATTCCTTAACTCCTTCACTCCAATGATGTATTTCTAGTTTATTCTTGTTTCCTCCCAATTTTATTCAACTTAGAAAGGTCTTCTTGTGTGGAAGGGATTGGGACTGGTGAAGGCTACCATTTTTTCAACCACTCCAGTTTGAAAAGTCTCTTCTAAGCCAAACAGAATCACCAAAATGTAGCACAAATGGTAGTCTGTAATATGTCATCAGACTGAAGGTGTTAAGATGAAGCATGGCATCATCTGATTTGATCTGATCTAGGGAAGGGGTATAATGAGACAGTGCATGGCTTAATAGTGACATTAGTGTGGTCACCAGAGAGAAAAACAATGAGTGGAAAAATTAATCTACTTAACAGGCATTTTACTGGTGGTAAAATGAACAAAATGCAAAAGATTAGTCCATATTATTGAATCTATCTATTTATCTACCTATTACTGTACACATACTGTATTACTCTAGTCAAATATATGATGTGCCCTAAATTACGACCTTCAGGCATTTCTGTTCCTCCTTGACATACAGTATATGGTGCTCGATTTTCAGCCTGCAGTCCACAGAGTTTGCATTCCAGTAATCCTGGGGTCACAACAGTAATGATGCTACAGTATTTTACTAAACCTATCTATTACTTGACACATTCCTGTATCTATGTATTACTGTGCTTGACATAATTATAATCCTGTACCCTATCTATTACAGTATTTGACACTTAAATCTGTATCTATTTACTGTTCATTTACCTATGGTATGTACAGTGTGTGTTACATCAACTATGTATAGTACTAATCTATCTATTACTATACCTACGGTATGTCTTACCTGACACTTAATCATGTAAGGTACGGTATTTCTATTCTCCTCCAGCCTGCTGTCCACTGGGTTCACATTCTGGTGATCCTGGTTGTACAACAACAGCAACACCATTAACCCTCCGCCCAGGCCACATCACAGCACCATTCCTCATATGCTCCATCATCTTGGTCTGTCGCTTATAAAATGACCACACAATAAATGAACAAAGAACTGGGAAAAACCTGAGAGGGAAGAAACCATTATGAACATGGTTCTAAATAATTGGGGGGGGGGAAAAAAAAAAAATGCTGAAAACAACTGTGCGGTACGGCCCTGCCATTGGTTTATGCGAAATTTTGGATGACGGGTATGGTACAGTATTGAGTGCATGAACATGTTGCACTGTGTCCCTTCAAAATGGGGCTCTGCCCCACCATGGCCCTTCCATCCATTGAGACCTGACTGCATCACTGTTAAAATACTGTACCCTATCTATCTATCTATTGCCTGATGCCATAATCCCATAAGGGGTGGCCATTTGACTCTGAGCTATTGTTTTTATGGGGAGGGGCACCAACCCTCCACCAACCCACTTGTTGACACGTAGGGAGCACGTATGGGTTGGTTATATGGTTACCACCCAGCGTTGTAAATGGTTTCTTCACAAATAACTCACTCCCTGCCTAGTGGAGGGGAAAAAAAAAAAAAAAAAATCTTATTGCACAGGCATGATTATATTTGGCTGGGAGATGTTACAGCTTATGACGTCATAATTCACTCATTTCTGCATACCTGGTACTGTATTTCAATCACTTACCAAGTTACTAATCTCTGGTTTTTCCTATAGTTTATAAAGTGATTTAAATGGTCATTTATATAAAAAAATGGACAAAAATATGCAATTCATAAAAAAAAAAAAAAAAGAGGAAAAAGCAGAAATCACTGGTGAATCCACTGGGGTCTGCAAGTTAAAAATTACATTATTCTGAGTTTCTGAGGTGGCTGTTTATTGGGTGGGTTAAGCCCCCCCTTCTTTTTTCATTTACTGCAACAGAAACTAGCTAAAACCATCAACGTAACCCTTTACATCAACCAATTTGGTCTTAAAAGACAGGGACAGTGCTAGATAATCATCAAAATAAAAACCACACCAAATACACTCCAAATTAATGCCTTACTCTAACATACCACACCAAAAATCTTAATTACTGTACTGTGGAAAATGAAATAACTGCAATCACTCAAGATAACCTAACCATCTTTTATGTGTCTCAAATTACTGTCAGCCTTTATTACAAACTAAGATAACTAATTCTGAATGTCCTGTGTAATGAAGGCTGTGCATTTATAACCTGAGAACGAGAATATCAATAAACAGTTAAACAGGAAAAAAAAAAATAATAACATGGTGCCCCAGTTTTGTCCCCTTTGACATACCATTTTCTGTCCTGCCTCCCCGCTTACTATTCATTCCGTAGACCATGACGTTCCTACTCTGCCATAAAAATACCAGTTTCTCCTGCCTGTGGTGTATATAAATTATCTGGCTGCCATGATCAGGGATATTAGGAGGATGGGGATCAACGATGCCTCTTCAAAGTGGCTATATCCCCCTTGCACCATAATTTCCTTCCTCGTCACTCACAGTTCCTTCACCTGACCTTCAAAACACTGCCCTAGCACATGAATGACAAACTGTCTTACCTGTGGTGTGTGTGTGTAAGGACCTGTTCTGCTGCCACAGTAGGAAAACTCACGGCGGCCATCGGAGCGCCCGCCTCCATCCCCTACCACTGTTGGCCCCAAACTGTGCTCTTGTAAAACGTATATTTTGGCACCCATAGGCTCAAGTCCACTCTGCCAAGATCAGTTCACTTACCAAATTGACGGCAATCACATCCACTGCTGTCAGAAAATACGCATAGTCTCAGTATTTACGGTTGAACATACGAGAAAGTGACCATAGGCAACCGAAAGCAGATAACATCAAAGGAGCCGCCAGCATCCATCCACAGTCACACGCTCATATGACGTTATTTTCACTAATACAGCCACAGTAGCACATCGCAGGGGTCAATTCACGTACCTTATCAGCGCTAATTACCTCAAAATGCTCCAGTATATAACCATAGTCCTGAGACTAGCTGCTGTAATTGAGAAGGTGGCCTGAGCAGTCTTTGGCAACTATGTTGAGCAAGGGGGCAAAACTGACGAGAAATTTATATTTTGCGAATTTCCTTATCTTAAGGTTAATTTTCCTCATTCCTTGTTCAAATGCAGGACACATAATACAGCATCCATAGGCTTAATAGCAGCCTCCAAAATGACCTATTAATGACACAAGAGAGGGCCACAAAAATTAGTTCCCCCAAATGAAGTACGTTTCTTACTTGCAAGAGTTGCATGTCTTGGCTAAAGCCTCAGACCAGACTTATATCATACGACAATGCAGTTGAAAATTAAAACGATATTATGGTTTACGAAGTTCATCTATTATGCACTTCTACTGTAAACTTTGTGACCAGGAAACGTGCCATTTAGGGGGTAGTTACGTAGTACAATTTTGCCAGAGAACATGTGAAGTTTAAGAGCATATTAACTGACGTGACTGAATTAGTTCTACCAAATTAATGTTCATTTAATAAAATTCCTTAATCATAATCATCACACAAACAGATCGTTGGTTTGCACTTTTTATTTTCACTCCTTTAGTTACCAGACACTTCACAGCCAAACCAGGGTGCAAGCTGAGCGAAAAATAAGATCATACAGACCGATTTGTGATAACAGATTCGCTTCTAAAGGACTTGTTTATCTAAGAATTGGTTAAGGCCTTTTATGAATACGGTCCTAGAACCCTCACACGCCCCCTACAGAGTTACCAGATCACTGTATTCTCAGGAATAGGAGGATTTGATCAATTGAGAACGAGTTGATTTGCTAGAGTGGTTTAAGGTCTGGATGTATCAATATCCCTTTGACAGCATGAATGAAAAATATAAGAGAAACTTAATACCGTGATTATTTCTCTTCACCCATGGAGTAAAGTCAGAGAATACGAGTACTTCCACTGTTGGTAATACCGAACCAACACACTTTTTGGCTTTAAATAGTCTTATTCAACTATCTACGCACGAAATGAATGATCTATAGATTGTATTAGGCATATCCTCACCCCCTTACACCAAAGAAACAGTCCTAGAAAGTAAAATAGTCGAAATATCGTCATTTTTAAGCTGGCCACCGTGGAGTGAGGACTCCATGGCAACGTAGACTCAGACCCGTGTCATCAACTGAGGAGGCTTTGCTTACTCCTATTTTACCGTTTGTTGCTACATATTTCTAGTTGTCAGTGAAGTATATGATGTTAATGCAATTTATGTCACTATGAAAAAGATAAAAATGTCACACCTAGCGAATACTGTAGCGAAGTAGGCAAAATAAATCGCTGAGGTCCTAAAAAGCCTCCTAATCCATCATGATTATGTCGCACTTCTTATCGATGTATTGTGCAAGTTGAACTTGGGTATCCTCTTGTGCATGTGAGTTCTTATTATAATCCTCTTCTGTGTGTCACGTTCTTATGATAACCTCCTACGACTAGCACAGTTCTTGCCAAGTTTTAAGCTTAGCAGCTTTGAGTCAGCGTATCAGAAAAAAGCTTGCGATTTCTGTGGAGTGATTAGGCAACTCTGGCATTACCTTTGCACTGCGAGGCTGGGAGAGGAGCGGCTTACTTCGAGGTGTTATTAACCACTGTTTTACTCAAATCTCATTTATAATTTCATCCTAAGCCTAATAATCAAGATTTTGGAATGGGATAAAGTCCGTGAAGGTATGCAGTGGGTGATAAAGTGGAGGGAAGTGTGTAAAACAGGAAGGGAGGTGAGACGGTGTCAGGGTGGTGGTTGTGGTGGTGATGTATCCATGGCAACCAGCGGAGATGTTGTGGAGGGAGGTTATGAATGAAGGGAAGGAGGGATGGAGAAGGAAAGTTTAGAATGGAAGGAAGAAGAGAGATAGAGTAAATATAAGAACGAAGGGAGGGAGAAAAGTAGAAACAGGAATGTTATGACTGGAGAGAGGGAAATGTGGGAGAATGGAGGGGTTGTGATAATGATGATGATGATGTATCCGACCAACAAGGGGCCGTACCAAGGTATATTTCAGGGGTGGCCAGTATATTTTTGTACCTGAACCCGGTGAAATGGAGACTGAAGTTGCCTTTCACCTGTACTCCATCATTCTTCTCTTGGGTGATAGGGAGGGAACTAAGGGGTCTATTTATCTATCTATCTATCTATCTATCTGTCTATCTATCCACCTACAGACGGATACGCCTCTTGAAAACCGGTACCGTGTGTTGGCTGTCCATCTTAAATATACAATCGATTAATACTAGAAAATGATGCTAGTCACGAGGAAGTGCTATGGAAAGGATGTAGAGCCATAGCATTACTTCCCTTTTCTATTCTTTCTCTTTCTGTCTTTCGTTCTTTTTCTTTTTTCTTTTTCTTTTATTTTTTTTTTTTTTTTTTTTTTTGACAACGGGAAACAAGCCACACGAGGACGAAAATCTGGACCAAGTTAGAGTGACCAGAGTATAGACATAAAATTTGCATCTCTATCTTCTGTGCGGAATTTAAGAGTTAGAATATGGTGCTAGTCACGAAGAAGTGCTGTGGAAAGGATGTAGAGCTGCAGTATTGTCTTTTTCCGCCACTGAGCTAGGAGAAATAAGCTGCAAAGGGACGAAAATCTGGGCCAAGTTAAAGTCAAAGGAGTATAGACGTAAAATTTGCATCTCCCCGTCCTCAGTGCGGGGATACAACAAGAATTTAAACATTAGAGTATGATGCTAGTCACGAAGAAGTGCTATGGAAAGGATGTAGAGTCGTAATATTGCATTGTTCTGCCGAGTAAACAAAAAAAAAATCCACGATGATTTCATACAGTTTGCTTGTATTAAGGAAACACCCTAGCACCTTTCCCTTAGCGATTTATTTTGGTATATGGCTGAGTATAGCCTTTTTTACGTTATTTATGCAGAGTATGGCGATATTAGAAGGATCTATATAGCACGGAAGAGGAGTGTAAAGTGTAGGCAAAATAAATCGCTTAGGAAAAGGTGATAAGGAGGTTCCGAAGAGAATACGAATATAAATCTTGCCCCTAAAGTTAGAAAAAAAAAAAATCGTCTAAAAACAGATATATAAAACCGGCGTCATCGTACTGAAGGGGTTAAGCGGAAGGATTACAATATGGAAGCTCCCTAACATCTTTTCCTAAGCGATTTATTTTGATTATTACTCCTTGCTGTCCTATTGTGTGTTATATAAATCCCTCAAACACCGCCATACCCTTCACAAATAACACACAGAAGGATATTAACCAGCCATATCCGAAAATAAATCGCCAAGGAAGAGGTGTTAGGGAGCTTTCATACCCTACCAGAACACGGGCTAGAGAATATGAGACGTTATCGTATTAATGTAAATTACGTAACACATTTCATCAATTGATTTATTTCATACATCAATTAACATCATCATAGCAAAATATTAAACTTTTAGAGAATAACAAGAATAAAAGAACTAAAAATATATATACTCTTTTCACTCTAACTTGGCCCAGATTTTCGTCCTTTTATGCCACGACTCCAAGGCAGAAAACAGTGCTACGGCTCTACATCCTTCCCACACCACTTCTTCGTGACTAGCATCATATTCCAATGCTAATCACTTCGTACAACTCAGCATTCAAGATGGGGAGGTGGTAATTTTAGGCCAAGTTAGAGTGAAGAGAGTATAGCAGAAGACAAATATGCTTTTTAACTATCAACAAAAACAAAATATAAAGTAACAGTGACAGGCATACATTATCATTGGTTACGGAAGCTCCTTAACACCTCTTCCTTAGCGATTTATTTTGGTATGTCTGATTGATATTCTTTTGTACGTTATGTAGATTATGGCATTATTGGAAGGCTTTGTGTAACACTGTAAAGGACTGTAAGGTATAAGCAAACTAAATCGCTTAGGAAAATGTGTCAGGGAGCTTCCTTAACGCGAAAACGGGCCTTTGCATCAAGTAACAGTGACTTAGATCAATGATAAACGGGAAAGCAGTAACTACAAAAACAGAATGAAACTTTGGCAGTGGCTGAGAGAGAGAGAGAGAGAGAGAGAGAGAGAGAGAGAGAGAGAGAGAGAGAGGAAACTTATTTACAAGGGGAGGCAGAATTGCAGAAGGAAGGAAAGACAGGGTGGGGGAGAGGAAGATTCACAGATCGAGTGAGAAAGAAAGAAAAAGAGAAAAGAGAGAGGAAAAAGACAGACTGACAGGAAAAAAAGAGAAAGAAAGAAGAAAGGAGACAGACTGATAGACAAGAAGAGAAAAGAGAGATTTGAAACAGAAAACCATTTAAACAGCGGGTCCACCGAGGGAGGCGACGTGGGGAGGAAGTACAGCAGGCGGGAAGAGCTGGTTGGGTTGATATGGAGTCCTGGTGAGCTGGGAATTAAAGCCGCTAGTGGCTGTGGAGTTGTAGGTGATGGTGTAGATTAAATTGTCAGGCATAAGGACATTGTAAATACCGAACACATCACCGCTGGCCGTCTTAATCTCGGCTTTGTTGTGGTAGTTGTTGGTGAGAGGGTCGCTGGTCTCATGCGTGTAGCTGTATGGACGGATGGGCTGGGGACACGGGAAGAAAAAGGAGTTAGGGGATTTTTTGATAGTGGAATATTGTGTGTGTGTGTGTGTGTGTGTGTGTGTGTGTGTGTGTGTGTGTGTGTGTGACCATAAACAGGAGTCCACTGCAGTAAATCATTTTCAAACATTCAAACTCATTTCGTGTAGTCTTAAGATAAGTCGAGAAGGACAAACATATGGAGCAAATAGTTAAGGAGAAGTATTTATAAAGCATCATCATAATTTCTAACAAACAAGTCTCCATTGTAGCTGATTTATTTACTTATTTTTAAAAGTCATAAGTGTTCCCGAAGAAGTGGGTGAGTCGTGGAAGGACACACCAAAGGAGTAAACAGTCAAGGGAAAGTGGGCACAAATTATCTTCATAAATTTTCACGATAAACAAGTCTCAGTTATTATTATTATTATTATTATTATTATTATTATTATGTTCTGGTTTCAGCGTCATCAATATTATTTAAATCTAAGAACGAGGCATGTGTGGTCAACTAACCCAGACTGGAGTGCCGACTGTGAGTGCCTGGGCCTGGGGGGCTTGGGGTACCTGGGACTGAGTGCTGCGGGGTCCTGGGAATGTGACTGGGCCTGCTGGGAACTGAGGACTGGGGGCGGCTAGGACGGCGCCAACCACAGCAGCGATCACCAAAACCTGAAAAAAAACACGAAAGTACATTAGTCACCCCTTCATCTAACCCTAAGTTACCGCCTCTTTGGTGTTCAGGGAGATAGAAAATGGTGCGTTTTTGATGATTGGCTTTTTTTTTTAGAATAATGTGTGCTTACCTCTTGTGATGATAGCACTAGAATTACTGTTAAGCTTCATATGAAAGAAAGAGAGGTGGGAAGAGAATTTGAAGATTAAATTATTAGTGAGAATTTTTGTTTTAAATTACGCCATAATCTTTGGCGGATGCATACACTCCTATCCAACTCTCTTCTATAATTTTACGTGACGTATCCTGCTTTTTTGAGTCATTTTTTTTTTACGAGTGTGCTTAAGAATCAACTAACACATTATTAACTCCTGCTCTTTGACCTTTCTCTTTCTTTCTGTCTATCTTTGGCCAGATGTCTTAATGCCGTAAGGACTAGCCACAAAAAAGTTCGCCTCCATGAAGCTCCCTCCTCTGCTATTTCGCTGCCCTCCCTCCATCTCACACACCACTCATTCTCATATATCTCTCCACTCGATCCCACCACCTCACCTATCCTGCTATTTGTCTGCCTTCCCTGAAACTCATACTACTCCCTCCCATCTCTCCACCTCATCCTTGGTCCCCTGATATTTTTGAAAGCTCACTGCAGACTACCTTCAAACTTGCCTTCATTTTTAGAGCGGTGATTTTAGCGTGTGCTGAGGGAGGGTTGTGTGGTATGGTGTGGCTGGAGGTGGTTTGATGTCCAGTCCAGGTCTCACTCTTTATATATACCACACTGGCCTAAGGTGACCGGATACTGGGGGAGGGGATAGTTGGGTCGAGGCGGGGCGTGAAAGGATGGAACCGGGAAAGGGGAGGGGACAGAGGGGTCAGGGCGGGGCGTGAGAGGATGGAAGGGGGGAAAGGGGAGGGGATAGGCGGGTCGGAGAGGGTAGGAAGGGGTAGGGGCAGGGGATAAGAAGGGGAAGTCACATGGCGTAACATCCTCTACCTCTGACCCACCCAGCCTGACACTTTTTCTCTTCACCTGTGGCACGCTGGTTGCATCACGCCCTCCCTTCACCCGCTTCCGCAAAGAAAAAATAAATAAATAATAATAATAATAATAACAGTAGTAGTACCAGCAGTAAAATAATAATACTAATAATGTGTTGTATAATTATTTCCATGTGTCTGACTGACCCAGCCACAACACAGAGTAAAGAGGCACCTTTTCAAAGACGTAGCCACTTCCAGGTGTAGCAAAAAAGGTATTGAGTCTTTAATTATACATTCCAAGCTTGCAGGTAAGTATAGTAAAAAATCCTATGCAATTTTTCTTACAGTATGGGGGCGGGGGAGAAAGGACACTACCTGGCCTTTCCTGCGTTTCGTAAGAGGTGATAAAAAGGGGCGGGAGTAGGTGATCGAGACACCCTTCACTTAGTATTCCTGAAACAATCCCTCCGCCAAGCAGTTGTGTTGCAGGCAGCCTCGTAGCTCCCAAAACACGAGAGAGAATACGAGGAATATTCTCTCTCTCCTCTGATTCATGTCCCCCCACTTACTATCTATAAAATATATTTGTTGTGGATATCCGAAATGTAAACAGACGAACATGTGAAGAGGATGCGGGATGTGGTAGGGAAGATGAATTATTTAAACTCTGCGCTACATTTGGTCGCTTTTCCGCTAAGTTAGTCTGATCTAGCAACAGTAAAAATATATAGGCGTCATTGTAAAGAGGTTAGCTTGTGTATTTATTTATTTTTTTTATTCTATGTGTTTTTTCAGCTCCTTCATAGACAAAGATGCTAGTTAGTTTTGTTCATTACACGCAGACAGACACAGCACAGGCACGGACAGACAGACAGACAGACAGACAGACACACACACACACACACACACACACACACACACACACACACACACACACACACACATGCCAACACGTATGTGACATAATTTGAATCTACCTGTCAACCTATCGCTTTAGATATTTGTGTGCACACTTACAGTACATACAAACATACAGACACACATGTACGCATATTTTATCTGTCTATCTATCGATCTATCTATATATCTGGGTATCTAGGGCGAGGCAGGTCCAGGAAAGAAGAAAAAAATCACAAAAAAGGGAGCACTTTCAATAGCGTTCCAGTGAAATGGTTCATTTGTAAAAACTACTAGGTGATTCCCTAACACCTTTACCTATGCGATTTACTTTTTTTATTTTTTATGTAAAGAATAAGGAATCGAGGGCTAGAAGCCTGCAAATTGTTCCCTCAAGGAAAAAACGAAAACAAGACAAGAGAGAGCCAAACTCAAGATCAGCTCATTTCGAGATGCCTGGACACACTGCGTTTAAAAGACTGGAGATCATAGGCAGTAGGAAATACAGACAGAGGAAGGCGGTTCCAGAGATGACCTGTTGTATACATGAAGGACTGAGAGTAACAGTTAACTCTTGCATTAGAGAGTTGAGCAGGAAAGGGATGAGAGTTTGCTGCTAGACGGGTGCTACGCGCCCGCCGTAGTGATGGAGGGATGCATGCAAACAGATCAGAGGTGCAGTGACCATTGAAGTAGCGATAGAAAAGGGATAAAGATGCAACAGTGCGCCGACGAGACAGAGATTGAAGGGTACCAGTAAGAGGAGGAGAGTTGAGATGAAAAGCCTTTGACTCAACCCTATTGAGAAAAGCTGCATGTGGGAAGCCTACCCACACATGAGAGTTGTACTCTAAACAGGGGCGAATAAACCCGTGTATAAAGTCAACAACGGTGCAGGGGTAAAGAGGGCGCGGAGTAGGCTTAGCACACCTAATCTCTTAGTAGCAGATTTTACAAGAGATGTAATATGACCTTCACGAGACATACCCCGAGAGAATGAAACCCCAAGTATGTTTAACGATTCATCCCGCCGAGGACACGAAATCAATTTTATAAAAGTTTAGGTTAATATTTTATCTCTAATCAAAGCACCACAACGATGTCTTGTTATTTTTTTTTTTTTTATCTTGGGAAAAATCTTCTCGAAGTAAAGGCGTTAAAGTTTTCTCGATTACCCTTTCTACTGTAAACAATTTTTTTCAGTAGATTTTTTAGTATTGACAGACGTCTCTCTCTCTCTCTCTCTCTCTCTCTCTCTCTCTCTCTCTCTCTCTCTCTCTCGGATGTCCTTTGCCTTTCATTCTGGATTCGGCTACTTGATATATATAAATTTGCGGCTGGGAAAGGCGGGATGATATGGACGATGATGATGATGACGATAATGACGACGATGATGATGATAATAATAATAATAATAATAATAATAATAACAAACAACAATAGCAATACTGTTATTACTACTACTACTACTACTACCACTACTATCACTGGTTCTACTACTACTACTACTACTATTACTGGTTCTACTACTACTACTACTACTACTACCACTATTACTACTCAAGACAACAATGATGACCACGAAGAAGATGATGACGATGATGATAATGATGACATACACGCAGTAGGCGTTTGTCTTATTAACTTCCTTTAGAAATAACGTAAATTTCATGGTATACAATCCAATCTAATCTATTATACAAGAATTCATACAGCTATACATTTACTGACAGATTTTTAAGGCCATCCTATGCATCTTCGGATCTTGAATTTGGCTCTGTTATCTTGTTTTTGTTTTTTTCTTGGAGGGAACAATTTGCGGGCTCCTGGCCTTTGGTTCCTTCTTCCTTGCATAAAAAAAAGTCATATGGGGTATTTTAATAGGGCAAAGTATAGTTATTTCCTTTATTCACTAGAGTAATAAAGTGTCATTGGAAAATAATGTTTGATATAAAATACAGTAAATATTATAAAGTACGTATAAACATTAAAACATTACATAACAAACATATATTATAAACATATATGTAGGTATTACCCATATAAAGTAATATAATAACAGAACTATATTTAAACATTACAATATCAAAAACGAGGCTAGCTATACTGATTTCAAAACACGAAACAAACATTTTAAAACATTATAAAAACACATTCTGGCTAAAATGATATAAAAAACGGGAATATAATGTAACCACGAGAAAAACACATTATAACAGTAAAAACAACAATTATCCTGACTACATGGAGGCTCCTGAGTTGCCAAAAACAGTAAAACAAAAAAACAATAAAAACAATAACAGTGACTTAGATACTGGTGAAACTAAACAGAGGTAACAGATGCAACGGTTATAAACAGAGACTTTGGCTGAGAAAGAACTGTTAGCCATGTCAACAATTCTAACACTTTCTAACATCGCTTGTAACACTTTCTAACTGGTTGTAAACAGAAAAAACTTTGGTTGGGAATGAAGAGTAAGGCCGCAAATCCTAGCACTTTCTCGACAAATTCTGGCACTTTCTAACACTTTCTAACACTCTCCACTGCGCCGAGGAAAAGAAATGTGAAGGATTTGTGAGCATAATTATATCTTGTCTCTCTCACCAGCTCTTGAAGGAAAAAAATTGAGAGGTTGCTTCGTAAACGCTAGATATAAGTTTGTATGTATTGTGGCGGACGGTATGCAGACGCCTGACAATGGTGGACGCACTGGACGGCTCTGCGTGTGTGTGTGTGTGTGTGTGTGTGTGTGTGTGTGTGTGTGTGTGTGTGTGTGTGTGTGTGTGTGTGTGTGTGTGTGTGTGTGTGTGTGTGTGTGTGTGTGTGTGTGTGTGTGTGTGTGTGTGTGTGTACTCATTATGGGACACACTACGTCACCCCCTTAAATGTCCGCCCCCAAATCTGATCGAACCCAGGTCAGGACGGGTGGCAGACGCAGTGGTGGGGGTGGTGGTGGGGTGGTAGTGGTGGTGGATGGGGGAGCGGGGAGTGCGGGAGGGGAGAGCGACGGTGCAGTAATGGGATGTGCAAAACCGGATAGCTGAATTGGAGGAGCGACCTTGTGACAAAAACTGACGATGCGTTAATAAGCAAGCTCCACATACGAGTAAAAGGGAGAGAATCAGAATCCTGTGATAGTTACATGACGAGATAACCCGAAGGAGTATATCCAAGGTCCCCAAGCAAGGAGGAGAAGCAGAGTGAAGATATATATAAATGCAAATATACCCCCTCATCAACTTTCGTCTCTGTGGAATCAAGACTCATTCACTAATAGCTGAGAGACAATATTCACTTGAGAAGACCTGAGGGAATGTATATGAGGAGAGTACAAGGTAGAGATGATATGCAGAACTGGCGCAAAAGGAGGGGGTTAAAAAGAACATGAAGAGAGACCCAGAAACAGAGACCAGAAACCCGTGCTTCGTGTTGCTGAAGAAGGCGCGGTTGTGGCGGGTGGAAGGGCTTGCAGGAAGGAGAGATGATATGTAGGATTAAGGCAGGAGGAGAGGATTAAAAGTGCTGGTATGAACAGTGCCCGAGAAGGAGTTAAGGCAGCTCAAAAACCCGCGCTCCCTGACGCTGATGAAGATGGCGCTGCTGTGGCGGATGGAAGGGCTTGGTTGTACTGGGCCAGGGTCTTCACAAGGCGGTAGACGAAGCCGCTGTTGCCCGTGACGTTGTAGATCGTGGTGTAGATGTAATTATCGGGCATCAAGACGGAGTAGGAGCCGAACACATCGCCCGTAGCCGTCTTAATCTCAGCCTTGTTGTGGAAGTTATTGGTGAGGGGATCGCTTGTCTCGTAGGTATAGCTGTATGGACGGATGGGCTGGGGATATGAAAGAGAGAATTGTAAGGGGAAGGATGGGGATGAGAGACTGACTAGAAGAGTGTAAGGGGAAGGAGGAGGGTGAATTAGAGACTGACTAAGAGTGTAGAAGAAGATGGAAAATAAGACTGACCGTAAGAGCGCAGGGGGAAGGATGGAGAAAGAGAAACTGACTAGAAGAGTGTAGGGGGAAGAAGGAGGGTAAGAGACTGACTAGAAGAGTATAATGGGAGGGAAGAGAGTGGAGAATGAGAGACTAACTAGAAGAGTGCATGTGAGTAAGGTGGAGAGTGAGAGGGGGAAACATGGATGTGATGGAGGGATGGAGAGACATATGTGAGTGATGATGATGATGATGATGATGATGATGATGATGATGATGATGATGATGATGATGATGATGATGTTACTAACAATAAAATACAATACAAACAAAATACATCGACGCATCAAGAGAGAGAGAGAGAGAGAGAGAGAAATCATACTCACCCACACAGGCTCCTGGTAGACTGACGCTCCTGTGGGCTGTGGGCTGGGGTCTGCTGGGAACTGAGGTCTGGGGGCTGCTACGACTACTGCTGCGACTACCACGACAGAGACGACTACAACCTGAACCAGAAAATACACGATTCGGTTTCTCTCTCTCTCTCTCTCTCACACACACACACACACACACACACACACACACACACATACACACACACACATACACAGACACAGACATACACACACACACACGACCAAAACTGAACCGCAAAATACACGAATCAATCTCTCTCTCTCTCTCATCTCCCGAACACCTATTCCTAAGCGATTTATTTTTTTCACACCTTACTGTCCTCTTCTGTGTTACATAAATCCTTCCAATATCGCCATACTCTGCATAAATAATGAACCAAAGGAAATTAACCAGCCAAATCCAAAAATAAATCGCTAAGGAAGAGGTGTTAGGGAGCTTCCTTACGACTACAAAGTACATTATAGTCTGTTTTCATTTGAGGGAACTGGGCCAATCTCACATGAAATTCAATGAGCCTTTGCTATGAGATAGAAATGCGTCTCCTTGGTTACTAGTCAAAACAACCCTCCAGTCTGACTACCCTTGGCCACCAACTGAGCTGAGAGAGAGAGAGAGAGAGAGAGAGAGAGAGAGAGAGAGAAGCGTGAGCCACGTTAAAGCAAACGAACTGAAGATTTTGCCTTCATTTTCGGGTGAGTTTGGCGGATGTGGTGAAGAAAGACGAGGTGTGGTGAGGTGTGGTGCGGAGAGACGAGGTGTGGTGCGGAGGGACGATGTGTGGTGAGGTGTGGTGAGGCTTACGGCACTCTGATGACCATGGTGGATCCCTCTACCTATATATACCGAGGCAGGGAAGGTCAGGGGTCAGTGTGCTGGCGCCAGGAGAGGGGGAATGTTGTAAGAGGGACATCTGAGGAGTTCAAATTTAAAAGAGAGCGTAAGGAATTTTTAGCACAGTCTCCACGGATTATTTTGTTTTTTTCTCGTCTATCTATCTATCTATCTATCTCTCTATCTACCTATCTATCTATCAATCTATCCACTGTGTTGCGCGGGTTCGATCTCAAGAGAGTGCTTTTTTTTTTCTCGTCGCATCAAATGCTACTAAGGGCGTAGGTTAGTCTCCCAAATTTCAATGATCTGGACTACGCTAGCCTTGCCCCGGGCCCCTACCCATCAAGGGGGGATAATATGGGACTGGGTAGAACTTTAAAATCAATATAAACAATTTCTACTGATGCTTCACTTCTGTCTGCAAGAATATGCCAATACTACTACTACTACTACTACTACAATAATAATAATGATAATAATAATGATAATAATAATAATAATAATGTAATAAGTCTCCGAACTGAACACATTAAGAAGATTTTTATCCCCAATAGTTTTAAAATCGATTGCAAGAAATTCCAATCCTGCTCCTCCATATGAATCAAATAAAACCGCTTCATATTTCCACTTTATAGTTGCTCCTCTCTCTCTCTCTCTCTCTCTCTCTCTCCACTTTCGTATTTCCATTTCTTCTCTACTTTTGTTCTACTTTCTGTTTTTTTAATTCTTCATCTTCATCATCATCATCTTCTTCTTCCTCTTCTTCATTTACATCCTGGGCATCATCGTTAGGGAGAATTTTAAATATAAAACTCTAGAATCAATAACAAAACCTTTCACTCCCGCTCGCCATAGGTATTCAATAACCCCATCCACATTTCCAATCCGTCTCCAGTTTTCCTTTCGGCTTTTCTACTCATCGAAGCAAAGGAACACTTATAGCAAGCAGGCACTTTCTATCCTCGCCTTTCTACCCCTCCACCTCTCCCCTCGGACAGAAAGAAAAGGCTGAATGGACCGAAAGGGCAAAGAAAAGGGCGGGAAAAGAGGAGGCTTGACCCTTGCTTCTCAGTAACGTGATATTTAGATTGTGCTCATGGGGACTCGTCTAACCTTCCGCCTTCGTGTTTATGTTCAAGCCAGTAGTTTTCCCGCCTTTCCTTCTTCTTGTTCTTGTTCACCTTATTCTTGTTCTTCTTCAGGTCCGTATTTATGAGCAGTTAAATGAAACAAGTCGCCTGATTTTCTTTCTTTCTTGCTTTCTTTTTCTAATAGGGTGGAACGTCATGCTCTTGTAAACAATAAAATAAATCCATAGAGCCACGCGCAAAAAGTTCCCCATCTCCTCTTTGCAGGCGGTGGCAGTGGAAAGTGATACAGGAACTATTTTTTGCGCTACCGGTATGAAGGAAGAAAAGAGGATGAGAAGGATGGGTCGTTTAGGGAGTAAGAAATCTGGAAGGCAGGATACGCTTGGAGAGGACTGTCAATTAATTCTTTGGCATTGCTGTACGTGTTCGGGGTGAAGGGGGTAAGTTAAGGAAGGTTTGTAAATACGGAGCCAAGACAGACACATTCAATGGGGCGGGTTTTTGTGTGTCCAATCCTTTCCTCTCATTGACCTTCCCCCTTTCTTCTCCCCACCTCTGCCCCCACCCCTCCCCCTTCTCCCCTTCCCCTCCAATCCCCTCCTTCTACCCCTTCCCCATCTCCCCTTACCTCCTGCTCCTCTCTCACTCCATCCTCCCCTCTTCCCTTCTTCTCCCTCTCTCCCCTTCCCCCTCCTTATTAACCCACTTGTATTCATTCATCTTAGCATCCAATTCTGTCACATTAATATCATCTCTCTTCGTTTTGTCCCAGTTTCGTCTCTTCTTCTCCGGTCATCACCACCACCATCACCACCATCAATCATCATCATCACCACCACCACCAGTCATCATCATCAACCTAATCATCATCATCACCACCACCAGCAATCATCACCATCATCATTAAGGGAGTTCTGCTGTTGCTTAAGATTCTGGTCAGAAATTTTTGTGAAGTAGGTACCGTCTTGGCTTCCTATAGTTTTCTCATCTTAACTTGGCCCAATTTTTTTCCATTTCTTGCTTATTTCACGTAAAAGACGGAATAAGACAATACCACGGCTCTAAATCCTTTCCACAGCACTTCTTCGTGACTAGCATCATATTCTAGTGTTATTCTCCTGCAACAACTCAGCATTCAATGTGGAGAGATCGCAATTTTAGGTCTCTCTCTCTCTCTCTCTCTCTCTCTCTCTCTCTCTCTCTCTCCTTAACCTTCTCACTTCACCTGTCCAATTAGGCAGATTTAAGGGACAGGTAGAGAGAATGTTCACTGCGAGATTAATTGCTTGTGTGTGTGTGTGTGTGTGTGTGTGTGTGTGTGTGTGTGTGTGTGTGTGTGTGTGTGTGTGTGTGTGTGTGTGTGTGTGTGTGTGTGTGTGTGTGTGTGTGTGCCAAGTTAAGGTGAAAGAACTACAGCCTCGTCGGTCCTTAACATCTTTTCGTAAGTGATTTATTTTCTTTTACTACAACTTACTGTGCCCCTCCCTGTTACATAAATCCTTCCAATATTACCATACTCTGCATAAATAACGTACAAAAGTATATTCATCAGCCATATCCAAAAATAAATCGGTAAGGAAGAGGTGATAGGGACCCTCCTTACCCAACAAGACTACGAACCTTCAACAAGTCATGTCCGGGGCTGCCTTGAACTTGCCAGAGGAGAAGGGAAGGACTGAGGAAGGCCAGGTGAAGGAAGGTCGGGTCAGAAGGTCGCTAGGGAGGGGAGGTGAGGAGGAAAGACGAGAGGGAAAGTGAGGAAAAGGAGGAGGAAGAGGAGGAGGAGGAGGAGATGTGGGAGGGAAGATAAAGAGACGTAAGGGATGTTGAGGAGAAACGGAAGAGAAGAATAGGAGGAGAGGTAAGAGAGAAAATGATGGCAAGAAGGAAATACAGAAGACGTCCTCGAGCACATTTGGTTAAGAGGTAAACTAAAGAGAGAGAGGAAGTACACCTGAAGTTGCACACACACACACACACACACACACACACACACACACACACACACACACACATTCAGAAAAACAGCCACAGAAAAAAAAAAAACACAGACTCAACCCTTTCTCGCAGCCAGAGAAAATCACCCTTCCAAGATTCTCTCTCTCTCTCTCTCTCTCTCTCTCTCTCTCTCTCTCTCTCTCTTTCAACTGACCCCATCCTTCGCTCTGCTCGACACCACCCTACTATTTTTCTTTCTTTTTTTTCTCACTGTTAAAAGTTCATGTTTCATATTCATAAAGTATTCTCAGATTATGTTGTGTTTGAGAGTGTTTGTGTATGTGTCATAGATTTAGCTGTCTGTATATCTGTCTGTCTGTCTAGGTATGCATCTATTTTTCTATCTCTGTCTATCATTCTGTCTTTCTGTCTTTCTATCTCTGTCTCTGTCTGTCTACGCGTATATCTTTCTAGCTATCTGTCTGTCTGTCTGTCTATCTAGGTATCTATTTTTCTATCTGTATGTCTATCTGTCTGTCTGTCTATCCATCCAACTGTTTAATTTTCTATCTATATATCTGTTTGTGTGTGTGTGTGTGTGTGTGTGTGTGTGTGTGTGTGTCAATTTTTTACCTGATTTTAAGCCAACATAATGGAGGGGTTAAAGATCACCCAAACGTCTCACCTTTAGTTTTTAGAGCAATGTGCAAAATTTCGTGTAAAAAAAAAAAAAAAAAAAAAAAAAAAACATAGAAGTGTATGACGGCTCTGAAGGGATGTGCTGAGGAAAAGATGTAGAGCCACAGCAGTGCCTTTTCCTGCCACTTAGTGATATGAGTCGCAAAAGGACGAAAATCTGGGCCAAGTTAAGGTGAAAAAGGAAATAACCCCGTAGGTCATAACCAGCAACCCAGAGCTAACCTGACCTCTCTCTCTCTCTCTCTCTCTCTCTCTCTCTCTCTCTCTCTCTTAGGCTGAAAGTAATGGAAAAAATTGGTAACTTTCCAAGGTATTTAATCTGACTGACTTGACCCTTTCAATTACCATCACCTCTTCAATTTATTCTCTTTAATTTAGAGAGAGAGAGAGAGAGAGAGAGAGGTAACAGGCAGGTGGACTTGTTACCTGATTCGCTTACCTGGGAGTGATTAGTGTATTATTAAATCTATGTTACGCTGCTGTGTTGACTCTCTCTCTCTCTCTCTCTCTCTCTCTCTCTCTCTCTCTCTCTCTTTCTCTCTCACTGTCAGACTGAGCCAAAGTTAGTCCCGAAATGATAGTATGTTGTATTAACACTCTCTCTCTCTCTCTCTCTCTCTCTCTCTCTCTCTCTCTCTCTCTCTCTCTCTCTCTCTCTCTCGCTCTCTCAGCCAGGATTAGTCTCCACCTAATAAAGTGTTATATTAATTTGCTTTTGATCGTGTCTTCAGCATTTTATTTCATCCATCAATGCACAGCTAAAATTCACCACACACACACACACACACACACACACACACACACACACACACACACACACACACACACACACACACACACACACACACACACACACACACACTCACGCCGATCATGTCAGGATACCATTTTTGTCAACTCGTATGTCTTAGCTAAATGAAAGTAGGATAGAGGCACATCCAGTCTCTCTCTCTCTCTCTCTCTCTCTCTCTCTCTCTCTCACACAGAATCTAAGCTGTTGTGGTCTTTATTTTACTATTTCTCTACATTAAAGTTTTTTTTTTCTTTCACTACTGGCTGCTCTCTTAAAATTAACAACAGCTATTGGAAATGGTGAGAGAGAGAGAGAGAGAGAGAGAGAGAGAGAGAGAGAGAACCATCCCAGCTAAAGGGTAACTCACATATCTTAGCCTATTGAAAGTAAAGACGAAAGGCATCTGAGTAAAAAAATAAAATAGAAATAAAACTTTAACCCATTATATATTGCATTTGAGAGCAAGAAAAAGACTGATTTAAAGAGATGACATTAAGGATTAGTGCAGATTAATTTTTATGAATGGAGTGGCCTTTAGGTGACAGTGTTGTGGTGTCTGAGTGGAAAGGAGGGTGTGGTGGGTGTGGTGGTATATGTGGTGTGTTGTGGTGTGGGACGCGAGGAGGGTGTGGTGGAGGTGTTGGATTGTAATGTAATACTGGATTGTTTTGGTCACACTTCCGGATGATGGAGAAGAAGGGGGAGGAGGAAGAGAAGGATGAGAAGAAAATGATGATGATAATGAGAAGAAGGAGGAAAAGGAGGAGAAGGAACACTCACAGACCACCAATCTCCGCCAACACAAATAATAATAATAATAATAATAATAATGATTTCTTCCTGCATCCCTCAATAGAGCCACCTAAAAATCTAATCAACTCTTCCTTGACCTACTGTCCACGTATGCACCAGATATCATTAGAATTCGATACCAACTTTCTGAGACATCTTGTGCACAAAGAGATACGCGTGAATAAATAACCTCCTACCGACGTTGTTCATGGAGAGAGAGAGAGAGAGAGAGAGAGAGAGAGAGAGAGAGAGAGAGAGAGAGTGGGGTGTGAAAGTACTATAAAAAGGATAGAAAAAGAAATATGTAAATCTGATATGTATATAGGTCAGGTGGAGTGAAACCCAAGCCTCCTCTCTCTCTCTCTCTCTCTCTCTCTCTCCAGGTGTTTCTCTACTCATTAAGGAACCCCCTTCCCACGACACCTCCCACCCGCTCTTACATCATCTTGAACCTCATCTCTCCATGTCATTCTCTATCCCCATGTCCTCCTCCGAAATGAGAGAGAGAGAGAGAGAGAGAGAGAGAGTGAGAGAGAGAGAGAGAGAGAGAGAGAGAGAGAGAGAGAGAGAGAGATTCTAACTCACTTATTAGGACATCAGTGAAGGGGCGTCGGTTACATCACCAATATAAACATTACCGGTTTTCTAAGCTGACTACCCGATTAGAGAGAGAGAGAGAGAGAGAGAGAGAGAGAGAGAGAGAGGTACGCCCTTTTGAAAACAGCCGAAGCGAATCATGTTTTGTTCACGTATTTCCTGAGAAAAAAAAATAATTAACTTCCTCTTTCAATGGTAAAAAAAATAAAGATAAAAAACTAAAAATAAAGGTAAAGGTAAAGGTGAGAAATTAATTATATCTCTATTGCCATTTACCTTTCCCCTCTTACCTTATCAGTAAAGAGGTATTAACATTTGAGGGAGGGAGGGAGAGAGAGAGAGAGAGAGAGAGAGAGAGAGAGAGAGAGTCGTTTACGCAAAGGTCAGCTCTTACGCAAACTATTAAAAGAAAAAAATTAGGAGTTTTTATGCTAAGAATTTGATTGGAGGAAAACATGCAATTCTGCTTAAGAGAGAGAGAGAGAGAGAGAGAGAGAGAGAGAGAGAGAGAGAGAGAGAGAGAGAGAGAGAATCACTTCCTGTCGATCAATTTTCCGTGAGCGCAGGTCCTAAATAATAAAAATAATTGTGTTACATAATAAAAATAAATAACAAAGTATTTTCCTGAGTGATACCTTTTTTCTTTCATTTTTTTTTTTTGTACAATCGCAGTCAAAAATCAGTCATCCCCCCAGAAGCAAAACATCCTGAAACGCAGTAACCCATGCATTTTTTTTTTTTTCGCGATTTTATTTTTGTCTTTTTCGTTTCTTACTTCCTGTGTGTGTGTGTGTGTGTGTGTGTGTGTGTGTGTGTGTGTGTGTGTCTCTCTCTCTCTCTCTCTCTCTCTCTCTCTCTCTCTCTCTTTAAGTGTAACAGCGCATCCCTCCTGCTTGCTTTTACGAAATTAACGAAAGCAAGAAGTTTTTGTCTAAGTTACGTCAGTGGTGGAGTGGCGACCTTCAGGCCTCTCTCCCTCTCACTCTCTCTCCCTCTCTCTCTCTCTCTCTCTCTCTCTCTCTCTCTCTCTCTCCCAAGTTCAGATGGAAGCGTAGTTTTTTCTTTTTTTTCAATTCCGTTCCTTCTTTAATCCCCTCTCCCTGTCTGTCTCTGTCTGTCTGTCTATCTGTCACGGCAGATGAGAGAGAGAGAGAGAGAGAGAGAGAGAGAGAGAGAGAGAGAGAGAGAGAGAGAGGAGAGAGAGAGAAACCTTCATCCTTCAATAAGGGTGATAATGCTAAAAGGTTTGCTAATAAAAGTGACCCTAAAGACCACTGACCATCCCATCCATTACGATAATTTCTTCAGTT
>NC_136965.1:1712500-1762500 GCF_032717465.1 Coenobita brevimanus
ATGTCGGCTACTTCATTGCCTAACACCACGACTCCCTACCCTTCCCTCTTGCCTTTCATCACGGGGTTTTTGTTGTTATGTGACCTGCATATTTCACATCCATCTGGCACCTCCGACTTTCAAATTTCACATCCACCCAGCACCCCCCCCCCCTGTTCTGATGGCCTGGGAGGTATAGGAAGCATCTTAGTAACCGTTTCTTTGCGACTTATTACGTACCCTATCCTTCTCTCCTTCCTTGTTTCATCACAGTTACTGGGTTTGGGTAACAGTGTATCTCATAAACGATTACACACACACACACACACAGTAGGTTTTTCAATATTTTCTTCTGCTACGGAAATCAATGTTACAGAATGTTCTCTAACTTATTTCCTCTCAAAGTCAATAATTCTTTCACTACTATGGACAAGGTGACTGCTTGCTTGAAGTCGATGGGTCTACTCAGGCAGACTGGGGTAGAGCAACAACAACAACAACAACTACGGTACTACTACTACTACTACCATCACCACAACCACAACCACAACCACCATCATCACCACCACCACCAAAACCACCACCACCACCAATACTACTACTACTACTACTACTAATAATAATAATACTACTTCATCTCTCTCATTCACCATTCCACTCCAGTCATGCATACAGATAATTACAGAAGCCATCACACACACACACAACCTTTCATACTTTCACCCACAGCATTTTTCCCCGTCACTTGTCCTAACCTGAAATGTAATAAGAACAACGAAAAGAATAAACGTGAATAATAAGTACATTGATCCTTACTCAGATAATTCCGTAACAACTTTTTTCTTACGATTTTTTCTGTTTCTACTCTAAGTCCTTTAGAAAATTTCGTAATAACTATCTTCTTGCGATTTATTTTGCCTGTTGCTTATTAGGATACTTTTCTACCTAGTTATTTCAGACAACTTTAAATCTTCTTACTCGTTCCTTCAGAAAAGTTCGTAACAATTCTTTGCCTACGATTTATTTTGCCTGTTTCCTATTTAAATCCTCTTCTACTCTGCTTACTTCAGAAAATTCGTGAACACTTTTTTCTTGCGATTTATTTTGCCGATTACGTATTACGATCCTCATGTACTCTGGTTACTTCAAAAAAAATCGTAACAACTATCTACTTGCGATTTATTTTACCAATTACATATTAGGATCTTTATGTACTGCTCTCTTGCTCGTTTGAAAAATTTCCTGCAGTGCCACCACATGAAGTCGTCCCCCCTCCCCCCCCTCTCTCTCTCTCTCTCTCTTTCTCTCGTGTCCGACTCTGGAAATAGATTTCACAGCCCGTTCCCTGAGGCTCAGCAGTCCTCCTACATACATTACACCTCCACATGTCACCACTTCGGCGCTAACACCCACCATCCATACTGAACACATGCTAAGGCTGTCTCATACAGAAATGGTGTAGGTACAGGTAATAGCGGGGGTATTTTTACATGTCGGCGATTAAAGACTTTTTTTAATTAATTCAAATCCTTAAATTGACTGACTAAGAGGATGCATGTAGGTGATGTGGAGGAAGGAAGAGGGAGGGGGAGACCGGGGATGAGGTGTGGAAGGATGGAGCTGAGAGGTATATAAGGGAGGGGGAATGAATTGGGGGAAGGGCAGTCAAATGGTGGGTGACAGAGCGACTTGGAGAGTTTTGTCTGTGGCCACCCCTTTGCAGGATTAGGGAGTCGGGCTATAGATAGATAGACAGAAATTGCTCCTTTACCCCAGCCTGGATTCGAACCCGGGTCCATTAAGACTACAGGCCACCTCTCTACCCACTCGGCCACCGCCTCCCCTTTCAAAATGTCATCTGTGAGGGGCGTGAGGGACCAAAATGCTATGGAAAGTTTGACGGAGGTTATCTCATTCACGACGGTGCAGTTCCAACCTTGACTTTTATATATTAGTCAAAGATAAACACAGGTTGCATGGATTATATCTGTGTATGTATAAAAAAAAAAAGAATAAAAAAAGAAAAAATGGAAAAGGAGGATGAGGATGACGATAAGGATGATGATGATGATTTATGACGATGTGATGATGATGATGATGATGATGATAAGAAGAAATTTCGAATGTTTTCAAAATGAACCCGAAAATGCAATCTCGAAACGCAATGCACATCGTACGCAATCCGATATAATTAATTCTGACTTTCAAAATATTAGCCATGGAGAAATTCAAGTTGCGTACATTATATTTCTACAAGTATATGTTAAAAAGGAAATTTCGAATGTTCTGAAATATAAAATGAAAAAAATAATCCCAAATCGCAATGCATCTCGTACCTGAACGGAAATGTCCAACCTTGGCTTTCAGAAATCGATAAGTGAAGTTACAAAAATAAAAATCAAGAAAACATTATGAACTCAGTACGGTATTGTAAAACGCTGAGAGAGAGAGAGAGAGAGAGAGAGAGAGAGAGAGAGAGAGAGAGAGAGAGAGCACAGGGAAGGAAGAGGTGTTAAGATGTTAGAAATCCCGCCAAAATTACAACAGCGCTTGCATCATGTCCGTTTTTTAGTAACTCCGGGAACACGCCCTGACCTTTCCCTGCACACTACGCCGATAAGGTCACCTCATACCCGGGGGCAGCTGTGGGTGTGACCTGCCTTACCCACTCCCTCTCAGTCTTGACCTAGTGAGCTTGGGTCATGTGAAGTCCGAGTTGTATAAATAGGAAGGTTTGGGTGCAGGCAAATCAGTTCCTTCTTCGGGTTTGGCCTAACGAGAACGCAGCCTCCTCTCCTCTCCTCTCTCAACTCAAACATCATGAAGGTAATCAGTATAAATTTATGCGTTACTTTTACAACCTCCGGACGATTTTACTCAGCTTTTTAAACTATTTCGAAGTTTAAAAATTCAAATATAACCATCAATTCCACGGATAAAGTCAAAATCAGCTTCCATCAACTTCTAAAAACATATCCCCTCGTCTCTTCCCAACTCAGTCATCATGAAGGTAAGCAATATGAATTTATACGTTAATCTTATTACCTCCGGACGATTTTACTCAGCTTTTTAGACTATTTCGAACTTTAAAAATTCAAATATAACCATCAATTCGAAGGCTAAAGTCAAAATCAGCTTCCATCAACTTCTAAAAACATATCCCCACTTCTCTTCCCAACTCAATCATGAAGGTAAGAAATGCGATTTTATGCCTTAATATTGCTACTTCTAGACGATTTTACTCGCCTTTTTAGACAATTTCGAACTTTAAAGATTCAAATATAACCATTAATTCGAGGGTTAAAAGTCAAATTACCTTTCATAAACTTGACCAAATTACAACCTCCTCCTCTTCCTTCTCCTCCTCCTCCTTCTCATCTTTCTCCTTCTCTTCCTCCTCCTCTCCCAACTCCATTATCATGAAGGGTGAGCAATGTGATTTTAAAATGTCTCCTTGCTGCTCTGAACAGTTATATAGATATTTAGACTCTTCATATTACCTGTCTTGTTCTAAATTCAGATGCAGCCAGAAAGACGAGGAATCAAATCTGGTCAGTTTCTCTTCACCTGTCTAAACATCTACTCATCTTCGACCTATCTCAATGAAGGTGAATTTTTGTGATTATATATATTTCTCTCTCTCTCTCTCTCTCTCTCTCTCTCTCTCTCTCTCTCTCTTACTCCAGGTGATTTTTATTTAGCTTAATAATGGTTTTTCGAGCTTGAGGGATTAAGGACGCGTATTCTAGTCGGTTCAGCTCCCTAACACCTTTTCCTCAGCGATTTATTTTGCTTACTACACCTTACTGTCCTATTGTTATATAAATTCTTCCAATGCCGCCATACTCTGCATAAATAACATACATAAGGATATCAACTAGCCGTATCTAAAAATAAATCGCTAAGGAAGAACTGTTAGGGAGCTTCCTTAACCGACAAAAATACTGGTCTCTCTGAAAACAATTTCTTACGCTGGGTGGTAACCATATCAATAAAGGCCAGGTGGTCTAGTGGCTTATGGTGCCCCAATTACTTGTAGCCCATAGTTTTAAATCCAAGGGTTAAATGGGTTTATTTCTCACGCAGTGCTAATTAGGGAAGAAAGACTGGTCACTCACTTTAAATATCCGGACTCAATAGCCTAGCCCCGGGTCCCTACGTTTCTGATGCGAAAATAAAAGAGTATATGATGGCCTGATGGAGATCTTTACTTCATCTACGTAAATATAAATGATAAATGTACGGATAATTGAGTGAATATTATTACAGTAAAGCGCGCGCGCACACACACACACACACACACACACACACACACACACACACATTAAGGTCTAAGTTAAATGATTAGCTGAAAAACATCATGTAGTCTCTCTCTCTCTCTCTCTCTCTCTCTCTCTCTCTCTCTCACACACACACACACACACACACACACACGTATGCACATACACCCTCTCTCTCTCTCTCTCTTTTTCTCAAGCCCGACTGTCTCCTTCAGGCGGTGGCAGTGCTGGCCGTATGCGTGGCTGCCGTGTGGAGCGCCCCCTCCCCACAACAACAACAGCAACAACAGTTCAACCAAGCAGCTGTCCAACCCGAGCAGCAATGGGTAAGATATTCCACGATTAATTTATTTATTTATTCACGACTTCCTATTTGAGCTGAAGGAGTTACGTATTTCCGCCAGATTAAAAAAAAAAATAAAATAAAAGAATACAAACAAACGCCTCAACGTGAAAGTTAAATTTGTAGGTCACTTGAAAATACAAAAAAATTGTTCTCGGTTTCTTGTTTTTGCTAAAGATGAGGCAACTGGTTCGAATTGGTTGCTGGTTAACTTTTTGCCCGTCGGAGGGTTCATGCTGACTGATGCTCTGGTTAACTTAGATTATGAGGAGTACCTTGACATGGTTTGGCCTTGTGGGGTGAGTGGAGAATGCAAGATTGACTAGGAGAGTGTATGCATTTGACGTGGAGGAGAGAGGGAGACTGAGGATGGGGGAGAGGAGTGGGGGTGATGGTGAGCGGGGATATAAAGAAGGAAGAGAAGGGGAGAGAGCGGCCGAGGATGAGAGGGGAGACTAAGGATAAGGTGGAGAGACAGAGCGAAGAGGTACAAGTGTGAGGGTGGTGTGGGTGCACATATATATGAAGCGATACAGGGGTAATACCATAATAACACTAACTATTTTCTATTCATGAATACGACACGCATCTCAACTCATTGCTGCCTTGCTGCTTGGGACTGTATGCAGAGGGTACTTGGTAAACTTTCTTTTGCCACGTGGCACATCGGTACAAACTTAAGGTTCCCCCAATTACTATATTAGCTTTTAAAAACTCAGCACCATCCTCAGCAGATCTTGGTGTACAATAAAGGTAAAGAACTGCCTCTACTCAATATATCTGGCTGTACAGGCAGTCGTGGTTATAAGAGATGTGTTTTAAATAATCATGACTTGCCAAACACTAGTACTGTAAACTGGGAAAAACTTGTAATTTGGCTTTCTAGGTAACAGTGGAGACTTAATATGCATTCTTTCCATCATTCATTGTGGATTTTATGGCGAAAATGAACATACAAAATATGACATAATAATGACTTACTGTAGTAAATAAAAATCCACTCCTTCCCTCAGCTTACAGTCCCTTTTCTTTTACATTTTAAGTAAGAAGTGACCGACACAGTGATGAACTTCCAAAACTGCATAGAGGTAAAGCTTCCCAGTGGTGACTTGCTGGGCTCCTCGTTGGCCCTGGTCACTCATGGCTGTATCGTACTAAATAACAACTCCTTCTCTTATTTTCAGCCTATTATCCCTTACGAGTTTGCATACGAAGTGGCTGACCCAGAAACAAACAACTATCACAACCGAGTTGAAATAAAGCTTCCCAATGGTGACGTTATGGGCTCCTGGTCCTACTTACGACCTGACAACATGATCCAGACCATCGTCTACAATGTTACCGGCAACGAGGGATTCCGGTACACCATTTCTCTCGTCCCTTACCAGCCAGACCCACAACAGCAACAGGGACAGGTTAATCAGGCACAACAGTCCACTGGAAATGTTGTCTAATGCACTGTTTCTCTCTCTCTCTCTCTCTCTCTCTCTCTCTCTCTCTCTCTCGGACAGTTTCACACTCATATAGATTTATAGATACCGGTACTGTACATACATACACACATAATTCTGAAACACACACACAAAAACATGTACACAAGTCATGTCATCTTATCACCGTCACGCACTGTTTTCATGATGTTATAATCATACGGTAGTCTTCCCCTTGAGAGTTATCAATTTATTTTGTGCAATCTCTTACTTTAGTCCAGTATTAACTAGTTACCCTATACAAGTAATGAGGTTTGCAGTGTACATTAGTTGCATTAAATAAAACACTTCTGATATCAAAATGAAGAAATCGCTTACAGGATCATTAATCGCAGCTAAAGATATTTCATTCTGGCTAGCTGCTGACAATTTGTTCTGTTAATGGAGAACCCTGCTCAGTAGTAGTAGCAGCTGTAGCCCCAAGTTCATCAAAAAAGTGAACACGATGGATTGCAGGGTGATGCTGCCCGGCTCTAGCAGTCCACCATACTCCTTTGGGGGGAATGGGAGGTAGTTGAGGATCATATATAACGTCAAACCAAGCACAGGAGTCGCTAAATTATATCAGTGCCACCATATGAAGAACATCCTTCTCCAGCACTAAAGCCTGCCCAGCAAGTAGGCTAGTTAACAAAGCTCATTTAACAGTCCTTCACTCTGATGTTTCCTCAAAGCAGAACAGAGCAGAAAGGTAGTCACAGGAGCAAGAAATAGGGTCACTGAACTGAAGGTATTAATGGCGTCTGCTACAAACTCCATTTCTACGAATGATGTTCCCTAACCTGAAGAAACTGCCTAGTGGTAGGAAAGATTTCATGTCACTATTGAGTCATTAACACAAACCCACACAATTGCAAACGCTGTAGACTTATGCACCAACAACCCTACTCAGTACACATATTAAACGCCACTACCTATACTCTTCTTTACTATACACCTGTTGTTTAGTTGTTGTTTTATTGAAGTTGTTATAACTGTCATGAGTCCTGGCTGGCTCTAGACAAGTTAATTTAATATTAAGCAGTATTTTCATTGACTCTGGAGACTTCCTAGCAACTCATCTTTGGTAAAATAGTATTGCATCACCATTATAAACACGACCTATTATCCTGCCTTTGGTCGTGCCCACACAAATGCTTGCTGGTGTGGGTGGGAGTTCTGCATCGTCGTAACCAACAGAAGGTCTTGCCCACACTCAGCCGTGTTCAGTAAGCCACTTGTAAGGGTTAAAGTGATGCAAAACTATTGACTGTACTCACCCACATCTACAGGCATTTGATGTGGACATGGTCCTAAGATGGCGTAATCGATTTATCAGACTATGTCATAATATTCTGTAGTCATTTATATCTCTGCAGTATTAACAGTCTATCTATCTATAGCCCGACGCCCTAATCCCGCAAAGGTTGGCCGCAGAAAAAACGCCTCCAAGTCGCTCTGTCACCCATCATTTGACTACCCTCCCCCTAACTCACTCCCCCCTCCCTCATATACCTCTCAACTCTATCCCTCCATCTCATCCCCAGTTTTCCCCTCCCTCTCCCTCCCTCAACCTCACCTACATACACCCTCTTAGTCAGTCTAAATAACAAAGAATATTAACATGCTGTATGCACAACAACTAGCAAAGATGAGACATATAACAATGTCTTGTGTGTTATTTATATCTCTGTAGTATTTACAGAGATTGCCTAAATAACATACAAGAATATTAAGATGCTAAACACTGATATAAACTGGTAAGGACGTTGTGCGTCTCCTTAGTTTATGAGCATAGGATTTCACTTTTTACCATAGCAAGGCTGATGTATTTTCTTACGATGTTTTCTGTTTGTTATTGATTTTACCTGTACCCATAAATATTGTTGAGACTTATAATTGAATATTTTTCTTATACGGAGGTTTGAAATAAATGAAAAAGAAAAAAAGTATGTTCTTATCACCCTTTCCACTATGTAACCACAATATATACAATATGATTTACTCAGTTACAGAATTGCATTATACTTTTTTTATTCTAACTTGTTCAAGATTTTCGTCCTTTTGCACTACATTTCACAGAGGTCAATGAATGTAAACAACAATACTTCAGTTCTAGATCCTTTCCATAGCACTTCTTTGTGACTAATATCATACTCTGACGTAAATCTACTGTTACAACTGAGCACTGAAGACAGAGAGATAGCAATTTTAGGCCAAGTTAGAATAAAGAAGGGGATAGTAGTCCTCATTTAAAGTTAGGGATGTTATCGTCATTCACCATCGTTCATTTATAGCGGCTCAAATACGGTTACATGCTTTATCCCTGGTCACCTAATGGCAGCTCTCCATGCTGCTCAGTCTCTTGCAGCCTCTCTGTTCAGTCTCTTAATCCTGACATCACACATTACGACCTCATCCCGGGTCTTTTTCAGTCTGCCTCTCGCATCTCTGCCCTCAACAGTCACACCTTTCACCCTCTGCACCTAGCTGTTATCCTTCATCCTCTCCACATGCCAAAACCATCTCAATCTACCCATTCTCATCATAACATTATCAGTCGTTGAAATATTATAAGCTTTTCCGCACCATAAAACTGAAGTATAAATTGAAGGGCATTAATAAACCGGTTTTATAGGTAAGAATGGACCTTTAATATGCAATTTTTGGTGTAACGTACGATGGATTAAAAAGTATAAAACATACAAATACGTGACAAATAACAACATCTTACTGTACTCCTTAACCATTTCAATCAAATGTTTATTTTTCTATTTATTTTTGCTACTTACAGACTACCGTATTATACTTAGCTCAAGATTTTTTGAACTCTGTGTTGCCTCTATTATCTCTTTCATTACAAGGGAACTCTGTCATACCAAATATCAGATTTTTTCCTTTTTCTTTTATGTACAACTCTGGGCATAGGCTTTAGTTACAGACCATTCCATGAGGCCAAGCAGTCCTCCTACATGCCATACACCTCCACTAGTCATTTAGAGGTATGAAAAATGAAATAAGGAATAAATCATATGAATGAGGGCATTAAGTATATTTTCTCCAAATTTTTTCTTCATTAATTTCTGCCACTATTGGCTGGTGTGGCTAAGCTAACCCTCACAGCACTGATGATCACACTTTTAAAACTGAGAGTACGAAGGAATACGCTCTAGAAAAAATATACCGTATCTCAGACTGGAGTGGTTGTATATGTTCTTAATTAACCCCACCACTACTAACATTCTTCCAAAGTTGATTAAAAATAATCTGGAAGTAGCAAGAATAAAAACAGAAAGTATATCACTGGATTAAATTGGTTAAAAACTCCAGATTTCATGCAATCAATCAACAACGTCAAGCTTTACCTTATATCAAATATCCATAGAATTCTGAAAAAAATTTATAAATACTCTTTAAAACAAACCTTGATCAACTGCATTTCAGTTTAAACAAACTCTTTGAGCCAACTGAACAATCCTTTAAAATACTGAGAAAGTTCAGTACAGTGTACAGGTACATATGGAAGATGTGACCAACCGACCGACCATGTGATGACTTAGCTTGGGTTCAACTGTACTGTACAGAGCCCAGAGAAAATTAGGACACAAAAATGTGAATACTTAGTGTGTTAAACTGCATCTAAGACCAAAGAAAATTAGAACAAAAAATGTGAACACTTAGGGTGTTATACCGTACTGTATCAGAGGCCACAGATATTTAGAACACCAAATGTGAACACTTAAAGTGTCAGACTGCATCTAAAGCCAGAGAATACTGTCCTTGTATCAGAACACAAAATGTGAACACCTGAGGTGCTAACTGTATCTAACAAACTAGGGTTGGTTGCAACTGTACTGGGTAGTCAGCTGCATAACAAACCTGAGTTTGTACACCATGAAAATGACTAAACACATACCGTAGTTTAACAAAGCTTTGGATTTAAATTTCCATTACTTCCCCAATTACTTCATTTTACAGAGGGATTACTGTAATATCTGGATGCTGCATTGTAACTTGTACTATTTTTCTGATACCAAAGTAAAAAATTTTTGCAACAGCACAATCTCCGCAGCTATACAGTAACAGGTAATCATAGACCTCTAAATTACTGTACAGGTATATTCTTTGTCTAATGCCTGTACAATAGTAATAAAGAAATATCTTATTTAGCTATAAAGAATTAAGTCAGTTCTCACCTAAAATCTAAGATATGTTAAGGTAATATGCTATTATACATGAAACAAAATTAAAATAGCTTCTGTCTCATGACCGCAAGGCTGAAGGCGCAAAAAACGCTCATTCCACACTTCTAAATGACTGAATGCCATAATGAATCACACAAACGGTGTTACTTTATCAGCAACTTAACAGAACTACTTTAAACAAGGGCTAACTGTATGAATATATAAAACATCTCCCAGTTATATAGGGTATCCCATAAACAGTGCTCCACTAGTAACTTGCCTGATGTTATTTTACGTGCTGCTGAGATGGTTCAGTCTGCTGATGTGGATGTGGCAGTGGGAATACGAAATGAATAAAAATAATACAAATTAGGCTCAGATAATGATGACTAAGCTGTCCCCATAACAAATGAGAATGAACCCAGCAGAACAGACGAAGGGCATTACTGTCTATATGGGCCTCCCTTTATAACACACCATATTTAATGAATGCTGTATGAGACGAGAGCAGTTATACTGTAGAAAAATAATGTTCACCCAAAGATAAGCAACTAGTAATTAATTGAAATATTCCCACAACCTCCTTATCACCACTGTAAGAAAATATACAGATTATAGTTATCATCTGTTCACATGCCGCTATGCCTCACATTCAGTACAGCACAAACAGTGTAGGGTGCAAATACTGTTATGAGAAAACTTGATACCGGTACCGGTACGCAACAGAAACGCAACTGTTCACAAAATGAAATAATCACAGAACATCCTTATTTTAAAGCAATCAAACCCATATTACTCTCTTCAAGGTACAGAGTCTACTGCAGTTCAGTATATTTCAGGGTAGATGACCAGCCTCCTCCCCACAATAGCATTATCCTATAAGTTATCACTGAAAACCTCAGTCACCTCTTGAGCACTGAACATACACACGGCCATCACTCAAAATGCAGCGTTTTAACCACTAGACCATCAGGTGCCTTATTAACTTGACATTAAAAAAATAAAATAAAAATCCTTTGAGAACATGGACAAACCTACTTCTTGTGATGGGCATTACCTAGTACAAGGTACTGGTAATATTGAAAAACCTCAGTCACCTCTTGAGCACTGAACCTATCCATGACCATCACTTGGAACAAGGTATTTTAACCACTGGACCATCAAGTGCCTTATTAACTTTGTAAAAAAAAAAAAAAAAAGTCTTATAACATGGCTACTGTACGGTACTGTACTAACCTTATGGCTAACCTGAGAAGGCAGTTAGGGTTGCTTGGATATTTTTCTCTGCTTTGTCCAGTGATAAAACTTCCAGCATCATAATGCAGTTCATGACAGCAACCATATCATTCAATTCCTTAGCAGACAGCCAAACACGTCCATTGAAACCAACCACAATCACAAAGTCAACTTTCTTGGCAACTGCTTTCAAAAAGGTGTTTCTTGGGTTTGCAATTAAGCGAGCAACATGCAATGGTATGTGGAACATAATGCCACCTTCTGGCAGAGCTGCAATACCTACTGTGTTGTTAAAAACATCTATAGCAACTAGTTCAGGTTCCATATCTTTGCTTGCAACTAAGAGTTCTCCAAATATCAAATCTCCAGGCTTTAAATCTTTTCTTGCCTTCCTTGATTCATTTTCAAAAGCCAACTGAGAAATGACAGCCTGTTCACTTCCTGCAATGTTTATAAGATAGTTTTCACCTTTTTTCTTTGTAACAATTCCTATCACAAATTCACCTTCCTGGGGAATGTAGCGCTTCTCCTGGGAGTCCACATAATATATGTTTTTACTAGATCTGTTCAAAACACCTGAACGAGTTGCATAAATGGAACGATCTTGCCGACGTAGCCCAGGGCCTATGAAGATCGCATCTTTCGTGCCATCTGAATCAAGCTGAATAGCCACATCTCCCGGCAGAACAACTTTTAATACCTCACCTCTGTAGCAAAAAGAAGAAAATATAATTAATTAATCATCATCATCATCATCCTGACCCTCCTAAGCAAAGGGGTAAGATCTACAAGCAAGGGAAAAGAAAGTGAAAAAGTTGCAGAACTAAGAACAGGATTGACAATAAAATGAGCCACACAATCATTCACGCCCCCATTATTCTGACCTCACCTCACAAGCCTAGCCATCTATACATAAAATAATTAATACACGAAAATAAATAATATACTGTACTATATCAATAACACTCAATGTCTGGCATATCGTTACCTATTATACAGCACCAGTATTGTACAAAACTTCATATTACAAAGACCATTAACATATTTCATACTCAGCATAACAATTGCATGGATGTGTCCTTGTACCCTTGATACTTTTTTGTCTGATACGAGGGCATTCATGAAAGTAATCTAAAAACTGTGCATCAGGCAGTCCTCTGTGTGAAGTAAGAGATGTTAAAAAATATTTCAACATTTTCCATACAACTGCAACTGTATGTGGGGGTTAATGGCAGACAATTTACAGGTTGTAATGGAATGTTAATAAGCATTTTTTCTTTAATTTACTGAAGATTTAAACAGTAAACCTGGGACGTCAGAAAAAAAGTCACCACCTCTCTTCCTTTTTCTCATGAACTTTCCCCTCCAAGTTTCCATAAATACTGCCCTTGAACCTGAGATATACTTACTTTTTACTCATGTTTGTGTGGCCGCTAAAGTGAGCTCCAGAAACTCGGCGATTATTTTAACTCCTTAGTAGTTGCAGCTTGATGGAAAAATGAGACACGATACTCCTGCTCTTCTTTCACTCAAGGCCGCCTATCATATAAGGAAAAGCTGTCCAGATTTCCAAAAAAGGCATGTGTCGGCCTCAATAGTCTGCCACTGCTGAGGACCATGTACAAATTCACTCGGGAAGATAAGAACAGAGGCCAAACACACTCAATGACGCTGTAAACAAGATGTGTTCATGACGATGTTGTTCTGGGAGGTCATGTAAAGGCGTTTTTATCGTATATTTTTAGTCTCTTGTCAAATTGTATAGTAAAAGAAATAGTGAAAAAATTAATATAACTTTTTCTATCTTTTTTTTCTAGTTTTTTCTACTTAACTGGTAAATTTTGGTTGATTTAAGTATTACATGAAACGGATTTAATATTCGCTATCTATACATAGATTTGCAGATAAACTAGAGCGGAGCACTAAGACCGAAAGAAGTGTTTGTGCTGAACCCTTTCTCACATTATTCCAGTATGCACTTCCTTGCAGTACCCCCATATTCCTCAGCCTTCCTACTACAACATAATCTAGTTATGAAATGAATCCTATTACATCTGTGTTGCAAAGCGAGAGAGGAAACTGTGTTTTGATTGACGTGAGAGAGAGAGAGAGAGAGAGAGAGAGAGAGAGAGAGAGAGAGAGAGAGAGAGAGAGAGAGAGAGAGAGAGAGAGAGAGAGAGAGAGAGAGAGAGAGAGAGAGAGAGAGAGAGAGAGAGAGAGAGAGAGAGAGAGAGAGAGAGAGAGAGAGAGAGAGAGAGAGAGAGCAAAATAACTCAGTTTTTACCCGATTTTAACTAAATTTGGAGGAATAGTTAAGTGGGAGCGAAAGGAGTGACCTACTGATTAGACTGGATTACAGGGCTAGGTCAGAGTTTGACCTAGCAATATCAGCTTCATCGAAGTGACCCGATTTTGACAACAATCAAAGGTCAAGGTCACATGGTAAGATCAAAGTTCGACTCATGTGTCTGTGTGTGAACAAAATAACTAAAGAGTTTTGATCTGATTTTAACCAAACTTGGTGGAAAAGTTGGGAGTTTGCCAAGGAACCTATGTATTTTTTTCTTACTAATAGGTCAAAGGTCAAGATTACCTGGCAGTTAACTTAAACAGTTCTTATCCACTTTAGACTAAATTCTGTAGAAAGGTTCAGGGTAGTGCAAGGAGAAATTAATTCAATTTTGAGACCAACCAGTCAATGCTACAAGAAAGATCAAAGGTCATGGTCACAAGACAGTCACTTTAAACAATTTCCATCGATCGGGACCATAGCCGGTAGAAAAGTTAAAGGCTAGGAATGAAAGGAGTAATTCGACTCTGAGAGCAATCAGTCGAAGGTCATGTTGGGTATAAGTGTTGTACTCTCTGAATCTTGTTCTCACTTTAATATTCACTCTGGTTAGGTTGTGAAAGGTTTGATCACCATAGAAGTGAGGATAAAGGAATAAACAGACTATCTTATACACAATTTAGGCCCGAGATACTGTATAAATATAATTCTGCGTCACTGAGGATCGAAATACCATACCTGATTATACTTCCTTGACAAGTAGCTAAATTATAGGGTATTATGACATTAGCAGGTGATTTATGATTTAATAAGTGACACCGGCCCGCCCCCCCCCCCTAAGAAAAATGCATTAAAAAACTCTCATAATTTAATCCGCACATTAAACGTATGAGCATTAGATTTATGAGTTACTGGGCAATGTGAGGAGGTTTTATAGCTGTTATTTCTGTATCATCATCATCGTCACCACCACCACCACTATCATCGTCACCACCACCATCCCCACCACTACCATCATCGTCATCACCATCATCATCATCAAAATCTCTTTCCCTACCAAAGGATGAGATGCTGTATGGTCCAGAGAGAGAAGAAAAAATAAACAGAAAGAGAAACTCACCAATATCTGCCCAACTGATTAGGCCACACTCCCATTCACCCATAATTCAAGCCCCCGGAAACCTGCTTCCCCTCACAGGCATAAATACAGTATCTACACATACGAGCTTCATACTGTACTACCAATTATCTAGTCAATCTGACACTATCGCTTCACCGGGAAAGAATAGAACAGTGATGCCAAACCACTGTCATACATTCCTCAGTACAAAATTCATACACACACACACACACACACACACACACACACACACACACACACACACACACTTTCTCTCTCTCTCTCTCTCTCTCTCTCTCTCTCTCTCTCTCTCTCTCTCTCTCTCTCATAACGTCACCCCATCGTCATTACTCTCTTATATTAATGGTCGAATTACTTCATGGCGGATCTCCCTTTTTTCATCGTTTTTATTGCCTTGGTCGCTGTCAGGTATTTGGCCGGGGCTTGTCTTCATTTGATGGAACTGGGCCACTCTCACAAATTAAGATGTGGTTGCACGAATTTTGATGAGCCTTAGTTTTGAGGTAGGAATGAATCTCCTGCATATACAGCTCTTCTCAACAAGGTAGAGTTAAACGCTTGTCGTCTCGTTGACTCTCCTCTTACTTACCCCTTTCAGCCTTAATCTCTTCGCCGCAATGTTGCATCTTTATCTCTTTTCTACTACTACTTCAGTGGCCACTGCTCCTCTGAACTCTCTGCTTGCATCCCTCCATCACTTCAGAGGGTTCGTGCCCCCGTCTAGCAGCAAACTCTTATCGCTTTTCTATCCAGCTCTCTGATCCTTATCCTTTACTTTTAGTCCTCCATATATGCAACTGGTCAACTCTGGAACTGTCTTCCTCTGTATTTCCTGCTGCATATGATCTCCAGTCTTTTAAACACAGTGTGTCCAGGCATCTCGAAATGAACGGAGCTTGCATCTGACTCTGCTATTTTTTTTTACTCTAGGAGGGAACGATCTTGCTGGCTTCTGGCCTTTGGTTTCGTTTTCCTTGCAATAAAAACATGCAAAATAAATCGCTTAGGTACAGGTATCACGAAATCTCCAAAATCTACATAAGAGATCTTAACTGTCAACCTTTCCACACAACGTAAGCTTATGAACCTCTATAAATAAGCTTATAAACCTTTATAAATATGGCAGAAGGAGAATACAAGCCAGAGTGCCAGGGACTGCGGCAGCAGTAAGGCGACAGACAGGGAGGGGGGTACACCACCTCGCCACACCTCTCACTCACTCTATCGCCACCTCGCCACTCTCTCTCGCGACCTCGAGTCTCGCGCGCCACTACACCCTCGCATCCCCACCACCATCGCCTGGGTAATAGTGCCGATGAGTTGTGATCTAAGACTGGCTAGTTTCAAAATTTACCGAAAGCTCACAAAATTTTCGAAATGACACACTCCATGGTTTTCCTGTGAGAAATCGTGACAGAAAAAGTTAGACTGATTAGATTACGCCTATTAACTACACGCGTGGGTAAATTCGATTGTCAATAATAATTCACTCTAACAGGCAAACTAATCACTAAAATCAACGGATGAAATTACGGAGTGCGTTTTGTGATGACAGACACACAAAAAATAAATGGAAAAAAATATAGAATAAAAAAGAAACCTGTCTGTATGTCTGAACGTCAATTTATTCTGGGGGCTCCTCATCGGGTAAGGAAGCTCCCTAGCACCAGATCCTTAGCGATTTATTTCTGAATATGGCTGGTTAATATCCTTTTGTACGTTATTTATGCAGAGTATGGCGATGTGTGAGGGATTTATATAACACAGATACTAAGGTGTAATAAGCAAAATAAATCGCTTCGGAAAAGGCGTTAGGGAGCTTCATTAACCTGACAGAATACGAGCCCTGTGTTATGAATATAGTGCTTTTATCAATAGAGTAATTTTATTTATAGTGCACTTTTATTATTATAGTACTTTTATTTATTTATTTATTTATTTAGAGAGAGAGAGAGAGAGAGAGAGAGAGAGAGAGCACTTCATCGCACTGAAAAGGTTATGTAATTATACCTCACTATATTCCTGTACTACTGATTATATGAAGTAAGACAAAGATTACCACCTCTCTCTCTCTCTCTCTCTCTCTCTCTCTCTCTCTCTCTCTCTCTCTCTCTCTCTCTCTCTCTCTCTCTCTCTCTCTCCGGACTACGTAATCCAACTCAAAAGGGATTTCTCTGACTGAAAGAATTAGCACCACGGCGAGGACTTAGATAGATAGATAGACAGTTAGTTAGATGGATAGATAGCTGGATGGATAGATAGATAGTGACATGGGTTGGTTGCTTGATTGATGACTGATGGACTGACTGACTGACTGACTGACTGACTGACTGACTGATTGACTGAGTAATTGACTGACTGATTGATTAACTGATTGACTGATTGCTTGACTGACTGACTGATTGATTGATTGACTGACTGACTGATTAACTGACTGATTGATCGACTGACTGATTGATTGACTGAGATAAAGCAAGGCAGTAACAGTCAAAAGTACAATTCTCTCAAACACTTCACAAATATAAGTAGGAAAAGTGACACCGATTATGAAAAGTAGAAAAAAGTGACGTATTCTAAAACTTTCAATATCCTTGTAAATTCGAAAAATATTATATAGATCTAAAAATCACAATATAACAGCAAAATTTCAGTTATCAAAAGTTCCCATATTCTTGTAAAGGGACAGTGTTCTAAAAAGTTTCATTATCCTCGTCCTAATCGTTCCTAGATCATATTAAATTTATATATCAAAAGTTTTAAAATAATGAAGAAAATCTATATATAATTCACGCCTATTGGTAAAAAAGGAGAGTGTTGTAATGTTTAAAAAATTCGACCTATTCTAGTAGTGACATCTTGAAAGGACGAATATTTTGAAAGTTCCATTATTTTCGTGAGACGATGGTGTTCTAAAAATTCTAATAAATTGGAAAAATAAAGCTGCTGTCAATAGTTTTCCCGGTACAGCCAGTGTTCTAAAAAAGAATTCCAATATCATAAAAAAGTTACAATATTTTCGAAGCTCCAATAATCTGGATAAGCAGAGGGAAAGTGTTAAGAAAAAATCAGTATCATGCTAGGTGACAGGATATTAAAAATCAAATATTATGGATAAATAGAGGGAAGTGACAATAATCAAAATTCTAGCTAATTGACATCGCTCGAAAAATTCCTATAGCCCAGTAATTCGATGTTCTTTAGGAAATTGAGAAAGCGACGTATCCATCATTTTTTTAAAAGCTGAGAAAGTGACAAGCAGCAAAATTCTCCTGTAAAACTGACATCGTTCTAAAAACCTCAAGTATCCCTGTAAATTGATATTCTCCAAAAGTTCAAATATCGTGGCAAGATGAAGGATGCGCGGCCCCTTCGTTGACACCTCCAGGATATCGCCACGCCTTCAGGAATGGACGTTGACGTAGGACGGTGACGCAGGGACAAGAGGCTGAAGAATTAGACGTCTTCCATGAGCTACCTTTTCTTCCCCCGCTTGTGTGGTAAAGTAAGTTGATATTATTGGTGCTGCTGTGTAGAACGGTGCTGTGTTGAATGGAGCTTGCAGAGGGATGTTTAGAATGGTGCTGTTTAGAATGATACTGCTTATTGTTATTATTTTACTGCTTAGAATTAAATATATCTTCTTCCTTCACCTTCAAAGTTGCATAGATTTTCTCAGTTTACCTTCACGCAAATTGCTTAAGTCAGTTTACACAAATCCACTCTAACCACTCAATTATTTACCAGGCAATAAGGTCAGGGTGATGATGATGATGATGATGATGATGATGATGATGATGATTGTTTATTACTGTTTATATATATATACACACACACAGTATGTACCGTATATATATATGTACTAGTAGTAGTATTTTCTTGTATGGTTCTGGGCCAATTATATTGATATTATAGATATTTATAGAACACAAGAAAACACTTACGGCCGGCTTTGTATCAAGAAAACGACCCTTCCCCCACCCCTCTCTCTCCCTCTCACCTCAAGGCCTCAGTCTCCCTCTCCGCCTCACCCTTGACAACTAAACTCACACGACACCAACACCCACCTTCTCAAACATTCTTTATTTCCCTCATGACAGGCGCTTGAGCCATAAACTTATAAATCCACGGGTCCTCAAGGGAGCTCGAACCCACCCCAGAATAACAGTTTTCCCAGCAGGCAAATTCGGATCTTGTAAACAGTCTCTTGCTTGTGCTTTGGAAGTGGCCAGGCGGTGAGGGAAGGTGACTAACTTCCTCTGTTTGTCGCCACCCCTTTGTGGGATCAAGTTTGGTTATAGGTGGGTGGATAGTTGGGTGGATAGACAGACAGATAGATAGATAGACAGATAGATAGAGAGAGAGATAGACAGACAGATAGATAGGCAGGAGACAGATATGTAGCTAGATAAACAAACAGATACCCAGATCAAAAGACGTATAGATGTAAACTGTAGCAAAGCAAGTCTGTGTCTGGTCCTTTTCCTTCCCTCCTCCTGACTCCCCTTTGGCATTATCTCTCTGTCTCTTCTGTCTCGCCATCTGTGTCCGGTCTCTGTTTTTCCCTCCTCCTTACGCCCTTATGACTTTATCTTTCTCTGTCTTTTGTCTCATCGTCTGTCTTGTTTCTGTCCTTCCCTTCTCCTTACCCTCTTTCCATCTACCTGTACACACGTTTGGAGTGCCCAGTGGAGAGTCATTTGAAGAGAAGATGGTGGACCTTACATCCTCTCTCTCTCTCTCTCTCTCTCTCTCTCTCTCTCTCTTGCTTACACATTCGGAGTGCCGGGAGTGTGTGGGGGAGACCATTGTTGAGAGCTGGTCTGTGGAGAAGGGGGTCTGGTGGCACTGTGTTTACCTGGCTTGGGATTGAGAGAGCACCTGTACTTACCCTCACTGGGATAAACACACAGTCCCTACTACCCCAGATGCCGTGGTCAGATTAGGCTAGGCTAGGCTAGGTTAGGTTAGGTTAGGTTAGGTTGGGTTAGGTTAGGTTAGGTTAGGTTGGGTTAGGTTAGGTTAGGTTGGGTTAGGTTAGGTTGGGTTAGGTTAGGTTGGGTTAGGTTAGGTCAGGCTAGGTTTGGTTAGGTTAGGTTAGGTTAGGTTCAGTTGTGTTAGGCTAGGTAAAGTTAGATTAGGAAAAGTTAAATCAGATTAGGTTAGCTTTGGTTAGATTGGATGAGGTTAGGCTAGGTCACAGGAAGCCCCAGCCAGCTAGGATAAACACAGCCATGCCACCAGGTACCCCAGTTATTACTAAATCCCGCACAACGAACACCCCGGCTCTGTCCTGACGTCTTATACCTTCCCAGAAAACGTGATGCTGTCTTTGTGCTCTCTCTCTCTCTCTCTCTCTCTCTCTCTAATGCCTCACCCTCTATGTCACCCCCATACCCATGCCTTCACCTCCTCATAACACACCCATCTAGTCATTCTCCTAAAATCCACTAACACTCCTTTTACAGCTTAAGGTAAAACTATAAACAATCATTTAACATATAATTCCGTTCTTGATAATACATCCCTTTACACAACGATTTAAATTGTCGATCGATTAAGCCACAAACACATTACAAAAACTATGCACAAAATCATTTCTCATTTAAGTAGGAAGTAAAAGTTAAATTCCTGATTTTAAATAGAAATGAGTTATGTATATTTCTTGCATGGTAATTTAAGGCGGTATTTTGTGATGTTAGGAAGCTTAGTAACCCTTCTTCCTTACCGATTTATTTTTTATTCTTCTCCCTTAATATATTATTGTGTGTTATTCATGCAATCTTTGTCGATATTAAAAATATATAAGAGGAAAAAAGGATGATGTTAATGGGTACTTTGCAAATAAATCGCTAAAGAAGTGGTGTAAGGGAGCTTCATTACCTGACGAGTTTATAGGTAAAGGCAGAGACGTCAATACGTGAAAAGTTGAGGGTAAACATCCTTCCTTGCTGTGTGTGTGTGTGTGTGTGTGTGTGTGTGTGTGTGTGTGTGTGTGTGTGTGTGTGTGTGTGTGTGTGTGGAGGGTGAAGACAGATGTGTGTTACCACCTCCCCGAAAACCTCCACACAGTCATCCCTCCATCATTTGGGTCAACGTTCTGGGTTTACAGCAGTTTACCTTCAGAAAACGTCAATGTCCCTCGTTTTTTGTGTCCTCTCTTTCAAGCCTTTCATCTTGGCTTTATATTCGATTCTTTTTTATCTGATTAGTCACTACCTCTGGACGATTATTATTAAACTCACGACACATCTTCAAGTAAACAGATATACACACATCGTAAACAACTTTCAGTCCTTTTAAATTCGTCTGTCTGTAAATACTGATCGGAAAAATAATCTAATCGACCGTTCTCCGTGTAAAATCTTCTTGTTCTGGCGTTTTTAGGTGTACTGTTCGGATCTGGCCTTCATGTTCAAGAAAAAATCCCCAGTTCTGAAGAAATCTGTTTATCAAAATGACTATACTGACAGCAAATGACATCTTTCCTGCCTGCCTTGAACATCATTTGGACATCATCTAGTCGCCTTTCACACTGTTTTGACTGCTGGCGTTCTTATTGCTATTGTTCTATTTGCTAGTTCACGAAGAGCCTGTATCAAAACGTCAGTCAGTGTAATTCACCGGGTCGGTCAGGATCACCTGATGGTCGTGATCGTCAGCTTTTACCCTCCCGGAAGGGAGCTGAGAGCTCATATAGTCCGATCTAAGGGCAAGGCTGTGACCTTCACACACGCACACACCCGTCCCCTTGCTCAAGGGGGACAGTAACCACCCACTTCGTCAGTGAAACTTTTCGCAACCTGAGCGAGGCGCGAACTCCCGTCTACCAGATGGCAAGCGAGAACGTTACCACTGCACCAGAGAGAGAGAGAGAGAGAGAGAGAGAGAGAGAGACCTAGTATTTACTCTCCGTATATTTTCATTACTACACCCGAACGCATACCTCGCCCACCCAGCCTGCCTCACCCTGCCTCACCTCTCTGTCTACCCCTGCCTCACCCTGCCCCACCTCTCTGCCTCCCCTTGACTCATCCCCATCGTGCCTCACCTCTCTGCCTACCCCCTTTTTTTTTTTTATGCGAGGAAGAAGGAACCAAAGGCCATGAGCCCGCAGTAACAGTTCCCTCCAAGAGAAAAACAAAATACAATATAGAGCCAAATTCAAGATCCGATCATTTTGAGATGCCTGGATACACTGCGTTTGAAAGACTGGAGATCATAGGCAGCAGGAAATACAGACAGAGGGAGACAGTTCCAGAGCTGACCTGTTGCATAAATGAAAGACTGGGAGTAACGGTTAACTCTTGCATTAGAGAGTTGGACAGAAAAAGGATGAGAGTTTGCTGCCAGACGGGTGCTACGCGCCCGTCGTAGAGGTGGAGGAATGCAAGCAGACAGTTCAAAGGAGCAGTGACCATTAAAGTAGCGATAGAAAAGAGATAAAGATGCAACAGTGCGGCGAAGAGACAGAGGTTGAAGGGAGTCAGTAAGAGGAGGAGAGTTAATGAGACGAAAAGCCTTTGACTCCACCCTATTAAGAAGAGCTGTATGTGGGGAGCCTCCCCACACATGAGAGTTGTACTCCACACAGGGGCGGATAAAACCCCTGTATAGAGTCAACAATTGTGCAGGGGTAAAGAAAGAGCGGAGTCGGCTTAGCACACCCAATCTCTTGGAAGCAGATTTTACAAGAGATGTAATATGATCTTTCCAAGATAAGTCCCGAGTAAATGAAACCCCAAGCATGTTCAAGGATGATGCAGGATTAAGCTGAATATTATTAAACATTAGTGGGTATACCTGTGGAAGATTTTGTCGGGTTGATAGGTGTAAGAACTGAGTCTTAGATGCATTAAAGACAACCATATTATTTTTACCCCAGTCAGAGATACGAGCCAAGTCAGACATTAGGCGTGCCATAGCCTCATCCCTTGTTTGTTGAAGTAACTGTTGAGATGGGCGTTGCGGGAACCGAATGGAAAGGTGAAGGGTGGAGTCATCAGCATATGAGTGGATAGGGTTAGATGTACAGCTTAGAAGATCATTGATGAATAAAAGGAAGAGAGTTGGTGATAGGACAGAGCCCTGAGGAACACCACTGTTGATAGATCTAGGAGAAGAACGATGGCCGTCTACAACAGCGGCTATAGAACGACCAGAAAGGAAGCTAGCGATGAAGGCACAGATAGAAGGATAGAAACCGTAGGAGGGCAGTTTGGAAATTAAAGATTTATGCCAGACTCGATCGAAAGCCTTTGAGATGTCAAGTGCAATGGCAAAGCTTTCGCCAAAGTCCCGAAAGGAGGATGACCAGGAGTCTGAAAGGTAGGTGAGAAGATCGCCAGTGGAGCGTCCCTGACGGAACCCGTACTGACGATCGGAAAGAAGGTTGTGATAGGAAAGATGCCTTAAAATTTTTCTATTAAGAATTGACTCGAAAACTTTTGAAATACAGGACGTTAAAGCAATTGGACGATAGTTGGAGGGTTGGGAGTGGTCACCCGTCTTTGGGACTGGCTGAATGAGAGCAAACTTCCAGCAAGAAGGAAAGGTACAAGTTGACAGACAAAGGCGAAAGAGTTTGCCTAGGCAGGGTGTAAGCACAGAAGCACAGTTCTTGAGAACAACAGGAGGGACCCCATCAGGCCCATATGCCTCACCCTGCCTTACTCTTCTAACACCACCGTCCCTAGCATCACTCTATCTCACACCCCTGCCTCACCCCACCCTGTCTCACACTTGTCACTCTTACTTTTCTCTCATGCCACGCTGCTCCACCCCTCTGCCTGCCTCACCTCACCCCTCCCTGCCTTTCATATCCCTGCCTCACCTCACCCTCCCTGCCTTTCCTACCCTTGCCTCACCTCACACTTTTCATACTCCTTTCTCATACTACTCTGAATAACAACACAATCCCTTACAGTACCCTGCCATATCCTGCCTCATTCCAACTTGCTTCGCCTGTCACACTATTCTACACACACACACACACACACACACACACACACACACACACACACACACTGCAACTCACAATAACAGTCAAGTGGCACAAAGGGCCTGGCACTCCTGTCAACGCCCATTTACAAGACTTTCAGCGGAGTAATAAACACGTAAGCGTTTCTCTGTCTGTTTTACTGTTGAGAGATGCGTTTTTCCCCTCCTCTCTCTCTCTCTCTCTCTCTCTCTCTCTCTCTCTCTCTCTCTCTCTCTCTCTCTCTCTCTCTCTCTCTCTCTCTCTCCCTCTCTCTCTCTCTCTTTCAGAACCAAAAAGAATGTAACACATGTTATTTTTTATATACACTTATGTAAAGGTGAAATAAAAAGTGCTTGTGTGTGTGTGTGTGTGTGTGTGTGTGTGTGTGTGTGTGTGTGTGTGTGTGTGTGTGTGTGTGTGTGTGTGTGTGTGTGTGTGTGTGTGTGTGTGTGTGTGTGTGTCGTTCTTTATTTTAACTTTATTTTTAGTCTGTTTTATTTGAGGTTATGTGAGTGCAGAGGGTGACTCAACCATACCAGTGTGGGGAGGAGTGAAGTTTGCATAAGAGGGGACAGTGTGAGGTATTGAAGCAGGTGTGTGTGTGTGTGTGTGTGTGTGTGTGTGTGTGTGTGTGTGTGTGTGTGTGTGTGTGTGTGTGTGTGTGTGTGTGTGTGTGTGTGTGTGTGTGTGTGTGTGTGTGTGTGTGTGTGTGTATTATATCTGTGTGTATGTGTGTGGATGTGTGTGGGGTGAGAGGATGTGTGGATGGAGGAATGGGTGTGTCTGTGTTGTTTATGTGTGTGTGTGTGTGTGTGTGTGAGAGAGAGAGAGAGAGAGAGAGAGAGAAACTCTGTAGGTAGACTTAGCCAATAAAAACAGACACACACCTATCGACCACACGAGGACCAGCGAAGGAAATAATTACTGTGGATTTAAGATTATATTGAAGGGAAATTTCTTTGACTTCCTTCTTCCTTGCTAAGACACGTGGACAGGTGTTGGGTACTTTGAGGTGAGAGAGAGAGAGAGAGAGAGAGAGAGAGAGAGAGAGAGAGAGAGAGAGAGAGGAACGTGGATGGATATCTGGATTGGGAGATAAACAGACTGACTGATAGATAGATAGACAGATAGACAGACAGATAGATAGACAGACAGATAGAGAGAGAGGGGGGGGGAAGTGGATGGATATTTGAACTGATAAAGGAGAGTGGAAGGAAGGACAAAGGGAAAGCAGAGGAGGAATTAGACTTGGGAAGGAAGGAGGAAAGAAAGAAGGAAGGAAGACAGAAAGGAAGAAAGGAAGGAAGAAAGGAAGAAAGGAAGGTAGATGAAGGAATGATTAAACAGAAAAAAAGCTGGAGAAAAACTTAAACAATTCAAACAGAAGAAGGAAGGAAGGAAAGAAAGAATTAAGGAAGGAGGGAAGGAAGGGAGGAAGGAAGGAAGGAAGGACGAAGGAGGAGATATCACATGAGAGAGGGAGAGAGGGAGATATTCAGAGTAAGCGAGGAAGATGAAACGAGGGAGATTACTTGAGGAAGGAGGGGGATTTAAGAAGGAGGATTATGTTAGTGAAGGAAGGTTAGGTGGTGTGTGTGTGTGTGTGTGTGTGTGTGTGTGTGTGTGTGTGTGTGTGTGTGTGTGTGTGTGTGTGTGTGTGTGTGTGTGTGTGTGGGCCGTGTCCGTTTGTGTCTGTCTGTCTGTCTATCTGTCTGTATGCATGTGTGTGTGTATGGATTTGTGATTTCATACAAATACATACATACATACCGGTATGTGTGTGTGGTTTGTTATTTTATGTCTGTCTGTCCATTTAAGTGTATTTGCGTGTGTTTGTATGCATGCCTTCTCTATGTTTACAGTCTCTCTCTCTCTCTCTCTCTCTCTCTCTCTCTCTCTCTCTCTCTCTCTCTCTCTCTCTCTCTCTCTCTCTCTCTCTCTCTCTCTCTCTCTCTCTCTCTCTCTCTCTCTCACCACCTGGCAACATGACTTACCCACATTCTCATTTTCAGATCTCACAAACCTTTCACCTAACACCTAACCCTACCTCTGCTAATTACACCTGAGCACCATAATTAACGCCTACTAATTATAAATACCTAAATACCTCACACTTCTCCCCTAGTACCTAATCGGATCTAAAATAATGTAATCTTATCTAACCTAAGAATTTTATAAAACTGAAGTCTGTTTACGTTAGGTATGGAATTAAAAGTTGTGTGTGTGTGTGTGTGTGTGTGTGTGTGTGTGTGTGTGTGTGTGTGTGTGTGTGTGTGTGTGTAGATTTGTAGTCAGTTATCTTCCCTATCTGTCTGTCCATGAAATGTATGTGAGAGAGAGAGAGAGAGAGAGAATCAGAGACAGAGAAGAAGAGAGAATGATGCAGAGATTAGCCTTATGAAAATGAATCAGATGAGTGTAAGAATGAGGAGGAGAGAGAAATATAAAGGAATTAGTCATATAAGAGTGATGTACAGATGTTGCAAAAAGCGTGACTTTATAATAGGCTATTCTATCACCGCTGGGTCGAGACGTTATCTAGATACTCGCTGATAAGAGTGGGGGATCAAATTCTTAATGTCTCTTGTGCCTGAGAGATGTGAGAGATTGATATACTCCTTTCACATCAGGTTGGCTCTGGTTTTAGTCCTTCTGCAGCACACACACACACACACACACACACACACACACACACACACACACACCAAAATCATCGCCTCCCCATCTCTTCAAAGCATCTTGGATTCTTATCACTTAATTGCACACCCCACTCCTCACACACCTGTGTCATCTACACCTCATTTTGGCTGTGTAGGTGTATGGGTGGGGGTGTTGCTGGGGTGGAACCTCTCTCTCTCTCCCTCTCACATACACACACACACACACACACACACACACACACACACACACAACCTCCCCTCTCCCCCCCCTCTCTCTCTCTCTCTCTCTCACACACACACACACACACACACACTCAACCACCACCACCTACCCTATTTCTCAGCAATAAAAACCTTGAACATGTCACATGAAGCATCACTTTTCACAGATAAGGTCTTGCTTTGTGTCCGCAGCGATGAAGTAATGTGCTCCCATGATGTCAAAACACATAAGGCATATTAACATAGACCACTGCCTGCCACAACACTGACTCGGGATCTTGCTATAAACATTGAACCCCACACTCTCTTGCCAAGAACTCTGTCACTTATGTACTACGTAAGCAGGCACACTAATAGGTGACTGGGTAGCCTGGTTGGACTGGTACTGGGTTCATGTTTGGTGAGCAATCTGACGTGGGTTCGAGCCCCACTGAAAGCCACAGAGTTTGTGAGGTGGACGCTCACTTGTTCTGTAATCACACCTACACCATACCACCATCTACAGAGCGACCAGAATCTTCTTTATCGTCGTGTGTGTCTTGTATCTGTCCTACCTTCCTAACCACTGTCTGTTATCACATTCTTCTCTTTCATAGTTTGTGCCTCTTATCAGTCAAATCCTCTTCCAGTAATCTCTGTCTGCTATCACTACCTTCTGTGTCTCTCTGCCCTACGCTCCTCTAAGCCACAGTCTCCTACCACCAGGACTGTTGTAATTGTAATTGCATTTTGAAATGTAATTAATTACAGAATTATTGTAACTGTAATTATAATTGTAATTGACAGTAAAAGTGAAGTAATTAATTGTAACTGTAATTAATTTAGTGATAAGTTAAGTGGAATTTAATTGGTATTGTGAAAGGGAAGGAAAGTGGTACTGGCAAGTTAACCCCATACCAAGCTGTCATTATGGGATTAAGATGCCTCAGGATTAACCCACCTAAGCCGCGTTTTGACAGTTCTGCCGCCTTTGTCCTGAACACTTGTTCTTTCATGGCATCTGACCAATGCTGAGCTGGGTTGTGATAATTCTGAAGGCCGACACACAGCATTTAACACTGCATTTGCCTATGAGGATATTGTCAATCGGTTCAGTATTCAAGGGAACGTAGAGAAAGTTGTAGCTGATAATGCATCTTCAAAGGTGAAAGCATTTGACAATTTCTTACCATGTTTCTATATAGATCAGAAGGGAAAGGAGGCTGGAATTTCGTGTGACCCCAACATCGTTGATGTGGATATTTGCTTTGAAGATGTTCTGACTTTCCCTCCTCAAAGAATGGGATGTTTTGCACATACTCAGCAACTTCCCTCTCCTCTTTCTCAATGCACTCCACATCCAAGCAGTTTCAGATCTGTAATAAGCTCTTTACGTCGTTATCTAGAAACTGTCTGACCTTCTCTATGGATCCTTGAAGGGCTTTGCGATGATCTGCCCTTTATTTTTTACTATTAGTTGTGAATATCAAGGTTAGGTTTATGAAAGAGATGATTCATTGTGTGTGTGTGTGTGTGTGTGTGTGTGTGTGTGTGTGTGTGTGTGTGTGTGTGTGTGTGTGTGTGTGTGTGTGTGTGTGTGTGTGTGTGTGTGTGTGTGTGTGTGTGTGTGTGTGTGTGTGTGTGTTATCTTTAGCTCATTTAATCAGGCAAAGATTTCGAACTCCTATCAGCTCAGTTGATGGCCAAGTGTAGTCAGATTAGAGGGCTGAATAGACTAGTAACCAAGGAGACTCATTTTTAGCCCAGGAATAAAGCTGATTAAATTTCATGAATCAACATAATATTCAAGTTGGGAGTGGCCCAGTTCCGTCAGATAAACACAAATTTACAGTAGAATTAGTGTTGTTTTTGTTAGCATTATAATTTTTAGTCTACTTCGTGTTTACTTCATTCCGATAGCATGATAGTCTCTCTCTCTCTCTCTCTCTCTCTCTCTCTCTCTCTCTCTCTCTCTCTCATCATTTGTCTCCTTGTGTGTGCTCTCCATGTCTTCTGCTTGCTTGAACCTTTGTGGGAACGACCTTGCTTCTCCTTACGTCTCAGACTAACTCCTTCCTTTCTTTCTTTCTTCCTTAATTCCTTCTTTCCTCTCTTCGACGTCTCTCTTTCCTTCATTTCCCTTCCTCACTCTTTCCCTTCCAGTTCCATCTTCCTCCTCCTAATTCTTTTCACCATTTCCATCCCATTTCCTTCCTTCTTCCTCTTCACCTCCTTCCCCCTCCTCCCTCCTCCCAGCTCTTTTCAGCATTTCCTCTCTTCTTTCCAACATAGGTCCCAACTCAAGCGACAACTTAAGTCCCAACTCAAGCGCTAACCTCAGTCCTTACTCAAAACAAACTTCAGTCCGAGCTCAAGTGCAAAATTAAGCCCCAACTCCAGAGCCAACTTAAATCCCAACTTAGGCGCCAACTTGACTCCAAACTCAAGCGTCAACCTAAGTCCCAACTCAAGTGCCAATCCAAGTCTCAACTCAAGCGCCAACCTAAGTCCAAACTCAAGCGGAAACTTAAGTCCCAACTCAAGTGTCAACTTAAGTCCCAACTTAAGTCACATCGTGCCAACTCAAGTACCAACTTAGGTCCCAACTCAGGCGCCAGAATAAGTCGCACCTCAAACAAAAAACTGGGCCTCAACTCAAGGGCCAGCTTAGGTCCCAATTCAAGCACCAACTTAAGCTACAACTCCAGCACCAACTTAAGTCCAAATCAAGCACCACCTTAAGTCCCAACTCAAGCGCCAACTTAAGTCACAACTCGGTCCCAACTAAGTCCCAAATCAAGTGCCAACGTAAGCTCCACCTCAAGTCCCAATGTAAGTGCCAACTCAAGAGCTAACGTAGGCCCTAACTAAAGAGCCAACGTATGTTGCAACTCAAGCGGCAACATAAGTCCCAACTCAAGTGACAACATAAGTGCCAACTCAAATGCCATCACAGGTCCGAACTCAAGCGCCAACTTGGGTCCCAGCTCAAGTGACAACTTAAGTCCCAACTCAAGCGCCAACACAAGTCTCAACTCAAGCGCAAACTTAAGTCCCAACTCAAGCGCCATCTTTAATCTCAAGTCATGTGTGAGCTTAGGTCCCAACTCAAGCACCAACTTAAGTTCCAATTCAAGCACCAGCTTAAGTCCCAACTCAAGCGCCAACTTAAGTCCAAACTTAAGTGCCAACGTAAGTGATAACTAAAGTGGAAACGTAAGCGCCAATTCAAGTGCCAATGTAAGTGCCAACTTAAGTGCCAACATAAGTGCCAACTCAAATGCAAACCAAGGTAAAAAGTCAAATATTTACTTAACTGAAAACTCAAGTGGTGACGTAAGTGCCAACTCTAGTGGTAACTAAAGCTCTGACTCAAGTGCCAAATTAAGTTCCAACGGAAGTGCCAACTTAGGCCCTAAAAAAGTGCAATCTTAAGTCCCAACACAAGTGCCAATTTAAATCCCAACTCAAATATCATCTAAAGTTCAAACTCAAGTGCCAACTCAAGTCCCAACACAGGTAGCACTTGGGTCCAAACACAAGTACCAACTCAAGTCCTAACACATGTACGAACTCAAGTCCTAACTTAAGCGCTAACTGATGTCCAAACTCAAGCGCCAACTTAAGTCTCAACTCAAGCGCCAACATTTGACCCTGCCAAGTGCCACCCTAGAGTCCCAACACAAGCTCCAAACTAAGTCCCAACTCAAGGGCCAACCTACGTACGTAAGTCCCAACTCAAGGGCCAACCTACGTACGTAAGTCCCAACTCAAGAGCAAACTTAAGTCCCAACTCAAGCGCCAAATTAAATCCCAACTCAGGCACCAACCTAAGTCCCAATTCAAGCGCCAACTTAAGTCCCAACTCGAGTCCCAACTAAGTCCTAAATCAAGTGCCAACGTAAGCTCCAACTCAAGTGCCAATGTACGTGCTAACTCAAGAGCTAACTTAGGTCCCAACAAAAGCGCCAACTTACGATGCAACTCAAGCGCCAACATAAGTCCCAACTCAAGTGACATGATAAGTGCCAATTCAAATGCCAACTTAGGTCCGAACTCGAGCGCCAACTTGGGTCCCAGCTCCAGTGACAACTTAAGTCCCAACTCAAGCGCCAACACAAGTATCAATTCATGCGCAAACTTAAGGCCCAACTCAAGCGCCATCTTTAATCCCAAGTCAAGTGCGGGGTTTGGTCCCAACTCAAGCACCAACCCAAGTTCCAAGTCAAGCACCAGATTAAGTCCCAACTCAAGCTTCCAAACTTAAGTGTCATCTTAAGTGCCAAATCAAGTGCCAACGTAAGTGATAACTCAAGTGCAAACGTAAGCGCCAATTCAAATGCCAATGTAAATGCCAACTTAAGTTCCAACTTAAGTGCCAACTCAAATGCAAACTTAGGTGAAAATTTAAATGCCAACGTAAGTGCAAACTCAAGTGGTGACGTAAGTGCTAACTCAAGTGTTAACTAAAGCTCCGACTCAAGTGCCAAATTAAGTCCCAACAGAAGTGCCAACTCAAGTCCTAAGAAAGTGCTAACTTAAGTCCCAACACAAGTGCCAATTTAAATCCCAACTCAAGTATCATCTAAAGTTCAAATTCAAGTGCCAACTCAAGTCCCAACACAGGTAGCACTTGGGTCCAAACACAAGTACCAACTTAAGTTCTAACACAAGCACGAACTCAAGTCCTACTTCAAGCGCTAACTTATGTCCAAACTCAAGCGCCAACCTAAGTCCTAACTCAAGTGCCAACCCAAGTCTCAGCTCAAGCGCCAACCTAAGTCCCAGCTCAAGCGCCAACCTAAGTCCCAACTCAAGCTCAAACTTACGTCCCAACTCAAGTGTCAACTTAAGTCCCAACTTAAGTGACAACGTGCCAACTCAAGTACCAACTTAGGTCCCAACCCAGGCGCCAGAATAAGTCGCACCTCGAGCAAAAAACTGGGCCGCAACTCAAGGGCCAGCTTAGGTCCCAACTCAAGCACCAACTTAAGCTACAACTCCGGCACCAACTTAAGTCCAAATCTAGCACCAAATTAAGTCCAATATCAAGCCCCAACTTAAGTGCCAACTCAAGCGCCAACTCAAGTTACAACTCGAGTCCCAACTAAGTCCCAAATCAAGTGCCAATGTAAGCTCCAACTTAAGTGCCAGCTCAAGAGCTAAGTTAGGTCCCAACTAAGTGCCAATTTATGTTGCAACTCAAACGCCAACATAAGTGCCAACTCAAATGTCAACTTAGATCCGAACTCAAGCGCCAACTTGGGTCCCAGCTCAAGCGAAAATGTAAGACCCAACTAAAGCACCAAAACAAGTCTCAACTCAAGCGCAAGCCTAAGTCCAAACTCAAGCGCCATCTTTAATCTCATGTCAAGTGCGGGCTGAGGTCCCACCTCAAGCACCAACTTAAGATCCAGTTCAAGCACAAGCTTAAGTCCCAACTCAAGCACCAACTTAAGTCCAAGTAAGTGCCAACGTAAGTGATAACTCAAGTGGAAACGTAAGTGCCAAGTCAAGTGCCAATGTAAGTGCCAATTTAAGTTCCAACTTAAGTGAAAATAAAGTGCCAACGTAATTGATAACTCAAGTGCAAACGTAAGGGCCAATACAAGTGCCAATGTAAGTGTTAAGTTAAGTTCCAACTTAAGTGCCAATTCAAATGGAAATTTAGGTGAAAACTCAAATATCAACTTAAGTGCAAAGTCAAGTGGTGACATAAGTGCTAACTCAAGTGTTAACTAAAGCTCTGACTCAAGTGCCAAATTAAGTTCCAACGGAAGTACCAACTTAAGTCCTAAAAAAGTGTCAGCTTAAGTCCCAACACAAGTGCCAATTTAAATCCCAACTCAAGTATCATCTAAAGTTCAAACTCAAGTGCCAACTCAAGTCCCAACACAGGTAGCACTTGGGCTCAAACACAAGTACCAACTCAAGTCCTAAGACAAGCAAGAACTCAAGTCCTAACTGAAGCGCTAACTTATGTCCAAACTCAAGCGCCAACTTAAGTTTCAACTAAAGCGCCAACATTTGTCCCAACCCAAGTGCCAACCTAGAGTCCCAACACAAGCGCCAAACTAAGTCCCAACTCAAGGGCCAACCTACGTACGTAAGTTCCAACTCAAGAGCAAACTTAAGTGCCAACTCAAGTGCAAAATACAGTCCCAACTCAAGCGCCAAATTAAATCCCAACTCAGGCACCAACCTAAGTCCCAACTCAAGCGCCAATTTAAGTCACAACTGGAGTCCCAGCTAAGTCCCAAATCAAGTGCCAACGTAATCTCCAACTCAAGTGCTAATGTAAGTGCCAACTCAAGAGCTAACTTAGGTCCCAACTAGAGCGCCAACTTATGTTGCAACTCAAGCGCCAACGTAAGTCACATAAGTGCCAACTCAAATGCCAACTTAGGTCCGAACTCAAGCGCCAACTTGGGTCCCAGCTCAAGTGACAACTTAAGTCCCAACTCATGCGCCAACACAAGTCTCAACTCAAGCGCAAACTTAAGTCCCAACTCAAGCGCCATCTTTAATCCCAAGTCAAGTGCGACCTTAGGTCCCAACTGAAGCACCAACTTAAGTCCCAATTCAAGCACCAGCCTAAGTCCCCACTCAAGCGCCAACTTAACTCCAAACTTACGTTCATAGTTAAATGCCAAATCAAGTGCCAACGTAAGTGATAACTCAAGTGCAAAGGTAAGCGCCAATTCAAGTGCCAATGTAAGTGACATCTTAAGTTCCAACTCAAGTGCTAACTCAAATGCAAACTTAGGTGAAAACTCAAATGCCAACTTAAGTGCAAACTCAAATGCCAACTTAAGTGCAAACTCAAGTGGTGACGCAAGTGCCAACTCTAGTGTTATCTAAATCTCCGACTCAAGTGCCCAATTTAGTCACAACGGAAGTGCCAACATAAGTCCTAAAAAAGAGCCAACTTAAGTCCCAACACAAGTGCCAATTTAAATCCCAACTCAAGTATCATCTAAAGCTGAAACTCAAGTGCCAACTCAAGTCCTAACACAGGTAGCACTTGGGTCCAAACACAAGTACCAACTCAAGTCCTAACACATGTACGAACTCAAGTCCTAACTCAAGCGCTAACTTATGTCCACAGTCAAGTGCCAACTTAAGTCCCAATTCACGCACCAATATTTCTCCTAACCCAAGTGCGAACCTAGAGTCCCAACTCAAGCACCAAACTAAGTCCCTAGTCAAGGGCCAACCTACCTACGAAAGTCCCAATTCAAGAGCAAACTTAAGTCCCAACTCAAGTGCAAAATACAGTCCCAACTCAAGCGCCAAACAAAATCCCAACTCATGCACCAACCTAAGTCCCAACTCAAGCGCCAACTTAAGTCACAACTCGAGTCCCAGCTAAGTCCCAAATCAAGTGCCAACGTAAGCTCCAACTCAAGTGCTATGTAAGTGCCAACTCAAGAGCTAACTTAGGTCGCACCTAATGCGCCAACTTATGTTGCAACTCTAGTGCCAACATAAGTCCCAACTCAAGTGACAAGATAAGTGCCAACTCAAATGCCAACGTAGGTCCGAACTCAAGCGCCAACTTGGGTCCCAGCTCAAGTGACAACTTAAGTCCCAACTCAAGCGCCAACACAAGTCTCAACTCAAGCGCAAACTTAGGTCCCAACTCAAGCGCACCTTTAATCCCAGCTCAAGTGCGAGCTTAGGTCCCAACTCAGACGCCAACTTAAGTTCCAATTCAAGCACAGGCTTAAGTCCCAACTCAAGCGCCAACTTAAGTCCAAACTTAAGTGTCAACTTATGTGCCAAATCAAGTGCCAACGTAAGTGATAACTCAAGTGCAAAGGTAAGCGCCAATTCAAGTGCCAACTTAAGTTCCAACTCAAGTGCCAACTCAAATGCAAACTTAGGTGAAGTGCAAACTCAAGTAGTGACGTGAGTGCACACTCAAGTGTTAACTAAAGCTCTGACTCAAGTGCCAAATTAAGTCCCAACAGAAGTGCCAATTTAAATCCCAAATCAAATATCATCTAAAGTTCAAACTCAAGTGCCAACTCAAGTCCCAACACAGGTAGAACTTGGGTCCAAACACAAGTACCAACTTACGTCCAAACACAAGCACGAACTCGAGTCCTAACTCAAGCGCTAACTTATGTCCAAACTCAAGCGCCAACTTAAGTCCCAACTCAAGCACCAACATTGGTCCCAACCGAAGTGCCAACCTAGAGTCCCAACTCAAGCACCAAACTAAGTAACAACTCAAGGGCCAACCTACTTACGAAAGTCCTTACGCAAGAGCAAACTTAAGTCCCAACTCAAGTGCAAAATATAGTCCCAACTCAAGCGCCAACTTAAGTCCCAACTCGAGTCCCAACTAAGTCCAAAATCAAGTGCCAACGTAAACTCCAACTCAAGTGCTAATGTAAGTGCCACCTTAAGAGCTAACTTACGTCCCAACTAAAGAGCCAACTTATTTTGCAAACAACATAAGTGCTAAATCAAGTGACAACATAAGTGCCAATTCAAATCCCAACTTAGGTCCGAACTCAAGCGCCAACTTGAGTCCCAGCTGATGTGACAACTTAAGTCCCAACTCAAGCGCCAACACAAGTATCAATTCATGCGCAAACTTAAGTCCCAACTCGAGCGCCATCTTTAATCCCAAGTCAAGTGCGAGCTTAGGTCCCAACTCAAGCACCAACTTAAGTTCCAATTCAAGCACCAGTTTCAGTCCCAACTCAAGCGCCAACTTAAGTCCAAACTTAAGTGTCAACTTAAGTTCCAAATCAAGTACCAACGTAAGTGATAACTCAAGTGCAAACGTAAGAGCCAATTCAAGTGCCAATGTAAATGCCAACTTAAGTTCCAACTTAAGTGCCAACGTAAGTGATAACTCAAGTGCAAACGTAAGTGCTAATTCAAGTGCCAATGTAAGTGCCAACTTAAGTGCCAAATCAAGTGCCAACGTAAGTGATAACTCAAGTGCAAACTTAAGGGCCAAATCAAGTGCCAATGCAAATGCCAACTTAAGTTCCAACTTAAGTGCCAACTTAAATGCAAACTTAGGTGAAAACTAAAATACCAGCCTAAGAGCAAACTCAAATGCCAACTTAAGTGCCAAATCAAGTGCCAACGTAAGTGATAACTCAAGTGCAAACGTAAGGGCCAATTTAAGTTGCAATATAAGTGCCAACTTAAGTTCCAACTTAAGTGCCAACTCAAATACAAACATAGGTGAAAACTCAAATATCAACTTAAGTGCAAACTCAGGTGGTGACGTAAGTGCCAACTCAAGTGTTAACTAAAGCTCCGACTCAAGTGCCAAATTAAGTCCCAACAGAAGTGGCAACTTAAGTCCTAAAAAATGTGCCATCTTAAGTCCCAACACAAGTGCCAATTTAAATCCCAACTCAAGCATCATCTAAACTTCAAACTCAAGTGCCAACTCAAGTCCCAACACAGGTAGCACTTGTGTCCAAACACAAGTACCAACGTAAGTCCTAACACAAGCACGAACTCAAGTCCTAATTCAAGCGCTAACTTATGTCCAAACTCAAGCACCAACATAAGTCCCAACTCAAGCGCCAACTCAAGTCACAACTCGAGTCCCAACTAAGTCCAAAATCAAGTGCCAACGAAAGCTCCAACTCAAGTGCTAATGTAAGTGCAAACTCAAGAGCTAACTTAGGTCCCAACTAAAGTGCCAACTTATGTTGCAACTCAAACGCCAACATAAGTCCTATCTCAAGTGACAACATAAGTGCCAACTCAAATGCCAACTTAGGTCTGAACTCAAGCGCCAACTTGGGTCCCAGCTCAAGTGACAACGTAAGTCCCAACTCAAGCGCCAACACAAGTCTCAACTCAAGCGCAAACTCAAGTCTCAGCTCAAGCGCCATCTTTAATCCCAAGTCAAGTGCGAGCTTAGGTCCCAACTCAAACGCCAACTTAAGTGCCAACGTAAGTGATAACTCAAGTGCAAACGTAAGCGCCAATTCAAGTGCCAATGTAAGTGCCAACTTAAGTTCCAACTTAAGTGCCAACTAAAGTGCCAACGTAAGTGATATCTCAAGTGCAAAAGTAAGGACCAATTCAAATGCCAATGTAAGTGCAAACTTAAGTGCCAACTCAAATGCAAACTTAGGTGAAAAGTCAAATATTAAGTGCAAACTCAAATGCTGACGTAAGTGCTAACTCAGGTGTTAACTAAAGCTCCGACTCAAGTGCGAAATTAAGTCCCAACAGAAGTGCCAACTCAAGTCCTAAGAAAGTGCTAACTTAAGTCCCAACACAAGTGCCAATTTAAATCCCAACTCAAGTATCATATAAAGTTCAAACTCAAGTGCCAACTCAAATCCCAAGACAGGTAGTACTTGGGTCCAAACACAAGTACTAGCTTAAGTCCCAACACAAGCACGAACTCAAGTCCTACTTCAAGCGCTAATTTATGTCCAAACTCAAACGCCAACCTAAGTCCTAACTGAAGTGCTAACTCAAGTCTCAACTCAAGCGCCAACCTAACTCCCAACTCAAGCGCCAACCTAAGTCCCAACTCAAGCACAAACTTACGTCCCAACTCAAGTGTCAACTTAAGTCCCAACTTAAGTGACAACGTGCCAACTCAAGTACCAACTTAGGTCCCAACTCAGGCGCCAGAATAGGTCAGAGAGAGAGAGAGAGAGAGAGAGAGAGAGAGAGAGAGAGAGACGAGGAGAAGGGAGAGAGAAGACGAAGGAAGAGAAAAATAAAACAGTAAGCGGAGGAGGAGGAGGAGGAGGAGGAGGAGGAGGAGGAAGAAGAGAAGGAGGAAGAGGAGGAGGAGGAGGAGGAGGAAGAAGAGAAGGAGGAAGAGGAGGAGGAGGAGGAGGAGGAGGACGACGACGACGACGACGACGACGACGACGGAAAATTTTTTTCGACGGATTTTTTTTTTTTCCCGACGTGAATTTTATTCCGACGGAAATTTTCTTCCCATGGAAAAAATTTTCCGACGGAAAATTTTCTTCTAGCGAAATTTTTTTTCCGACAAATTTTTTTCCGACAATTTTTTTTTTTTTTTTTTCCGACGGAAAAGGTTTTTCTGACGGACAATTTTATTCCGACGGAAAAATTTTTCCGACGGAATTTTTTTCCCGATGGAAACTTTTTTTCCGACGGATAATTTTTCCATCATCATTGTCATCATCTTCTTCTACATCTTCTTTTTCTTTTTCTTCTTCATCATCACCCTACCCTCACCCTCACTGCCACCACCACCACCACCACCATCAGCAGCAGCGGCAGCACCACCACCACCACCACCACCACCACCACCACCATCAGCAGCAGCGGCAGCAGCAGCAGCATCAGGGGGACAGGGAGCTGACTTGTTTGTGGCCACCCATTCCGGGATTAAGGCGTCTGGCGATACATAGATGGATAAATAGATAGATTGATAAAGAGACAGACAGACAGCCAGATAGATAGATAGATAGATAAATAGATAAAAAAACAGACATACAGATAAAATGACAGATCGCAGTACCTGTAGCAACACTCACCATGCTTTATAAAATCATCTCGAGACAGCAAGAACAGTAAATATGAAATAAATTAGTTATTCATGGGAGTTTATATAAATATAAGTGGGCAGCCGCGTCGGGTAAAAACTCTTGTATCTTATTTATTTCTATTTTTATTTTTTCAATATATTTCATCTCTCTCTCTCTCTCTCTCTCTCTCTCTCATTGTCTTCTTCTCTCATTCTGTCTCCTCTCTTGTCCGTTTAATTCTCTCTCTCTCCCTTAATCTCTTCTCTCTCTTTTCCGTCAGTCTCCCTCTTTTTTCCCTCGCACTCCTTTCAGAGTCTGTGCTTCGTATCTCCAACTTTTCCTCTAAACCCTCTATGCATTTACTCCCCTATTTAGCAAGCAAATATTCAACCTCCCTAATCTACACATATAATAATCATAATTCTTTCACGCCTATCATCACCCAGGCTGTCAGTGATTGAGAGTTGGCTGTCAGAAGAGCTTGTCAAGCGTGAATGTGAGAGGAGGGGAGGGACAGGTGTGAGAAGGTTGACATGGTTTGACAATAAGGGAAATTCTTGGCTTTGTGTGAACTGTGAGTCTGTGTGTGTTGGGGGAGGGTGTGCAGTGTGTGTGTAAGGTGAGGGTGTGCAGTGTGTGTGTGTGTAAGGTGAGGGTGTGCAGTGTGTGTGTGTGTAAGGTGAGGGTGTGCAGTGTGTGTGTGTGTGTTCTCGTGTACATGTTTGCGTGCCATGCGTGTGTGTATGTGGGCACTTTGAAGCCAGCTATGTGTGAGACAAAGTAGCGACAGTATCAATAAATCACCACCAGCCTCCCTCATGTATCACCCCTACACTTAGCTCCATATTCTCGTCGGTTCAGGAGGCTCCCTAACACCTTTTCCTAAGCGATTTATTTTTTTATTACACCATACTCTCCTCTTCTGTGTTACATCAGTCCTTCCACTATCACCATACTCTGCACAAATAACGTACGAAAGGATACTAACCAGCCACATCCAAAAATAAGTCGCAAAGGAAGAGGTGTTAATGGTCTTAGCAGTCTTCCTACCACTTCTTCTCTAATATAATCCGTTCACCTTAACTTGGCCCAGATTCTTGTCCTTTTGCAGCTTATTTCCTGTAGCTCAGTGGTAAAAAAATAATACTACGCCTCTACATCCTTTCCATAGCACTTCATCGTGACTAGCAGCATATTCTAGAATTAATCGCTACCTGCAGAGAGACAGTACTACGGCTCTACATCCTTGCCATAGCACTTATTCGTGACTAGCACCATATTCTAGTGTTAATCTCTCCTTACAGCTCAGCATAGAAGATGGAGAGATGGCAATTTTAGGCCAAGTTAGAGTAAAAAGAGTATAGTCAGAACTCCTCACAGGCTGAAATGGTAAAATGAAAATTGCAGAAATAAATCAGCGCATTTTAATCTCTAGAAATGAATTTATGAAAGCGAATAAATCCACTGATAATCTAAAGTGGGTTGGCGATTTATTTTTACCTCTTACGTATTTTGAGTAACGAATAAATCCACTTATTTTTCTATGGTTTCTAATTTACTTATATATAGTGTATGATTTATTTTTTTTTGTATCTTCTTACGTATTTAAGAAGACTATTGATCGAACTTTTTTTTCCTTTGGGTTCTAAATGAGTTTATTATAACTGAGAGTAATTATCATCATCATCATCATCATCATCATCATCATCATCATCTTCTTCTTCTTCTTCTTTCTCTCCTCCTCCTCCTCCTTCTTCATCATCATTATTTTCATCATTATCTTCCTACTTCCTCATCATCATCATCATCATCATAATCACCATCATCATCACCATCTTCACCATCATCATCACTATCCTCCTTCTACATCATCATCATCATCATCATCATCACCCAGACCTCATTTCCCACCCAGTATTTTATTCATTGGGCCCCGAATGACTAAATTGGACCTGAGTGTGACGCAATCGGTGACGTCACGAGATCGAGTCCCGAGGCCAGAGGGTGAGAACTAGGCGATGAAATTTTGGCACCCTAGCAAAGTGGTCTTGTGGATTTAGGCACTTCTTCGTGACTAGCATAATATTCTACTAGGGTTAGGGGGATTACTATGGTCCGTCTACCTTAACTTGGCTTATATTTCGTAATTTTTCGACTTATTTCACGTAGCTAACTAGAAAAAAATGTCCAAGTCTAAGTTTCTATTTTTATATATCTTAATGAAGGAATATAAACATGAGATTTTGGTCATCTCTCTCTCTCTCTCTCTCCCTCTCTCTCTCTCTCTCTCTCTCTCTCTCTCTCTCTCTCTCTCTCTCTCTCTCTCTCTCTCTCTCTCTCTCTCCATCATTCTGACACTCACACACACGCTCTGGCCGCCATCTTCGACGATTAATAATGTATGTGCGCCAAAGCCGCTCATATATTCCTCTCCCAGCCTGACTCACACCAACACAAAAGACTCTCTCTCTCTCTCTCTCTCTCTCTCTCTCTCTCTGTCTTTTTCTTCTTCTTCTTCTTCCTCATCTTCTCCCTCTTCTTCATATTCTTTTTTTTTTCTTTGTAGCTACGTCTCCCTCCCTCCCTCCCTCTCTCTCTCTCTCTCTCTCTCTCTCTCTCTCTCGGCGCCAAAATTTATTCCCCTATATCAGATGCTCTCCCCTTTCTCCAACCCACACGATGCTTCTAAATACCCAAGAAAACTCCAATGCGTTCACAAAAGGAGTATTGTATCCAGGTCCTCTTAAAATTATGCGAACGTATGATAGAATTTCTCCATCGTTCATCACAGCCTCCCCTCCCCCTCCCCAAAAAAACTCAAATGCGCTCACAAAATGAATACTGTTTACCTCGCTTATAGATCTAAATTTCTTGCACATACACCAAACGCCCCATCCTTCATCACAGATTTATAATGGATCTAGAGACACTATAAAATCATACGTGTTCACAAATAGGTATTGTTTGTCTGGCTCTTAACCTATGCATATATATCAACGCCGCCCGCACGCACACAAAAACACACACGCACGCAACGAAAGGAAATTCTCCCCGCGTCTCACTAAAATATATGGATTTTGGAGACACTGCCATTTATAACGAACGTACGTGATGGTCTAACATAGCCACTAAAGGGGTTACTAATTCCCGCCAAAATTTCAAATCATATATAGCAAATGCTCGTACTTTTAGCCCATTTGCATCGGTGAATCTGGATACCCACAAAAACGAGCTGAATTTTAAATATCTGAGAATAGTACGACACTGTTTTTACTTTAACTTGGCCCAGTTTTTCGTCCTTTTGCAGCAAATTTCACGTAGCTCACTGGCAGAAGAAGACAATACTACAGCTCTGCATCCTTTCCACAGCACTTCTTCCTGACTAGCATCATATTCTAGTGTTAGTGTGTTGACTCAGCATTCACTATGGGGAGATGGCAATTTTAGGCCAAGTTAGAGTAAACAGGGTATAGTTTTAGCTACAATCCCACATTTTACTATATTAATCTTATTCTAATGCCACAAATCCTCTAAATTTCACCCCGGCTGTGTTGGTGAATCTTGACCACTAAAAGAATCTGAAATTTTAGGTGTCAAAAGAACACTATCGGTCTCAGGAACAGTCCCATATTTTGCCATAATCATCTCACTCGCGGGACACAGAATCACCTGCCAGCGCCCATCAAGTATCGCTAATATAATGACTGGAGCTCCCTTTTGGTGTGGGTCGGGGTAAATCTTGTCCACGGCATCGTTAGGTTGATTTAGTGAGGGAAAGGGAGGTTGTATGTTAGCGCCGACATACAGGTGGGCTCTCTCCTGTAAGCCAACACTCCAGGCAAGGGCTAAAGACTCTAAATTCTCTCGTCTAGCTCTAAATTCTCTTCTCTAGCTCTAAAGTCTCCCCTCTAGCTCTAAATTCTCTCATTCTAGCTCTACATTCTCTCTCTCTTGCTTTTTCACGAACCAAAAATAAATCGCCTGACGGTAGAAAGATTTAAACATTTTAGTAAACAAAGTGTGTGATGTTGAGATATAATTCTGAACGCTTATTTTAATCTGATAAATTTCCCTAACCTCATTTAATTCGGTTGTTGGCTAAGCTGACTATTATATACTCATTTCATCTTAACTTGGTCCAGATTTTCGTCCATTTGCAGCGTCCTTCCCGTAGCTCAATGGCAGAAAAAGACAGTACTACAACTCTACATCCTTTTCAAAGCACTTCTTCGTGACTAGCACCATATTCCAGCGTAAATCTATCGTCAAGCTCAGCATTCAAGATGGAGAGATGGTATTTTTAGGCCAAGTTAGAGTAAAAATTAAATAGTAACCAAGGAGACTCATTCCTACCTCAAAAATGAAGATATGGGAGATTATAACACTACACTATGCAACAAAGGTCCCAGAATCTTCCTCCTCCTCCTCCTCCTCTTCCTCCTTCTTCTTCTTCCTCCTCCATCTTCCTCCTCCTCCTCCTTCTTCTTCTTCTTCCTCCTCCTCCTCCTCCTCTTTCTCCTCCTTCTTCTTCCTCCTCCTCCTCCTCCTCCTCCTCCGCAACACATTACAAGGCAAAGGCGTTTTAGGACACAAAATGGCTTCCCTGACCTTCCCATCATATCCCTGGGTGAGGTGGCCCTTGAAAAAAAGAAAAAGAAAAAGAAAAAGTGAGAAGAAAGAGACAGGAAATGACAGTGTGTGTATTTGTGATGTGGTGCTTGGTTTGTTGGTGGTGGGGGTGAGAACGGCGGGGTGTGGAGGGAATGATAGTTGTGGTGGTGGTGGTGGTGGTAGTAGTAGTAGGAGATGAGGAGGAGGAGAGGAGGAGGAGGAGTGGTAGTTGTCGTGGTGGTGGTGGTGGTGGTAGTAGTGGTAGTTGCAGTAAGATGAAGAAGGAAGAACATTCGACACGTAGACAGAGAGAGAGAGAGAGAGAGAGAGAGAGAGAGAGAGAGACAGACAGACAGACAGACAGAGACAAAAACAGAGACAGAAAAATTAAATATACAGAAAAAAATAAAAATAAATAAGATACAAGAGTTTTTACCCTCCCATGGCTGCCCACGTATATATAAAAACTCCCATTTCAATTTATTTTTTGTTTTCTGCTCTTGCTGTCTAGAGATTATTTTATACAGCATACTGGGTTTTGCTAAAGGTACTGCGATCTGCCTTTTTATCTGTCAGTCTGTCTGTTTGTTTATCTATCTGTCTATCTGTCTGACTGTCTGTCTATCCATCTATCTATCGCCAGACGCCTTAATCCCGCAATAGGTGGCCACAAACAAGTCATCTCCTTGTCACCCTGATGATGATGATGATGATGATGATGATGATGATGGTGATGATGATGATGATGATGGTGGTGGTGGTGGTGGTGGTGGTGGTGGTAGCAGTGAGGGTGAGGGTAGGGTGATGATGATGACGGTGAAGAAGAAAACGAAGAAGATGAAGATGATGATAACGATGATGATGATGATGATGATGATGGTGGTGGTGGTAGTGAGGGTGAGGGTAAGGTGATGATGATGACGGTGAAGAAGAAAAAGAAGAAGAAGAAGATGATGATGATGATGATGATGATGATGATGACGATGATGATGATGATGATGATGATGATGGTGGTAGTGTGGGTGAGGGTAGGGTGATGATGATGACGGTGAAGAAGAAAAAGAAGAAGAAGATGAAGATGATGATGACGATGATGATGATGATGACGATGATGATGACGATGATGACGACGATGATGATGATGGCGATGATGATGATGATGATGACGATGATGATGACGATGATGACGACGATGATGATGATGACGATGATGATGGCGATGACGATGATGATGATGATGATGATGGTGGTAGTGGAGGCAGTCAGGGTGAGGGTAGGGTGTGTCAGTGCCAGTTTCCCAGGGTGAACATCCTCACCTCTTCTTTTTTATGCATTTTTTTTTCCTCTGTTCTTTATTATTCTTTTTATTTTCGTTTCTCCTTTTTTTTTCGTTTTCTTCCTGTAATTTCTTTTTATATATATATTTTGTTCTTTTTCTATCTCTTTTTCCTGTTATTTTGATATTATACGCGCCTGCACACACACACACACACACACACACACACACACACACACAGACACACAGATGGAAGGAGACAGACAGACAGATATTCCAGAGACAGAGAGAGAGAGAGAGAGAGGGAGAGAGAGAGAGGTATCTAACGCCTCAAATTCAAGAAATCAAAAATAAATCACAAAATCGTCCATCAGTGTCAAAAATAATCATAAATATACACACATAAATAAATAAATAAATAAACAGCAATAGTTACGTAAATATATCCTGCTCACCGTCTACAGTAAAGAAAATGTTTAAATCGAAAAATCAACATCGTCCAACACTGTCAAAAATAATCACAAATACATAAAATAATGAATAAGTAAATAAATAAAAATCATCAAAGGTCAGTAAATTAACTCTCCGTGTCATCTATAATAAAGAAAATGTTCAAAAATCATAAATATTCACTAAAATCTGCATAAAACTTTCAGACACTCTTACCACACGAAGCGCCTTGTTTACACTTTCTTCGCGCTCTAATTTTTTGTCAAAGACGCGTTACTTTCGGCCTTGTTTCATCTTCGTGTTTTTTTCCCCCTCTCACCGTGAATTTTTCTCTCCTCTTCTCCCCCTACCTTTCTTTTTTTCCTTCTTCTTCTTCAAATTCTTTTTCTTTCCATATCCTCCTCCTAATTCTCCTCCTCCTCCTCCCTCTCCTCGTTCTGCTTCTTCGTCTTTTTCCTCTTCTTTCCATCTCCTCCTTCTCCTCCTCCTCCTTCTGCTTCTTCATCTTCTTTCTCTTCTTCCCATCTCCTCTCCCTTCTCCTCCTCCTCTTTCTGCTTCTTCATCTTCTTCTTCTTCTTTCCATCTCCTCCTCCTCCTCTCTTCATCATCATCATTCTTTTTCTTCGAACACAATTACTGTTATGTTTGTTCTATGTAATTTAAGTTTCTGTTTCTTTCCCTCTCTCCCTCTCTCTCTCTCTCTCTCTCTCTCTCTGAATCACCGTCAAAGGGCGAAAATGCGCCAAAAAATGACGTGTGTTGCAGGCTGTGGTGAGTGCAGGAGTGTAAGCAAGGAAAACGTCCATTTCGGCACACGCCTCTAACTCGGCAACACGACTTTCATGTATACCACAATATCTCCTTACATTTTCTTTTTCTTTCTCCTTTTTTGGTATATAAGATTTCGACATCACTTTTTGTATAGCATTTCGTCACCTGTTTTTATATACAAATGCGTCACTTCCATTTTCAAAAGATTCCCTCATTTCATTTTTTTCTCCTGATATAGTCTTTCAGCTTAGTATCATGTCGCCTTAAAATATTCACGATAATTTTGACTTTTAACTGGTGTATGCATCTTCATATTTCTGAGTAGCGATTTTCTTCTTGCGACTTACTTTTTTTTTTTCGTTACTTATCTGTATTATATAAGATTTTTCCTTAATATTTTAGACCTCGTCACTTTTCTAAGGGATGTTTGTATAGCCGGGTAACGGGGCAACTCGGTTATATCAGTGCCACCACGTGAAGGCGTCCCTCTCCAAGCGTAAGTTCAATTAATGACGGATGCGAAACGGAATATCCATTCTTAGAGTTAGAATGATAGGCACAAGAGGAAACTGGGAAGCACAAGTGGTGGGAACGGAAGTCAGGATGATGATGATGATGATAACGGTGACGACGAGGATGAAGTATTTGTCTAACTTGCTCCTCAGCTCCACTACCTAACCACGTCTCTTTCCCGCTGAAGAATATGCACAGCTGGAACTCAAGCATCGTATACTTGACATAATATCCGGCTCACTCACCGCCACTCACACACAGTCACTAACATTACTGGGGTGCTAAAAGCCAGACCCCGCCATGACGTCACCAATGTAAACAAAAGCGAGAGCTGGTACGGAACCCGGTGATAAGGACAGCTGGGGATGTGTCAGTTGGCTGTCTGCTGCGTCTGTAACCTTGCTGTCTATTCATGGATGTAAATATAAATAAACGCAGACAAACCAGACGCGGGATCGTCAGGGATTTAAGTTGGGGCATTGCTAAATTCTACGGGAGTACTGCTTATTGCTGTTGAAAATTCTTAGTGGGTTATTGACGGACAGCATCGGTTCTAGTGCTGTGTGTGTGTGTGTGTGTGTGTGTGTGTGTGTGTGTGTGTGTGTGTGTGTGTGTGTGTGTGCTATAGAATATACAGTAGAAGGAAGCACCACCTTGATGATGATGACGATGATGATGAGGAGGAGGAGGAAGAGGAGGAGGAGGAGGAAGAGGAGGAGGAAGTAGAAGAGGAGGAGGAAGTAGAAGAGGAGGAGGAAGAGAAGAATTTTGACGATAATGACAATGATGAAAAATTATGCAGATAAAGTTGACAAAGGTGATAACAATAATAATGATGATGCTGACGGTGCTACTAATGATGATGATGATGATGATGCTCCTCTCCACCATCTCCCAAAGTAAACACAGTCCAGGTACCATCAGTAAGACCTCTCCACACAACCCTTGGCCCCATCTTCACTTATTAACTCATTTATTAAGTCGTATATCTTCGCCTGTACTGTATTTCCTTCCTAAAACCTTGACGCTAATCCATATAAGTGATGGATGGCTTCGTTTATGTGTGATGGATGGAAGGGAGAGGTGGAGGGTTTGTGCTTACCTGCTCCTTCTTCCCCTCTGCCCCCTACTCTCTGTCTGTCTGTGTCTCCGTCTGTGTGTGTGTGTGTGTGTGTGTGTGTGTGTGTGTGTGTGTGTGTGTGTGTGTGTGTGTGTGTGTGTGTGTGTGTGTGTGTGTGTGTGTGTGTGTGTGTGTGTGTGTGTGTGTGTGTGTGTTGCAACATAGTAACTTAAAAGTTTTCATCCGATTTTAACCAAACGTGGGGGATGGGTAGAAAGACAGCCCATGAGGAAAGCGATTAATTTCTAGAACAAGAGGTCAAAGGTCAAGGTCACACGGGCATGATCAAGCGTTGCCCTAGTAAAACAGACTCGAACAATTATATCAGTTAAGATTTTGGGTAATGGTTAAGGGTAAGGGAAGAAAGAAGTAACATAATTTTAAAAACATTCAGTCAAAGATCAGAGTCAAAGAAAAATGTTACGAATTTATAACTTTTTTCTTCTTTCAATATAAAAAGAATGGGTGTACGCCGTGCCCCTTCTGAAAACCGCATCCCTTAAAATGGTGGAAGTACGAAGCATCCCCTCGTAAGCCCTCCACTACACTGCTATCTTCCCCCTCCCCGCGAAGAACTGCGAGAGAGAGAGAGAGAGAGAGAGAGAGAGAGAGAGAGAGAGAGAGAGAGAGAGAGAGAGAGTGTGTGTGTATTAAGCTTATCCTCTGTGGTAGAATGACATCACAGTTCTATCACCACAAGTTTAGGAGGAACACTCTTTGGTGGAGAAACGAGACACTAGCTTCACCACCCCTCTCGTACCATGATCTCACCTTACTCTGTTCTAGTTAAAGTACGAAGAGTTTACATAGCCTAGATGAGAGGCTTTGTAGGGCATATATAAACAATCCAGATGGTAAAACAAAATAAGTTCAAAAAAGGGTAAACAGATCAAAGATGCGAGGTATAAAAGCGAGTTCTTGCCATTAAGCCTTCAGTCAGTGGCTTCAAAGACCCCAGGTAGCCCTCACCTCCATAAATACGAGAGAGAGAGAGAGAGAGTGTGTGTGTGTGTGTGTGTGTGTGTGTGTGTGTGTGTGTGTGTGTGTGTTTTGGCTGGTCTGTAAACTCGAGGAGGTGAACACTAGCACTCATAAAATATTCACTGTCAATGCCCAAGAGATTTGACCCTATGTTAGCAAACTTAAGGTGACTTTAGATGTGCATATATCCTTAATCATTCTTCAGATTCTTGTTCTTATTCTTATTTTTATCCCCTTTGAGTGGTCACTGGTAAACATTTTCTTTCAAGGGTAGATGAGGGAGACAATGAATGAATTATGTGGATGAGAGTAAGGGTGAGGATGAGGGTGGGTAAGACTCAATATACTAACCACTTGGATGAGGGTGAGGGGGAAGTCAAGGGTAAGGGTGAGGGTGAGGAGGGTAAGGGTGGATGAGACACAATTTCCTAACCACGTGGGTGAGGGAGGGGGGTGAGGGAGGGAAAGCCAATAGCCCACTGCTGTCACCACGTCCAGAGTCAACACTGCTTTTTTCGCCTCCTTAAAAGACGTATATAAAATGCTGTCAGGAGGGGGAAGGCGAATGAAAGTAGACCAATATAGGTTACAGAAAAATATATCTCTTTCAAATATACCCTTAACTCCTTTCATGCGGTGGTTTATTATTATTTTTTTTCCTTGTTTCAGGGTAGCAGTGTCATCCACCACACAAATTCCACCCACCCTCCCACCTTCACCCCTCCACCCTGACATACACCTCCCTCGTAACCCGATCCGCCCACACACACGCCCACCCACTTCTCTCTCTCTCTCTCTCTCTCTCTCTCTCTCTCTCTCTCTTGGTTTGACACATATCCCCTTTCCCACCCACACCGCCCACAGCCCCGCCCACCTACATCTGTCAGTCAGTGTGTGATCGTCTCTCTCTCTCTCTCTCTCTCTCTCTCTCTCTCTCTCTCTCTCTCTCTCTCTCTCACTACCCTTCACCATACATCACCATCCCCTACCTTCCCGCCAACTTATAATAATCGCTCTCTCACTTATTCACTCACTCTCTCTTACTCGCTCACTTTCTCCCATCACCATCATCTCCACTCATCCCTCTCATCACTACCCACTCTCTCACTCACTCACTCTTAATCTCTCTCACTCACTCGCTCACTTTCGAACTGTCACTACCTTTTACCATTCATCACCATCCTTTTCCCTCCTGTCAGCATCCTCTCTCCCTCTCTCTCTCTCTCTCTGAAGATCCCAAACCCCTTTTAGCTCAGTTGATAATGGAGTCGGATTTTAGGGTTGATTTGACTAGTAACCAAGGAGTCTCATTTCTAGCTCATAGCACATCAATTTTCACACAACCACAGATGAAGACATTTTAGACTTAACACCCTATCACCACCTGTCAGCCGCCTGTTAACACCACCCTACTGTCAGCACCATCCCTAACACAAACACCATCACCACAACCACCAATCTTTATCACCAACAGGAGTCACATTTTCTCCACCACTAACATAACCATCACCACCACCACCACCACCACCACCACCACCACCACTACTACTACTACTACCACTACTACTACTACTACCACCACTACCACTACTACTACCACTACTGCTACTACCACCACCACCACTGCCACCACCACCACCATCATCATCATCATCACCATCATCATCATCAATAATAACCCAGCTGCCTCTAAATGTGTCAAGTATTCCTTCCATCACACCACCACACCACCACCATCACCACCACCACCACAACAACAACAACACCCCACTCTCTCTAAAATTCCAAACGAATCCCTCCATCATTAATAATAATAATAATAATAATAATAATAATGATAACAGCAACCTCGCTATCTTTTAATATATCAAATTCTCCCGCCATTTCGCTCCATCAAAGCTTCTACCCTCCTCACAATGCAGTCCCAGTGGTAAATGTGCCGAGGAGGACAATGGCTTTCAGATGCGGTATTTTGAACTAGAAAGAAGCTGGTTAGGGAGGGTAAAATGA
>NC_136965.1:1767500-1875000 GCF_032717465.1 Coenobita brevimanus
GCCTCCCTAACACCTCTTCTTTATCGATTTATTTTGAGGTGAGGTGTGGTGAGGCGAGGTGAGACTGGGTGAAGTGAGGTGAGATAAAATGAGACGAGATGGGCTGACGTGAACTATGGTGGGAGGAAATGAGAAGGGTTGAGATTACATGAGGTTAAATGAGTTAAGACGAGATAAGAGGGATGAGATGAGATGATGTCAGGATGATATTGTTACTGAGTAGCCCTGGTCTGTCTGGTCGAGCAGACTCATCAACCGCAAGCAAACAACCGTCACTGCAGGGCCATCCCGTGCAATGAAATGAAGTTCCCTTGCGGTAGGGGAAGAGTAGAGGTTTGGTTGCAGATGGACGGCGCATTATACTCACAGCAGGGTCTATATCACTACATTATTGGTTATATGGTTACCTCCCAGCTTTATAAATGACTTCTTTGGTTTGGTATGGCCACCTTAAGTGAAAGAAGAGTGGTAAACAGTTACAGGAAGGATGGGAGCAATAGAAAAAGAGGAGGATAGGCAAAGAAAAAGAATGATAAAGGTGAAGGAAGAAGTAGGTAGCGCCACATCAAGTGAGTGGATTAGGTCAGGAGTGATGATGATGATGATGATGATGATGATGATGATGATGATGATGACAGTGAGAGTCGCGAGGTGAGACGAAGAAAACGTGATGATGATGATGATGATGATGATGATGACAGTGAGAGTCGCGAGATGAGACGAAGAAAACGTGATGATGATGATGATGATGATGATGATGATGACAGTGAGAGTCGCGAGGTGAGACGAAGAAAACGTGATGATGATGATGATGTTGATGATAGTGGGGGTTGTGACGTGAAGCGAGGTAGCACTTGGCATTACGTGAGGTGATTTGTCATTTGTCCAACCCATAGCACTTCCACCACGCACACTTTGATTTCACTGCATATTAGCATTGCACGAGCCTGTAGGCGGAGGATGGTACGCAAAGGAATATATGTGCACAATCCCACGGGCAATAAAGTCAGGTGCATGTAGAGTTGACACTAGTATATGGATTGATAAATAGATAGATGGACGGATGGATAGATAGATAATTATAGATAGACAGACAGATAGGTAGGGAGATAGATACGTAGGTAGACAGATAGATAGGTAGGTAGGTAGATAGATATATAGATGGATGGATGGATGGTTGGACAGAAAGATATTTAGATAGATAGACAGATACCCAGATAGGTAGACAGATAGATAGACAGGGATACAGATAGACTGATAATTAGACAGATGGATAGATGGATGGATGGATAGATGAATGGACAGATAAACAGACAGACTGACTGATAGACAGATAGATAGACAGACAGGGTATACATGAATCTGAAGGTATGTGTATGGGTGGAGTTATGTTAATTATAATACACTACTTCCTTCCCCACCCCATCCACCTCCCATGCCATAACGCAGCCACTCTGTATTAATAACCATGGCTGTCTGGGGGGCGCCACACACACACACACACACACACACACACACACACACACACACACACACACACACACACACACACACACACACACACACACACCTGAGAGAGACCGACGTTGGCAGGAGAGACAGTGTTCCCAGCTGGCTCCACTCACACTGCCATCCCATCAAACTGACCAAGGCAATAACAAACCCTATAACTTTAAGAGAAATGCCACTTGAAATAGGCAAGAGACGGTGGTGGTGGTGGTGAATGTAGAAGTAGTAGCAGAAGCAGAGTAGTAGTAGTAGTAGTAGTAGTAGTAGTTGCAGTAGTAGTAGTAGTAGTTGCAACCCCAGGCTCATCTGAACGTGAACCCAGTGGACTGAAGACCGAGTTTCCCCTTTTGCAAGCCACCATCCTCCTTGTAGGGGGATTAAGAGGGAGTTGAGGGACGTTTGTATAACCAGGCAGTGGAGCCACCCAGCTATATCGGTGCCACCACGTGAAGGCCTCCCTCTCCTGCACCCGAGATGGCTAGTGAAGGAGGAAAGATGACGCCACACCTCTATCAACGAGACAAGCCTGACGTAGTAAAGTAATTAATGTCACACTTGTTATCGGGAGTATATTATGGGTTGTTAGGAATGATATGGTGCCCAGGGTTGTTCGGGTTTATAGCTCTAGCGTCGCCAAACTATTTAGACCCGGGTTCGATCCCATTCAAAGGCAGACATTTAAGAGTGTGTAACAGTATCCTCACATGTTCGTACTCGGTCAGGATCCCTCAGTGAAATATACATTCTCTCTCGTTAAGAATCAGTGGCACCACAGAAAACTAATCTTTTCACATTCAGTACACATTCATTCACATACTCCGCCACACCAAACATTTTCCACATTCATTACACGTTCTTTCTTCTTAAAAAACGTTACCACCCCAACGAACTAAATTTCCACATTCAATACACATCCACTACAACTAAACACTATTTTTTTCATTCAACATACCTTCTGTCTCATCCACATACACTGCAGCCTCAGAGATATAATTTTTCACATTCAATACACATTCGCTCTCATTAGCAAACACTGCAACACCAACATAAATAATCTCCCACATTCACCACAGATTCTCTCACATTCACAAACTAACTGAAAATCCCACTAGATGAATGAAATCGTCTTGTAGCTTGAATAAAATGAGTAACAGGTCATCAGCGGAAGGGGTTACGTAATGTGTTGCTTCTGGTTTGCATTTCCTCGCCACCTGCTCCTTCCTCTGTCTCCCTCCCTCCTATCTTAATGGTAAATTCTTGAAGTTTTATGGGGGGTTTCCTTGTCAAATTCCTTCTGAGATTTTTGGCTGGGTTACAAGGCTGTGCATACCAGGAGAGGGAAAAATACCATAAGGAGTGATGCGAAGTATGCGTCTACCTATCCGTTTGTCTGTCTGTCTACATATCTATCCTTCTGTCTGTCCGTCTATCTATCTATGTACTTATCTATAGCCAGACACCTTAATCCCGTAAAGGGTGGCCACGAAACAAATCGCCTCCATGTCGCTCTGTCCCCTGCCATTTCTCTGCCCATCGCCTCCATGTCGCCCTGTCCCCTGCCATTTCGCTGCCTTCCCCTAAACTTACACTCCCGCCCCTCTCATATACCTCTCTACTCCATCACTCCCCCCTGCCATGTCGCTGCCGTCTCCCCCCCCCCCAACTTACATCTCCTTTTCATATGCCTCTCCATTCCTCCATCTCATCCTCGGTCTCCTCTTCATTCCGTCCAAATGATACTATACTATTTTTACTTTAACTTGGCCTAAAATTGCCATCTCTCCATCTTCACTGCTCAGTTGTAGCGACAGATTAGCAATAGAGTATGATCCCAGTCAAGAAGAAGTGCTATGGAAGGAATGAAGAGCCGTAGCTTTGTCTTTTTCTGCCACTGAGCTACGTGAAACAAGCCTGCAAAAGGACGAAAATCTGGGCCAAGTTAGAATAAAAGGAGTATAGTCACGAAGAAACATTGTCGTTTGTACACAATGCCTTGCTGTGCCAAAAAAAAAAAAAAATAAATAAATAAAATGATATATACCGTAGTTCTGGCGTACGAAAAAGACCAGAATTGATTGAAAACAGCGAATTTGTCTTAGGAAAAAATCTTACAGTAAAAAAAAATGAAAATGGGAGGAATATACCTTAAGTCACAATTTCAGAAGAAGGACAATTATTGGACTAAAATTCTGTCTTAACCCATTTTACGAGTCTTAATATCTATGTCTCTTTATCTATCTATCTATCTATCTATGAATTTAGTGCCTAATATGAATGTTATCCCTAGCAGGCAATTAAACACGTCAAACCTTAATATTACCACCTGGCATACGGCTCCTTAGTATGCATGACGCAGCGTGCATGACTGGAGAGAATGCATGTCAGAAATAACACCACATGACTTAGAGCTCTTCGTATGCATGACTCGGAACACGTCATGCATCAAGGGAGGTGTCATTATGTTTACAGCCCACATAATGACTAGGTGGCTCGGTTGGTTGGGTACTGACCTCATGTACTGGGGTATCTCTGACGTGGGTTCGAGTCTCACTAAGTGTCACTGGGTTTGTAGCTTGTATCTGACCTGTCCTCCTAACATCCCGAATTGCCCATCTTTCCACCCTGCCTTCTAGCGGCGCTACCCATCCTGAGTGGAGCCAAGCATCTGCGGCGTCCACCCCTGTGATCTGCTTACCCGAGATTATTTACCTTTGGTGTACCCGGCCATTAAGACAGCGAATGAGCAACAAGAACAACTCTGCACGTTACAGTTTATCATTCCCTTGCATCTATATATCGACAAAGACTGCATAAACCCAAGAGAATATTAAAGAGCAAGATGGACTGCGAAATAAGAGATGTTAAAATGCTTCCTGTGCAAACCAAAATACGACTCCCCATCCCACATGACCTGGCGACCACGGAAGAACAACAGAACGGGAGCCAGAGTTCTTGTTATGGTGGATTTATTTATGTTCAACCCCGGATTAATTTTAGAGGTGCAAATAAACACACACGCTTGCTGGTTAAGGAGGTGGAAGGGAGCCTGAAGGAGGGTGCCTGAAGGAGGGTGCCTGAAGGAGGGTGTCTGAAGAGGGGGTGCCTGAAGAGGGTGTCTGAAGGGGGGTGCCTGAATGAGGGGTGCCTGAAGGAGGGGTGCCTGAAGGAGGGTGCCTGAAGAGGGGGTGCCTGAAGGAGGGTGCCTGAAGGAGGGGTGCCTGAAGGGGGGTGCCTGAAGGAGTGGTGCCTGAAGGAGGGGTGCCTGAAGGAGGGTGCCTGAAGGAGGATGTCTGAAGGAGGGGTGCCTGAAGGAGGATGTCTGAAGGAGGGGTGCCTGAAGGAGTGGTGCCTGAAGAGGGGGTGCCTGAAGGAGGATGTCTGAAGGGGGGTGCCTGAAGGAGAGGTGCCTGAAGGAGGGGTGTCAGATGGAGGGTGTCTGAAGGAGTGGTGCCTGAAGAGGGGTGCCTGAAGAGGGGTGCCTGAAGGAGGGTGCCTGAAAGAGTGGTGCCTGAAGGAGGGTTGCCTGAAGGAGGGTTGCCTGAAGGAGGGAGCCTGAAGAGGGGGTGCCTGAAGGAGGGTGTCTGAAGGGGGGTGCCTGAAGGAGAGGTGCCTGAAGGAGGGGTGTCAGATGGAGGGTGTCTGAAGGAGTGGTGCCTGAAGAGGGGTGCCTGAAGGAGGGTGCCTGAAAGAGTGGTGCCTGAAGGAGGGTTGCCTGAAGGAGGGTTGCCTGAAGGAGGGGTGCCTGAAGGAGGATGTCTGAAGGAGGGGTGCCTGAAGGAGAGTGCCTGAAGGAGGGGTGCCTGAAGGAGGGGTGCCTGAAGGAGGGTGCCTGAAGGAGGGTGCCTGAGGGAGGGTTGCTTGAAGGAAAGGAGTGTGTGTGGTGTCTGGTGCTGCCAATGTTAACATCTACATATAACATTACCAAAAAAAAAAAAAAAAAAAAAAAAGGAAATATAAAGAGAGAGAGAGAGAGAGAGAGAGAGAGAGAGAGAGAGAGAGAAAATACAACTTAGGAGCAAAGAAGGTAAATAAAATGCAACAGAAATTCACTTAGATAAATACAGGTGCGAAAGACAAACCAGGTGGGAAAATTAATCTCACAACACCTGGACTACCTGTGTGTGTGTGTGTGTGTGTGTGTGTGTGTAAGAGGCAGGTGTGTGCAATTATGACAGTGCGTGAAGAAGGTATATGAGAAGGCAGGTGTGTGCAAGAGGAAGGTGTATGCAGCTATGTGGGTAGGTGAGGTAGGTATAAGGATGGGTAAGGCAGGGTTTAGGCAGGGTGGGTAAGGCAGGTACGAGACTAGTTAAGGTGACCTGAGGCAGGAAAAGTGAGGCAAGTATGAGGGTGGATGAGGCAGGTATAGGGATGAGTGAAGCAGGTGTGAGGGCGGTGGGTGAGGCAGGGTAAGTGAGGCAGGTGTGTGCAGGTGGGGATCACGCTGGGCCAGGTATGTACCCCACCTGGAGTTAAAAGCAAGGGCCATATGTAGTCCACTAGAAAGTAATTGTTGTGGCGTCGACTGCCCTACCTCACTGACAGTAATAAAGTTCCACAAAAGATATAAGTACGACACACACACACACACACACACACACACACACACACACACACACACACACACACACACACACACACACCGCCCGCAACTCTTAAAACTATATTCTTATCGCAAACCTAAAAACTGAACTCCACCTTAAATTTTAAACTCCACTCAAAATTCTCAAGTTTGAATTTCTCTCGCAGTCCTAATATTTGAATTCTTTTTGAACTTTAAATCTGAGCTCTTAAACCCTTAAAAACTGAATTCCTAGCCAGTGAAGCAAGTCTCCCTCTCTCATACCTCGACCCCCCACACTCACCCGCCCAAAATCCATCAAAAATAAAATCATATTGAGTTTCCGGGACGTCAGACGCGGGATAAGAGTAGCATATTGGCTGACACAATCTGATCGACGCGTCACTTCAAAGCAAACGCGACTGCTGACACACGCAAGCGCTGATATTGCCGTGAGGAGGACAGGTGTGTGTATATTATTGGGCCAAAACTAGTCAGCCAACGAAACAGCATCAGCATCAAAGAGACGGACGTGGGGACATGTTGCTCTGCGAAACTGCCGCGAATTTTGAAAAAGATATACTACTGGGTGATTCAACATTCTGAGACCCTTGAATAATTACACACACACACACACACACACACACACACACACACATACATTAACGAAAGTAAGGGCTGGACCTCACAAGAAGCAACACAAAACCATGGTCCTCTTCTCTCCCCTCCCAAACCTCTCCACCCCATCCCTCTCCACTCCTTAATCATCCCCCTACCCACCCAGACTCCCCCACTAACTCATACCCCATCCCCCACTCACCTACCCCACCCTCACACACCCTACTCTCCACTCCACATCACCACCAACCCCATCCCTCTCCTTCCCTACCCCTCAGTTTCATCCCTCCCCTAACCCCCTTCCCCTTCTCTCCACCATTACCCCACCTACCCGCAGCTCCAGCTCCACCCCTCACTCCCCTATCGCATCATCCCACCCCATTCCACCCCCAGCCGCCCCTCCCCGCCCCGCCCCATCCACCTGCTGGGGTAGAGGCGTGGGCTGCCCCGAGAAATTTAGCTGTCACGCCTGCTCGAGCGGATGGCGGGGACAGATAGTTAGAGAGGCACACTGAGACAAGTTCTTGTGATCAAAGTATTCGTGATAAAAATATTGATTTCTTTTATTCATTCCTCGTGATATTTAGCGGAAAGAATTTAGCAGCTTAAAAAAATGCGATCCTCTTCTAGTTAATCTTCCAAAACCTTCAAAATACAAAATATCCCTTTCTGTCTATCTCCTGTAATTTTTCTCTCTGTATTTTCAAACGATAAATTATTCTCTTCGACCCGAGAGGATTTCCATGAGCTGAATAATATCGTATGGCGGAAGGCAGAGTAAAAAATTCCGCCTGTGATGAGATATAAAGCCTTTGCTCCTTGGGCTGAGGTTGGTGGTGGTGGTGATGATGATGATGATGATGATGATGATGATGATGATGATGAACTAGTACCGCTTCAAGAGATCAACAACTGACACACAAGATGATGATGAATTAGTACCGTAACAAGAGACCAAGAATTAAACTCAACCAACCTAACCCAAAGTAGAGTCAGGGAGGACGTGGTGTGGTGTGGTGTGGTACTGTTGATGTGGTATGATGTGGCGTAGTGTTCTGGGCTGGACTGTGGTGTAGAGTGGTATGTATTGTGGTGTGGTGTAGTGTGTTCTGCTGCGGTGTGGTGTGGTGTGATGTGGCGTGAAAGGGAGGGTGCAAAGTTGACAGGGTAGTGTTCACGACTTCTAAAACGTATTGCACTGACAGAGATGCCTTTGTTATCCTCACTATTGGGTCATAAATCAGTGTGGGGATGCCAGAACCGGGATCTGTAAGACGGGAGGGAGTGGCCGGCAGTCTGTTGTCGTCGATATGATGTTGGGAAAGAGAGAAAGCCTGAAAAGAGAAGCCTGGAAAAGAGAATAAGACTGGAAAAGAGAAACCTGAAAGAGAGGACATGCCTGAAAGAGAGAAGCCAAAAAAACAGAATAAGCCTGAAAGAGAGAAGCCAGAAAGAGAGAAGCCAGAAAGAGAACATGCCTGAAAGAGAGGATAAGCCTGAAAGAGAGAAGCCAGAAAAAGAGAACATGCCTAAAAGAGAGAATAAGGCAGAAGAAGAGAAGTCTGAAAGAGAGAAGCCTGAAAGAGAGAGTAAACCAGAAAAAGAGAAGCCTGAAAAAGAGAATAATTTTGGTGAGACTGTACGCTTTTTTTTTTTTTTTTTTAAATTAACACCAAACGATTCTGTTCCCCGTCTGCACCATATCACCTACCGTAAAACTTTCCACAGCACTTCTTCGTGACTAGCATCATATTCTAGTGATAATTTATTGCTACCACCCAGCATTCAAGACGAGGAGATGACAATTTTAGAATGGTTACACCTGAAAGAGCATAGTCAAGTTGGTGCACCGTACAACCATCCACAATACTTCCCACGGCACTTCTTCGTGACTAGCATCATATTTTAGTGTTAATCCAACCCTACCACGCAGCAGTCAAGGCGCTCAGCTCTGACTTCATCCCTGACTCACATACTCGGGTTTTCAAAGACTCAAAATACCGCAAGTGACTCAAGGATGTGTGGCGATGATCATTCTCCCCAGCATCTGTCGCCTGTCACAGATATCTACAGCGAGAAGACAGGAATCCATTGCCAAAATTCAAAGACAGCGAGGTTCCTAGAAAATGCCTGTTGGTGTAATATTTCAAGAAGTTTGTTATCCACGTAAGAAGCAAGCCACAAAAGGACGAAAATCTGGGCCAAGTTAGAGTGAAAACGGTATTGTCAGTTCAGTGAGTCATGGCTGAGTTTATTCAATTTTTTTCATTTTTTCATGGGTAGATGGAGAGGATGGGTGGAGGAGAAATGGAAGAGGCTACTCAGGAACGTCAAACTGGTCACCACATCAGTTCAGGGAGCCAAAGGAGTATGAGTTTTCCTTCATTTTTTTTTTTTTTAGGTGGATGGAGAGGATGGGTGGAGGAGAGAAGAAATGGAAGTGGCTACTCAGTGACATCAAAGTGGTCACAACATCAGATTAGGGAGTCATAGATGCTTGAGTTTATTATTATTATTATTATCATTATTATTATTATTATTTCCAGGTGGGTGGAGAGGATGGGCGGGAGAGAGGAGACGTGGAACAAGCTAGTCAGAGGCATCAAACTCGCTATCACCTTCATCTTCAGTCACGTGGGTCTGTGTGCCATCGTCGCAGCATATACGGTAGCGGGGGCGTTCATTTTCAGAGCCCTGGAGCAAGAGCCAATGAACGGCCAAGATTACTACGACCCTGTGAGAAAACGCAATGCATGTGCGGTCGTTCTACAAAACATCACAGGTGAGAAACTATCTATCTATCTATCCATCTATCTATCTAGTTTTTGAGAGCTGATGCAAATGAACGTTCAAGATCCCCACGACCTTGTAACCAAACGGAATGCCTATGTGGTCTTCCTAGAAAAGAATCTGATTTTGAATCCTAAATAAAGAATCTAAATTTTCCTGCACCAACAGAATAGGTGCCTGGGAGGAAGTTTTAGGCCAAGTTAAAGTGAAAAGAGTGAATAAATTTTACGTTCAACCACGCAAGATGGGGACATGGCGGTTTTAGGATGGAGTGATGGCGATTTTAAGCAAAGTAAAAGATAGTGGTTTTAGGAAGGAGAGATGGCGATTTTAGGCAAAGTAAAAGATGGTGGTTTTAGGATGGAGAGATGGTAATTTTAGGCCACGTAAAAGAGGAGTCTGAATTTCCTTACACCCAGAGAACGCGCGACAGAGAGGGAAAGGGTAACTGAATTTCCCTGCATCAACAGAACGCGTGGCAGAGATCTCCAACGCAAGCAAGTGGTACAGAGACGTGATGGCACAGTTAGAGGAGTTTGAGAGGGAGTTGGTGGAGGCTGTGGGTAACCAGGTGTACAATCAGACGGATGACAAGCTGAGAGAGAGGTGGAATATCATCGGATCACTTTTTTATTGCGTCACTGTTATTACTACTATAGGTAAGTTGTTGCTACTACTACTGCTACTGCTGCTGCTACTACTACTACTACTACTTCTATTATCATCATCGTTATCATTATCATCATGAGGGAACGGGTGCATAGACTTGAAAGGAGGAAATAGAGAGAGAGAGAGAAGGGGATAGAGGCAGGGAAAGAAAGAGAGATGGAGAGGAGAGAGGGGTGAGGAAAGAAACAGAGAGGGAAGGAGAGAGGGGCGAGGAAAGAAAGAGAGAAGGAGAGAGGGGTGAGGAAAGAAAGAAAGGGAGAGATGGAGAGAAAGGCAAGAAGTGAACGAGGGAGGGAGAGTAGGAGAGAGGGACGAGGAAAGAAAGAGAGAGGGAAAGAAGGAGAGAGGGGCGAAGAAAGAAAGAGAGAGGGAAAGGAGAGAGGGGCAAAGAAAGAAAGAGAGAAGGAGAGAAAGAGAGAGCAAGAGGAGACAGAGGCAAGGAGAGAAAGAGAGAGCCGGGGGGGGGGATAGGTAAACAAACACACGTGGTGTCTGTGGAGCTGGTCTGTTTACACAAGGGGGGTACCACGTGGGAGAGAGAGAGAGAGAGAGAGAGAGAGAGAGAGAAAGTGCCCTTGTGAGTCCGCAGGCTGATGTCAATGCATGTGTGTGTGTGTGTGTGTGTGTGTGTGTGTGTGTGTGTGTGTGTGTGTGTGTGTGTGTGTGTGTGTGTGTGTGTGTGTGTGTGTGTGTGTGTGTGTGTGTGTGTGTGTGTGTGTGTGTGTGTGTGTGTGTGTGTGTGTAATTGTCTTGTACCAGCATCCACCCATAGAGGAAGTACCCAGACCAGGTGAGTTATAAACGATGTAAACAATGGCTGTGACTTCCTAACCCTCCATCCCCTCCTTCTTCCTTCACACTCCTTCCCTCCTCTCCATCATCCCTCCCTCCTTCCTCCTCTCCATCACCCCTCCCTCCTTCCTCCTCTCTTTTATCCCTCCCTCCTTCCTCCTGTCCTTCACCCCTCCCTTCTCTTTTCACTACCTTTTTCTCCTTTCTCCCTCCCTCACACACTCCCACCATTTTTCTCTCCCTCTCCCTCTCCCTTCCTTCTTCCTTCTCTTCTATTTTCTCACTTCTCTCTCGCTCACATACTCCTTCCCCCTTTCCCTCCTTCTGCGTCACCTCTCCCTTCTTCCTTCCCTAATATTTTCTCTACCTTCTTCACACACTCCTTTCTTGTTTCTTTCCTTTCCCTCATTCCTTCCTTCCTCCTTCTCTTACATCCTTCCTTATCTCCCTCCATCCTCCTCTCCCTCATCCCTCCCTTTTTCCTTCACTTACACTCCCTTTCTTCTTCCTTCTCCTTCCTCCTCCCCACCTCCTATGTACTTCCTCCTTCCTTCTACTTCTTCACTTCCCTCATCCCTCTCTCTACTCCCTCCTCTTCTTCCTTCCTTCTTGACTCCCTCATTCACCACCTCCTCTCTCCCTCCTTCTTCCTGCTTCCTTCCTCACCTCTCTCTCTCTCTCTCTCTCTTACTCCTCTATGCTGTTCTTTATTTTCACTCTCTTCTCTTTCTCTCTTAAATTTTCCACTCTCTTTCTCCTCTCACTTATCTCTCTCTCACATCATCTCTCTTTTTGTCACCATTTCTTCACTCTCACTTTATCTTACTCATTATTTTCACACTTTCTCTCTCTGTATCTCTTTTTTCTCTCGATTTCCTCTCTTTTTCCATAGACTCTTCTCTCTCTCTCTCTCTCTCTCTCTCTCTCTTTGACTTTACCTGTTTTTCTCTCCTCCCTTTTTTCTCCCTTCATTTCTTCCTCCCTTCTCATTCTCTCCCCCTCCTTTCTTCCTTCGAGAGAGAGAGAGAGAGAGAGAGAGAGAGAGAGAGAAGGGGAGGGGAGGATGAAAAGAAGAGGAGGGGAGCGAGAACAGATGAGAAACGAGAGGAGGAGAGAGAGAAGGGAAGGAGAGGGAAGAGGGAGGAGGAGGGGTTGAGAAGGAGAGAAGGGAAGGGGGAGGGAAGGTAAAAAGGGGAGATAAGGAGGGGAAAAGGTCTCTGATTATTTATGATCTTTCAGAACTATTTTTACTGAGAGGGTAGCCAAGACGAGTGAGAGGCAGGCAGTACACGCTACCCTGCCTACCTGCCTGCCTCATCCTGCCTCACTCACACGTCACCCTACCTCACCCTGCCTCACGTTGTCTCACTCACACGTCACTACCTCACCCTGCCGCACTCACACGTCACGCTGCCGCACCCTGCCTCACACATCACCCTGCCTACATACCTGCCTAACCTTACCTCACTCTGCCTCACGCACCCCATGTCAGACATCTGCTTTACACCTCCAACGTGATGTGTGTGTGTGTGTGTGTGTGTGTGTGTGTGTGTGTGTGTGTGTGTGTGTGTGTGTGTGTGTGTGTGTGTGTGTGTGTGTGTGTGTGTGTGTGTGTTTTATATTGTGCTAGCTCAAGATTTAATCCAACTCTAGGGAAACGCCTCGTAATGACGTGGCTAATAGAACATACTCAGCACATAAATCTGGGGAAAAATAATTTGAGACCCGCAGTGAAAGATCAAAGAGTGGAGATTAAGAGAGAGGGGAGAATATTCCAGCTAATGTGTGGGAAATATTTAACTTGGGCAATATTTATCACAAGTAATATTTTTGTTGGTATGGTCTTGTAGTTAGTCTGAAGTTGTATGTCGAAAGAGGTATCATTTGAACTTTAAGAGCTGTTTGTAGGTATTATATTGCACACTGTCTCCCTCCTCTCCTCTCTCTCTCTCTCTCTCCCTGTCTCTCTTTCTCTCTCCCTCTCCCTCTGGTGGAAATTAACTACCATCAACATTTTACGTCGACGGAAACTTGCTACGATAATACTGTACACTCCCGTCTCCCTCCCCCACCATTTTTCTCCCAGCTCTCTCTCCCAGTATTTCTCTCTCTCTCCCCCTCTGTCACTGTTTCTCTCCCTCATCCCCTCCCTCATCAGTTCTCTCCCCTACCCTCCTCCCTCATTATTCCATCAGATTCATGGAGTTAACCTTTTCAAAACAATGGCGTCTTTTTCAATCTTCGTCGTCGTCACAACCTCTGGCTCAAGTGAACGTGAATGAATCTGACTACAGGATCAAGTTTCCCTCTTCCTGCAGCTCACCACTAAAATAAATCGCTAAGGAAGAGTTGCTACGAGTTCTCCTGCGGTATTTAGAAGTCTTTGCCTGTCGGTGTGAGGGCTTTGGCGGCAACACAAAGAGGCGGGCACCCCGACACCCGCCGTAAACACTTTGAAATGTTGCACTCGTGTTACACCCTCACCTCCTCTCTCACACCGACGCCACCCCAACTAGATACTCCCCGTGTTATAAGTGCCGGCGCCAATTTTTTATCAGATTTTTGCCAGACTTGGTGGAGGGGTTGAGAGGAAGCCAGAGAGTAAACCCCCCCATTTTTTAAAACAGTAGATAAAGGTAAAGGTCGCAGAACAAAGTCAATTTAAACTGTTTTCATCCGATTTGGCCTAAACTTTGTGGAAGCTGAGGATAAATCAGGAACAAATGCATCGATTTTGAGAATAGTTCCGTCAAAGTTTAACGACACGGGGCAAAGTCATCTAAAACAGTTTTGATTCGATTTCACCCAAACTTAGGGCAGTGTTAAGGGTCAGGCAAGAAAACAATTAAATTTTTAGAACAATCAGCCAAAGATCAAGGTCACAGTTAGTGGTCACAGGTCAAGGTCGCTGGGAAACCGTCTTGACCTAATTTGAACGAAAGTTGGTGGTAGGGTGAAGGGTCAGGCAAGAATGAAGTACTGTTTGCTGCATGATGGTCCTTCTCGCTTTTTCCTGCCGGCTTTGACTGGAGGGTTTGGTTGATGGGGGTGGGGGTCTGTTTACTTTACTATCCTTGTCTTTAACTCACCGAATCAGATATCATAGTCTTCTTTGTAACGAATATCCAGTGAAGAATATTAGTTTTTTGCTGTATGCTATTCTTTATATTCCTTTGCAGTACTATTTCTCACACACCTTACGCTACCCTACCCTGCCCTTCCCCTCCTTACTCTACACTACATTATTCAACCCTAACCTGCCTTTTGCTTACCCTACCCTAACCTTACCCCATCCCATCCCACTCTACCCTACCCTACCATAACCTACCCCACCCTACCCTACTCTACCTTACCCTGCACTACCCTACTCTTACCCATCTTACCCTATTTTCTCCCATCTTACCTTACTTTCTCACCCACTCCATTTTACCTTACCCTACTCTACCTTTCCCTGCCTCTCAACTGCCCAAACCTACTTCACTGCTGCTCACCTACCCTACCCTACCCTCTTCTGCCCTACCTTACCCAAACCTACCCTGCCTCTCAGACACTATCCTACCCCACCCTGCTCTTCACTCACCTTATCCTATTCTAACCTGCCTCGTGCACACATTACTCGTATCCTACCCCCCTCTCCTGACTTACCCATCCTACCCTACCCTACTCTCACACACTCTACCCTAACCCTACCCTACCCAATTCTACCCTACCTAACTCTGCCCTATTTAAGCCATAATACTTACCCTATCCCATCACCACAGCCAATCAAAATCTAGCCAAACAGCGTTCTTCATGAATCCCAAACAAACATCAATCCCACACAAGCTGACCATCCCAAAGACACGCGATTTCACTCACTCAGACGAGAATGTGATCGTCTCATACACTTCACTCTCACAACACACTAAGCCCTCACACTAATAGTCCCCTCACACTTCATTCACCTCACTCTTGGAACACAGACAAATCTTCAACATAGCCTCGATAAAGATCTCTGGGAGCGCCCTGCTGAAGTGGGCAGTTTCTTACATGTCCACAGCGACAACAGGCCTACCACTCCACCCTGCCCTGCCGCCCAACCCCGCCCTATCCTACCACCCAACCTTACTCTACCTTAATACACAACCCCACCCTACCCTACCACCTTACCTTACCCTGTCCTACCACCCAACCATACGCTACCCAACCACACAACCAAACCCTATCCCACCACCTTATTGACCTATCCTACCTAGCCAAACCATTCTCTCATACACCACTGTGCTACTTGACCCTCTAACCTACTCCAACACACCTTACCTCCAGCAACCCCGTCACTCCACCGACTAAGCCACTCTCCCCCCCCACCTCCAACAGGGTACGGCAACGTGTCACCCAGCACAGATAACGGGAAGATGGTCACTATAGCCTACGCCATCTTGGGCATCCCACTCATGTTGCTCTGCCTCACCAACATCGGAGACTCCATGGCCACGTCTTTCAGGTAAATACGGTGTCACGTGAGCAATATTTATGGTAACTTTTCCCTGGTAATTCTCTTGGTAACATCTTCCTGACAACCTTAAAGAAAATTATGCCACATGGGCCTTTGCAGTCAGAGTTGTCATGAAAAAACACTAACTCACACACACACACACACACACACACACACACACACACACACACACACACACACGCCTTAGCAATTAAGTTGTGGGTGCGGCTCAGTTCTAGCAGCAGCAGTAGTAGTAGTTCTTGCAGCCACAGGTTCGTCTGAAATGTGAACCCTGTGGACTGCAGGCTGAAGCTGACCCTCTCCTGCAGTCCACCATCCTCTGGGTAGTGGAGATGAGTTGTTATATCAGTGCCACCACATGAAGGCGTACCTCTCCAGCATCAAGCACAGTTTAATCAAGAAAAAAAAATGACCATGTATTATATTAACTGGGTAAAGTACAATATGTGTTATTTCAGGTTTATGTACCGGCGTGTGTGTTGTGTGTGCTGTCGGGGGAAAGAGGAGGAGGAGGAGAACACAACACCATTATCTCCGCAGAACACCAGGTAAGCTCTCTCTCTCCCTCCCTCCCTCAATCCCTCTCTCTCTCTCTCTCTCTCTCTCTCTCTCTCTCTCTCTCTCTCTCTCTCGTCCATATCAAAGAGTTCATAAACTTAAAAAAAAATGAATTGTGAAACGGATGAATGATGGGACACGAGCCTGACTCAATCTCGCAAAAGTTCAAGTGGGTAAGAACATTTCCCCATGATGCCATCCCACGTCAGTTTCCCATCCCCATTCCCACACCGGTAACGCTTAAGCAGTGCCATTTTGAAAGGATGTTTGGACAACGTGAGTAGTGAGCTTTAACTTTCACAGAACTATACTCATTTTACATTAACTTGACCCATTTTTTTCATTTTGTAGCTTATTCCACGTAGCTCAGTGACTGAAAAAGACGACTACAGCTCTACATCTCCACAGCACTTCTTCATGACTAGCATCATTTTCCAGAATTAATCTATTGCTACAACTCAGCATTCAAGATGGAAGGACAGCAGTTTTAGGCCAAATTAGAGTAAAATGGGTATAGAAGAGCAACATAATGCTCTAGTATCTATTTGCATATTTTACTTAATATCCTTCTTCATTTTTTCTCTCCGCAGTGAATCAGGAGAGCCCCCACCTCCTGCCCCCTACACTCCACCACCCAAGTACAAACCCAGCAGAAGAAACATGCTCATTTCACCACCAATATCAGCCACCATACACAGAGGCTCCGACAACCCATTTAAGCTTGCCGATTCAGATAAGGCGAGTACGTCATCAAAGGTATCTACGCCAAAACCTCGCCCTGTCAATGTACATCTCAGTTTACAGGATATTGAAGCCAACCGAATCGTGGCCGAGTGTGCTGCATATACCAGAACTCCAGTACCAGGTGTAACGATGCCTCAACAACATTCCCTCAACGACTGCCACGACTATGATATGGTCACAACTAATAACTGGTTGTCGCCTCCTGTAACAACCCATCAGAGCCCACAGCCATCAGTGCCTTCATCCCCACTGAGTAAAGAGGCCCCTGCAGACTGGACAATGCCAAAAGAAAATGGTGGTCCACATATAGTAATAGAGGAACATTTAGACCATTCCCCCTCTAATTCATCCACAAGGCCAGGGTCACCAGCCTTCACACTCTCCACACATCATGCATCCAACACTTCCTTAGCTGTAAGCAGTAGTGTGAGTCGACCTTGGCCCCCATCAACCACCGGAACACTAATGCCTCAAGCACACGTGGATGATATGGATGATTGCCCTCCGCCTCAACTGGGAGTCAGACCTCCACATTCTCCAGGCAAGACGTTAGTGGTTTATAATACCCTTTCTGGTGATGCCCTGTTAGAACAAAGCAAAGTGGCACGCAAAATGGCGCTCATGAATAAAACTGGATTAGGCCAGGCGCACCAAGATGTAACTACTGTGTTCACTGACCCAATATCTGGACAGGCTATTGATGGAGACATGCTCGGCTTAAGTTACCGCCCCATTCCCCCCGACACCTCAGACGATGACAACCGAGTCCCTATACCAATAGTTCTCACATTTGTTGCTTCCTATATCGGAATTGGTGCCCTGTTGTTCTGTTGGCTTGAAGACTGGACTCTCCTCGATGCCGGATATTTCTGTTTCATTACTCTATCCACTATTGGGTTTGGAGATTTCGTGCCGGGCAAGTCACTAGGTTATGAAACAACGGAAGCTCAAATTAAACTCGTAATTGGATCTCTGTATCTGATGCTTGGTTTGGCTGTTCTTGCCATGTCCTTCAATCTTGTACAGGAAGAGGTAGTTCTTAAGTGTAAAGCTTTTGCCCTATGGATTGGATTAATGAAGGAATAAGTTGCAAATAACTGTAGATGTATAGTGAAAATTCAGTATTAATTAAAACCCAAAGAATTACAAACGTTCCTGAAGTAGTTTCTTAAAATTTCAAGTCACTATATCAGACGAAATAATCTAAAATGTACTGCAATATTTATGTGGCTATACAGACAACTTAAAATTCAGCACTTAAATATCTAGACTGAAATACTGCTCAATTAAGTCAATATGGATTTCATTCGTTCCATTAAATATTTCCAGCTGTACTATATTTCCAAACTCAAGGACTTTGGCTGTGATAATTTTCAAGCTTGGTTTTTGCCTTCCTGCTTCATGTTTGTTACAATTTAGATTTTTCAATAGGTACAGAATATACAATACTCATCCATTTATATGGAAATGAGTATACACGTATTTTTGTTCATAGAAGGAAAAGACACTGGGTATGTGAAAAAACTGAGGAGAGTTGTCATTGAGACTAGATGAAACTCATTCTGAAGGGAGGGGAGGGGGGAGAAGAGGCATGACTGACAGCAAGAGATGCATATAAGGACACACACCCAGGAATGTTTAGTCAAGGCAATCCCCAGTTGGAGAGTTCCACTAGTAGCACAACGGCTTTAGCATTTTACTCATAAACTGATTATCACTATGAGGCTTTCAGATACACTAGCTGATATAACTTACCTGTAGAGAAAATAAAGAGAATCAATTTATACAGCAGTGTTCAGTATCTATTTGTGAAAACTATCCATTATGCTTTTCACACACACAAAATAAGCACAAATTAATGGTTTCTGGCATAGTACTTACCTTACTTCCAGTAAAATTTTAGTTGATTTATCTATAGCCAATTGCCTTAATCCTGTACTGGATGGCCACAAACAAATCACCTTCACGTCGCCCTGTCCTCTGCCATCAGACCACCCTCTCTCCAATGCATGTCCCCTCTCTCATATATGTCTCCACTCCATCTCCCTTTCCCCTCACCCTTTCCATCTCACTCACATACACTCTTCTAGTCAGCTTCTCATTGTCCAGCATCTCCACGTGACCAAATCCTCTTTGAGTATCATAAAATTGGTGAAAAATACTAATAACAATACCCTCCACTGACTTTGTCGGGGAAGGAGACAAAGAAAAAAATGTATTAAGCCATACCTCTTGTAGGTTGACCATACTTCCGCATCATGATTGTTTAGATGTAGCACAGATATTGCTAGTCACATACATGGTATCTTGCTTCCTCTTACAGGGGTTGACTGAAACAGCTACACTGTACCTGGTAAATGACAAAGCACAGTCAAGTTATACTCCTCATCACTGTGCATGTACTGGTGAACAGAATCATCATAACAGAACCAATAATGCAGTATCTGAACTTTCACAAACATACAGCACTTACCATACATTCAGTGGAGACTAAGTCAGGCTTCTTGGGTGAGAATTAAATCTGATAATATATTACACTACAATCTGATGTCCAGTAAAACCATGAAAATCTAAGAAACTACACAGTTAAGGATGTGATCAAGGGCAAAACAATACAGCACATAAGGACAAAAAGAAATGTGTATGCTCATAAACCCCTTCACTCCAATTCCATATTCTCACTTAAATTTTGCCATTTTCACTTCCTTTTGTTTTGCACAAACATGCATGCATGTGTCAGCCTTAGTCTCCTACTGGTGGCTCTCCATGCTGCTCAATCTCTAGCATCCTCCTTATTCAGTCCCTTACCCCTGACCTCGTCCCAGGTCTTTTTCGGTCTGCCTCTCACAACCCTATCCTCAACACTTGCAACTCTCACCCTCTGCACCCAGTTGGCATCCTCCATTCTCTCCATGTGCACAAACCATCTCAATTTACCCCTTCTCATCACAATACCAACTCATTCATGGTCTATCCAACCTCTCAACTCTCCACTCACAATCCTAAGCCCCCCTAGGCCTGCCATTTAAGGATGCACTACACATCCATCTCATCATCATCATCATCTTTGTATGTTTGAGTCTACAAATACAGGATGATGCAAAATGTGTGAAAATCTAACTGAATATTACACTCAGTACACTGACAAAAGTACAGTACAGTACTAATGGTTCTCTATTTAAGGCCTGAGTGGCTAATTCTCTTAGATTCTGAGGGTCAGGTGATTCTTAAGGTGTCTGGCAATTTTGACTCCATCATCCATAATACACATTAAACCCTTCCTCATCCCCTCCATCCTCCTTACATGGTCCTGCCCATCCTTCCTCACACAAATCATCACTATGTTGCACTGCCAAGTGTAAGCTAGCATGGTGCATATGACTGCACTTCATATTATATTTAATGATATGGCAGACTCCATAGATATTCTGTATGTATACAACCTTCAATGGGAGAAAGTTCATACAAGGAAAATGAGTATGATAACCCTGATAGAATTAATATGACACATAAATCAACAGAAAGTCTGTGATAGTACATCTAGTCAGAGTTACAGATCTATGTCAGATAAATGAATCCCATAGATTACTAGTGCACAAATGTTCTGATGTAACTAAGTGGTAAAATAGTGTAAATAATTCTTATACTGTACCCAGTTCCATCTAACTAAATATTACACTCAGTACACTGACAAAAGTACAGTGCAGTACTAATGGTTCTCTATTTAAGGCCTGAGTGGCTAATTCTCTTAGATTCTGAGGGTCAGGTGATTCTTAAGGTGTCTGGCAATTTTGACTCCATCATCCATAATACACATTAAACCCTTCCTCATCCCCTCCATCCTCCTTACATGGTCCTGCCCATCCTTCCTCACACAAATCATCACTATGTTGCACTGCCAAGTGTAAGCTAGCATGGTGCATATGACTGCACTTCATATTATATTTAATGATATGGCAGACTCCATAGATATTCTGTATGTATACAACCTTCAATGGGAGAAAGTTCATACAAGGAAAATGAGTATGATAACCCTGATAGAATTAATATGACACATAAATCAATAGAAAGTCTGTGATAGTACATCTAGTCAGAGTTACAGATCTATGTCAGATAAATGAATCCCATAGATTACTAGTGCACAAATGCTCTGATGTAACTAAGTGGTAAAATAGTGTAAATAATTCTTATACTGTACCCAGTTCCATGTTGTATGTACAATACAACATACTATATGTTAGGTTAAATTAAATTTATAAATCAGTTTGTCATACTGAAGTGTTATTTACCTACAGTATTTTACAGTACAGTTGGTATATTTTCATCTTACAAAACTGGGCCATTCCCACAGCTTGAAAATGAAGTCATGGTCGCATGAATTTGATTAGCCTTACTTATTAGGTAGGAACAAGTCTCCTTGGTTACAAGGCAAATCTATACTCCAGTCTGACTACACCTGGCCATCAACTGAGCTGAATGAGGTTACAGATCTTTGTCTGATGAAACTAAAAAGATTATAGTTACACACATCCTGAGAAACATTGGACCCACTACTGGCATGCCTCTGAATCAATTCCAGTTCTAATAGGACTTGACACATCACGACAGTATATAATCCCTTCAGTCTTCGTATGTCATCTATATTTCATTCTTCCTGCTGCTACAATACTTTGTTCGGCATAAGTAAGATATCTTGTAATGAAAGGGGTTAATTAAGAATGTATATTGAACCCCTCCAGTCTGAAAAAGTTCATCCTAAGGTGAAAAGAATTGTCTGGTGATAGCAAGAAAAATGGAAATACATAATCAGACTGAAGTGGTTAATTAGTTCATACTCTGATGATGACGACCATGATGATGATGATGACAATGACAGTGATGATGATGATGATGATGATGTAATTTAACATTTTCTCTGATGATGTGTGAGTGAATGAATATTGTGCGTTCATGATAGATGCTGAGAATGTAATGTGAATATTGAAGCCTGCGATACTGTAATGAATGATGTGTTTATTGCATGGGCTGTTTATTATGATTTCCCTAAATTTTCCTTTCACTGTGTTCTGAACTCTACCCCTCCTTATCCTTAGTTGGGAAGAAAGGTCAAGATGATGATGATGATGATGATGATGATGATGATGATGATGATGATACTGTAAATGTTTCTCTGGGACCTAAAAGTTTAATCTATTGTTCACATAGTTCGCCTTTCATTTTTTTTACTGTGTTCTGTGCCAAGTCTGTGTTTTGTACTCATAACTGTCACCTTATTCAGCAAGTTGTAGCATTTCCCTAGTAAAGAAGAGTTGGTTTTCTTGCTACATTATTCAGAATGTCACTCACATTACCAATGCTTTTTTTAAAACCGTCATACCATTCTCTCAATATCAGATTTGATCCTACGAACTGCATCTCTAGGTCATAGGTAAAGTGAACTCAGTTTGCACTGTTGTACTCTGAAAATGGTGTTGGTTCACAGGCAATTATGCAGGCTGCATGTTATTTGCAAGTAACCTTGTAATAAGGTGTCCCTATGACATTTTACTGCAGAATGGTTCAGTGGATTGGAGTGTATGCTACAGCATTGACCAAGGGATAGAGTGTTCAGGCACACCCAAAGACCATTGGCTGTTTTCGGAAAGGGCATCCAGTCACAAAGTGCTACAGTAAAAGTCCTCTACAGAGGAACAGTGCTATAGCCTCCCAAGAGTATATGGCATAAAATCAGGGGAAAAAAAAAATACTGTGATTAATCTGCTTTCTGATGCTTATGGTACATAGGTTTATTTCTGTGCATGGTTTAACTGAGGTTATAAAAAAAAAAGTTTTATGATGTGTCCTTTCTTGAGGGTATAAAAAAATTATCGTTTTTTATTTTATTTTTTATTGAACCGTAACAAAACAAGTTTGAAGAAAATGATCACATTATTCCTTCGTTAACTTGACAACTACACCGGACAATAAAAAAATGGCAATATTCATAGCCTATTATCGTTACTCAGAAAAATGAAAGATATATAAAACAGGTAATGCAAGTTTCTGTTTATTTATATCATCATCATCATCATCATCATCATCATCATTCAGATCTCCTTTCTCACCCTAAGGACTGCACCAATGAAAAGCTGATGCTTTTGCATGTAAAGTGACACGTAAATTACAGTTTCAAACAAAAATGAATAACGAGATACTGTGAATGTTCTTGACACATTTTTTTTTTTTTTTCTTTTTTTAATTAAGCAAAATGGAGCTTGCAGTCATGGTTTTGGCTTTTCTTAGCTTACATTAATATGGCTTACCAGAAACAAGAAAATAATGGTTATGAGAAATTTCTGTGATGGAATAATATTTTTTTGGCATTAAAACTGAAAGTGCAAGCAGCATTAACGTAGATCAAAGGCAAAATGTACGTCAAGGAGGTACTGACAGTTTACAAGTATTATATATATTTCAGATGGAAGTCTTCCATGCTTCCACTTGTTAGCATTAACAGTCTCCCATATTTTTAAAGCTTTATAGAGCCGAGAAAGTTAATGTGATGGAATGGAATGGTAACACACGAGGTATGCACAGTGGGGTGAGATGGAGTTAGAATGTGAAAAGAACTAAGCATGCAAGAGGTATGGGATGTAATGGGTCAGAATTAAGCTGAATGTGTGGACCCTGGAGGGATGGGGTGATGAAAGACCCAGAAACTAAGAAAGAGAGAGCAATAAGTAGGAGAATTTATCTACACCATACCCAGTGAAAAACATAAGCTGACATACTTTCCTCATTAGCCAAGTCAACACTTTATCTCCCAGTATTGATCTTAATTTGATGGGTAGAATTCTACAGAGCTTTCTTTACAACATATCAAGACCAACATATAATGAATTCAACAAGATATATGAAGGTAAAAACTAAATATGACCCCTCCAGTTTATCAGACTTTAGCTTACTGGTATATAATTACAACCAATCTCTTATGATCCCATAGCTGAGTCAGGAGGACCTAGGTCAGGGAATGCACAAGCCTGGACTACCATAGGCCTTAGCTGACTAGAGTCCCATATAATAACATTCTACTGTAAAGAGGAGCTAATATGTTGTATATAGTCTGTACTAGAGTGGCTGGTTTGCATAACTCTGATGTGGGCACAGCTCTACCAGCTATACACTTTCACACCACAAAGAGGTGACTGCCCTCACCCATTACTTCAAGCATGGGTACAAGGGTGGAATGTATCTGTAGAAGAGACTTTTGAACTACAAGGATTTGACACTGAATTTATTAACCCCTTTAGAACAAAGGTTCTGTCCTACGCTGGATAAAATCATTGGGCATCAGGAAGAATAAAATAAAAATTGCATACTACAGCTGAGGAAGATATAAAACACATCTCAGATGGCTCGCTGTATGATATATAACATTTACAATGGAAACAAGACTAAAGTACAGGTGCTGAATTTCTGTTTATCAGCTTATCATTACAATAAACACAATTTCAGCATGTGGGTAGACAGTTATCCCTCCCTATTAGCAGGGGAGAGGGAACAAAAACCCCTGCAAAACACCAATTTCTGTGAATAATATGTAACCATCTAAAAAAGACCCTGGTGTTGGAAAGAGACACGTTTACTGACATAGCTGGGCAGCTCTGTTGCCTGGCTGTACAAACAGCCCTGAATTCTCTTGTCCATCCTCTTAAAGGAGGATGGTGGACTGCAGGAGGGGGGACATCAGCCTGCAGTCCACTATAATTACATTCAGTTAAATCTGGGGTTACAACTACTAAAACTAATACTATTACTACATCTACTATTACTACTACTACCAGTACTAAAAAGGTCCTTACAACCATAACTATATGACTGCTCAAAAGCCTTTTGTAGTACTCCAAAACATAGACATCAGACTCTACAGTACATGTTTTAAGTGTATTTTCAAAAGACTTTACAAATCAGGTTGTTAAATCATCCCCAAATACATCCTAGTCTAGTGCATTTTGAGATGCTTAATTAACCTACGAATAACCAAAGCAAGGAGGGATAACTAATTCTCAAATATTACCATAAAATGAGTAAGAAAGGAAAGCAACACTAAAAAGTAAGATCACAGAAAACAAAATGATAAATACTGGGCATGCTAGCTCTGTGCTGGTATATGGGAGATGTGGAGGAAGTTGTCTGGGTGACTGAGATGTTCACTGAGCCACTGCAGAGGTGTGTCTCGGGGAATTTCAATGCCGTGGATGACAATACGATCACCTGAAATGAAGACATGTACAGTTATTCCTCACTTAACACTGTAGATCTGCTCCTATAAACTACTGTGTTACAAGGAAATTAAGTGAGGGTTGTACTCCAGCAAGAGACATATGCTTAAACATAATCAAGGCTGCAAATAATAACCAAACTAGGTTATATGTTGTGACTGGGTGTATCAATGAGCATTAAATGTTAAAGTTCATAATCAAGTTTGCCAGTTGCCCCTCCATCTGCCAGTTCCCCATCATTAACACAGTATCAGCAGTATCGAAAAATTTATGATACCTTGAACACATCCTTGACTAACAACAATAACTGCCTGAGTTCAATGACCTACCTTCCTGTGCAGTGCTAGGTAAGTATTCATTCAGTAGGTCTTCTAGTGTGGTCTTGCGTCCATCATCAGTGACTGGTTTGATGAGACGCTGGACTGATGGGTAAGACAAGGAGTGAAGTCGGAATGGAATAAACTTGAAGCCTTCCTCTGGTGTGCATTCCATTAGCTTGCGGTTAATTGCCCAAAACTGATCAAATTTATCTGAAATGTGTAATAAAATACAATATACTTCTTATACTTTATAATGATATCTACTTTATCATTACCCCATCCCTAATTCCCACCAAGAGTCCAGGTGAGGTAGGATACACAAACAAAGAAAAGAAAAACATAAAAACAATCAAAGAACAAGCACAGTGATATGAACTCCACAATCATCCACACATAACATCAGCCTGGAAATTAAACATGTAAAACTATACTAAAACTGAAGACACAAACATCACAGAAAAATTTAAATCTATCCCCACATCTTTAACATCTTCAGTCTGATGGCATTATCTTATATTTTAATCAGGCAACTGATAACTTTATTTTATACATCAATCAGCCTACCACCACACAAATTTCTTTACCTTCAGAGGGATGGCTAGAAGTGAAGGGAATAGAAATGAACTCCACTAACCCTTATTATCATATGGTCTTCTATAAACTAAATACAGTACACAAAAGCCTGGAGGCAGAAAGACTAAACTGAATAATATGTCATAACAGTGAAGGATTAAAGGGCAAAAACAACCGTAGAGTAAAATAATATTACCATTACAGAGGCCCATCCACAGTTGCTTGTGATCTTTGCCTTGCATGCTGGTGATAATCTGTCCTCGATGCTTCAGTCCATCAGCTTCCTTTAGTGACGACAAGAAGTGTGATTCAACTACTTCCCTGTTGAAGCAAAGGTGATAAACTTTCTTGGCACAGTGACACATTTTAAATTCCATTCTTGCTATTTTCAGATGACAGGATGAGATATCAGGCTGTGAAGTTAACTGAGGCATTGCAATCAATCATATAGCAATGGCTGGCTTATACAAGAACACACACGTACACACCTGGATGAGCATCGAATGAGATCTTGGTCTGGGAAATGTGAGAAGTGTGCTGTAAGTGACCATGGCAGTGATGAACCTCCACAGTGTAGGTCAAAGAGCACTCCCACAGGATAGTGCCTGAAACGATACCAACAATTGTTATTACCAAATCATCGCAGCAATATTATCATCATCATCATCATCAATTTCACCATCATCTTAAGCCATCATCATCATCAAGTTAACCACCAATATAAACATATCTTCATCATCACCAATATCATCATCACCACCATCATCATCATCATTAATAACTTTTCCCTGCTTAAGACTGGGTGAGGTAGGATCCAGTCACATGAAATTCAATGCAGTACATCTGTAACTAAATAAGCTCTTAATTTCCATCATCAGAGTGCAGAGGCTAAAAGAGTTACACTGGACTCTTGATATATAAAATTTCTTACCATTTCAAGGGCATGCCATCACTCTCCAACCACATCTCCTCCTCCTGAAGATCTTGTGGAATAAATCGCAGGAAATGTTTACGTACCTGGAAAAAAAAAAATGATTACTATTTCTTTCTATTATTACTGGTCAATTTATATCCTTTATGAAACAAATCAGTAATTAATTATGAAGATCAATAGTTGTCAGATAACCATGATAAAATACTCTTGCTTATTGACTGAGTTTGTTAATCAGCAAATAATACACCTTGCAGAAAGTGTCATCAAAATATATATAAATGAGAAACAAGGTGAGTTGAAATGTGACATAAATGAGACAGAACACAAAAGAGAACTGATGAGAAAGACAAGAATTGAAAGAGAGAAATGAGATGAGAAATGGAGATGAAACGAGACCAAGAAGCATGGAGAGCAGAGCAGAGGACAGAGGAAACAGAAACTATGATCTGTTGACAAAAACATGACAAAAAATGAGAGGAGACAACAGACAAGATGAGAGATGAGGGACAAAGTTGAAAGATGAGAGGTAAAGAAGAAAAATGAGAAAGATAGATAGATGAAAAGATAAAGATGAGATAAAGGTGAAAGATGAGAGGGATAAAGAGTAGAAAAGATAAAGACGAGAAACAAAAATTGTAACTCCCATCTCAGCGTACTTTATCCATAACCAGTGGGAAGTATGAGAGTCGCGGCACCATAATATAGTAAGGATCGGGAGCACTCAGGGTACTGTAGTCTTCACTGGCCAGCTGTACGCAAACCGGAACTCTTCCATCCCACACCTCGCGCAGAATCTCTCGGTCATCGGCCATCTTCCACTTTATGCCCTTACTTGTGACAGTCAGCTGAAATCAAGAGCAGTATGGCTTCACTAATGGCCTGTAATGGTTTTGGCCATTTTTTTTGTTTCCTTGAGGGCATCTGATGTGATTCAGTCAATTCTACCTATCAGTCTGTAGCCACACGCCATAATCCTGTAAGGGGTGGCAGTTTGACTTTGGGTTAGTTTTACGGGGAGGGGCACTAACCCTCCGCCAACCCACTTGCTGACATGCAGGGAACACGTAGCTGGGTTGGCTATATGGTTATTTCCAATACTGATTTATTTTTTAATTTTATCGTAAGGCACCACAACAGGACATTTTTAGCAGCAACCTACCCTATTTAACCTAACCTAGACCCATGTAAATTGACCCTAAGTGCCAGGAAATCCATTTGGGGGCAGTATCATCAGGTGTCAAGAAAAAAGGAAAAAGCCTCTATATTATTCAGCATGTGTAAGATGTTAAATGGGTTATAAGGGTTGAGCCCTAAGTATGTGAATTACTTACCTTTGTTTAACTCCTTTCAAACCAGCAGTTGTTGCACTAATTATTGCCACAAACCATTCATCAAGCCAATAATTCTGCCTTCTTCTGTAGTTTGCCAAAAATTTACATCACTGCCATCCCTAGTTGTGTGAAACCTTTATTATTCTGAAATACTGGAGGTGTAGTTGACTCCCTCTCCAGACAGCCCAGTAGGGGGTAAACAAACATCAAAATCCTGCTTTAGATCACTGTTAGGAGTTTCTTTGGGTCCTGATCCTCAGAGTGCAATGTAATATTCTTAGCATAGGTCGTAGGTACAAGTATGTACACTACAGCACCACAGAAAAACGAATAATTGGCAAACGTCAAATATCACCCAACCCCCAACCTTCTTCTTCTTCTTATCTGTCAAGTCTATGATCCACGGTCATTATAATGGTAGACTTTCCTAGTCTTGCTCCCATGCCTGAAATGGCTCGAACTCTGTTCTGGTGATGGTGATCTCTCAATCACCTATTTATGTGAGAATAGTTCAGGGCGTGAGATAACAGTTTTCATATGAGTTTAATAAAACTTAGCGGAAAGGTAGTCATCCAATGATTTTTTTTTTTTTAGAACAGGATGCTAAAGGTCAAGGTCACTGTTGACCTTGACGTTTGACTTATTGTTCTAAAAAATCACTTATCCTTTGTTATACATATTTACTCCTAACCAAACACTCTGATTTTGATCCACTTCTATCTTCAGTTCTCTGTCAGTGCAGCTGCACAGTTTAGTAGTAGTAGCAGAGTAATCCTGTCTGTCTGGCCAAGCAGACCCATCATTTGCAGGCATTAATCATCCCTGCAGGGCCATCCTGTGCAGTGAACAGATGTCCCCTTGTAGTGGACAACACCTTGCCATTGCAAGGCACGGGGAAGTGTGGATGCTTGGTTCCTTGATGGACACCGCATTTGCATCTCCTCACCCATGTTAACAGGGGCACTATAGTCGGTTCCACATCACCTCATTATCTGGCTATATGGTTTTCACCCAGCGTTGCATTTGGTTTCCTGGGTTAGAGGAGACCATTGTGTCAGAAAGTGTAGAGTAAGCATCGGAAAATGTAGGCAGCATGACTTCTTGCACAACTTTGTAGTCCACTTTTCCATCTGTTTCATATGAATTTGTCCTAAGCTGAGCCATGCTCATCTTCCTTTCCATTGGTCATTTAAAAATTACCTTCTTTGTTTCTCATATCCATTTTTCTCCCACCCCTATTCCCAGATACATTAAACCAGCAGCGTACACTGGTAGACCAAGAATTCTGAACTTGTATTGCAGATTCAATCTTCAGATCAAACTGGCACTTCTGGGGGCATGTTCAAGCATTTCCAGCAAAAACTGAAGACATAAGAGAGTTGGGTACTATGATCATCACATTTTTTTCTTCCCTATCTATATATACTCTGTACACTTAACTTGTCCTTTCTCTGTCATTTCTCCACTTTGAATTCAGGGCCTAAGTAAGAAAACAATATACTCTCTTCACTTTGACCTAAAATTAACTTGTATCCAACTTCACTGGTGAGTAATGGCAAAGTACTGTTAGTGCATGGCACTAGTCATGAAGAAACACTGTGGAAAGGATATAAAGCTGTAATATTGCCTTTTTCACTGCTAAGTGAAATCTGCTAGAAAATGATGAAGGTCGGCCAAATTACGGTGAATGAAGTATAGAATGCAGTGCTATCCTCGAAGAAGTGCCAAAGAGAAGGTAAAGCCACAATGTTTTTTTCTGCTACTGAATTATGGGAAATCGGATGCAAAAATCTCTGCTAAGTTCAGGTGGATGAAATATAGGTCCATCTATTCATCCATCAACCAATCCTATGTTGCCCCATGAGAAGCATAGGAGCCCAGGGCTAGGCAAGTTGGTTCTGACATTTAAGGTAACATTAATGAAACACAAATAAGCCTTCAGGTATTCTTTTAATACAATGAGCAGTGCAGCTAAACTAACACAGGTACAATGGTAAATTGAGGCACAAATCAGTAACATGTTCCTGTGAATACAAAAACAAATTCACTCCACTATTTGTAATGCTTTGTCACTTATTCAAGTATCTGAATGGTCATGGGAACAAGAGTTTGCAACATGAAGCACAGCATATCAAACAAAAATTGTGACACTGTCCCCATACTAACTCACTAGCCTCCATATGGTACCTGACCACATAGAAATGATTACCAATTTGTCCTCTTATTTGCCAGAAGGAGGCACACTCATTACAGTAGGCCTACAAGGGGAAAATAATAGTGCATGAATAAAACTGAGCAAAAAATAAAAAATAAATAATAATAATAATTAAAAAAAAAGTTACAACTACTCTGTTAGTTGTAAGCCAAGATACATGGCAAACATTGGACTAACCAAACAGTTGCCCAAGATTGTGCTCCATTTTTAATACGCACATCAATACTGTTTATCCCTTGAATTAATCATTCACAAAAACATAATACATACTTGGGATGAAAAGAATGGAACAAAAATGTAGAATGTACAAATGTGTGCAGATATGCACTATTTACATGAAAAAAATATTTGGTCAATAAAGTACATTCAAAACAAAACACAATGAAACAAAGAAACATAAGAAATATTTTGGGTAGAATATGTAAACAAATTCAATATGGTGTGAGATGACTGAGATCAGATGCCCTGTGCAGGGAAATGGGTGAGCTTGAGGTGTGGAAATGATATAAATTACAGAATGTGGGAAGAATAGATAGCACCTACATGCACTTTCAATACAATTTTGCTGAAATGTGAAGTCAATCATCCGTTATTAGGCTTTCATATAATGGTTATGACTTACTAGCCACAGATTTTTAACTAAAATATACAGTATCTGTCCTTACCATTACTGTACGTAGGAATTTACAGATGTAGGTAACTTACAAAGTATTCACAATGAGGATCTGCTTGTAAAATTATGCATCATATTTCTACTGTATATGGTGTGTTACTATATGGTCTGCAATTTGATGGCATTATACGAACTGGACTAAACTGTACATTATATCCTCATGTATGCATACTTCTTATCACCTGATGTAGAGAGAAGCTGGTTCAAAATGGCTAATAATGATAAACTTCACTAAAAATGAACATTGGAAACCTGAGAAATCAATAAATACAGAATTTATGTACATTAACCTTTCATTATACTGTATAGGCCTATCATTAATAAACTACTTCATTTTGTAACTTGCTTGTTTCTTCATGTGACCAGTACAGAGCATAGATTAATGATTTAATACATGATCTACATTTAAATATGACCACTGCTGAAGCTAGAGTATGGGTTAAGTACTGAAAAAGACAAGTCGGTATTACAAATGCTATTTTCTGAGGTATAAAGATTCATAATTATCTCACTTTCATACTTTCTTTTTTTGCTTTTGGTTCTCACTTCCTCCCATCCTTACATGGGGAAAAAAGGTAAGGATGATTATGATGATGATGATCCTGACAGCGGCCTCACTTTCGTATTTTCTGTTTTCTTGGTTTTGGATCCCACCACACCTCTTTCACAGGTAAAAGTTTGGATGACGGTAAAATGCCTGGTGGTCTGAGGGGTTAAGATATGCATCTCAGTGGTGGCCTTGCCTAATTTACAAACATGGGGTCAATACTGAGTTGCATTCTTAAATTGCAAGGGGGAAAGACAAGCCCTCAGTTCCACACAATAATTTCTAAAGATTTGGCCCTACTGTATCACTGCTAACTGCACTGTGTAAAGTGCGATGCAGGCTGAACAAGTGTAATAACCGTGGATAAAACCTTGTGGCTTGCCCTCCCCTTCACAAAACAAGTTTGTCTTCATTACATGTCCAAAGTGTGTTTCAAAATACCAGCGTTTTCCTCCTATCAGTGCTGTCAACAGGAGGGAACTGGTAATTATTCTTGGCAGCATCAGAATTTAAATACACACACTTTTTATAACATACTATGGGCACAACTGCAAAATGGACATAAAAACAGGCAACCTATAACCATGACATGGTGGTATGCGACTACTGAAGGATATTCCATTTCTGGGAACAGGCCAGTCACTTATCCAATTATGTTCAGAACTCCATTAGTCTATCCTTTGACCCCTACACTTCAAAAGAATATTGTATGGGACTTGCTGCTCATATTCTTTTCATACTCTTTTCTTAATGCATGATATTCATTGATTGTGGAAAAAAAAAAAAAAAAAAAAAAAAATCCATGTCCCGTATAATTTACATGGTTATCATAGGTTATGGTACTTTACAGGGACCTTCTACTTAAGCTGCATAAGAAATCAAAAGCCTTTATGAATAAAGCACATTTTCTACTTATGAAAATATCATCTGTAAATACCCACCATATGTTGTCTTCTACAGTATAATACTGTACTATTATTACCTTCACAACTTACTGACAATGAATGAAGAAACTAGCAAGTAAATTTAGCAAATTCATGAAATAGTCCTGTATTTTAAATATAGACGGTGGTTTATATACTGCATCCTGGAGGTATCCGTGTTGTGAGAACAGTTCAGTCTGCTGGTGTGAGTGGGACAAATATTTTGGCTGCACTGACACTGCTAATCAACAATGCAACCACTAAGCATACAAAAAAAAAAATTAATAAAAAAAAGAACACCATACAGCACAAACAGGTTACTGGAGGTAAAAAATTATGCAGGGTCGACACTTATCAGGCTGACTAAGCCTTCCCCACAACACAAAAGAACACACCAGCTAAGTGTAATACACAGACCACCTGATTTTTGTCGCCTAGGATTACAATGATACTGGTGAAGCTGACACAATGGACAAGAATTTGTACGTCTGAGGATAAAATTTAATCCCATCAATCTGGTGACATGCGTTTCAGCTTACTCTTGCTATCACCTGAAAATCTTGTTCTGATTTGGGCAGACCTTCTGAACTGGAAGGGTTTGATACAGCCTTCATTAACTCTTTCACTACTGTGGTGTCTCCTAAACTAAATAAATCATCTGCTTATAGGAAGACTGAGAAAATACGTCTTGTTTCAAACAGCTGATTTAATGCAGAATAAGAAAAATATCAAATTAAATGGATAAATGATGGCTTTCTATGGCAGTCTGCCTGCAACAAAGGCAAATGTGTATTTTCATAGTCTAGAGAAAAATAGATACGTTTACGTGAAGCTACAGTGTCAGGCGAAAGTTTTTGGCTTATCAGATAGAACCAGGATTCCGGGGGCTTGAATGATGAGTGAGTGGAAGATGTAAAACTGTAAATAGTGAAAGGAGAAGAAATGCACTGACTTTTCTGATGACCCATTCAAAACTACATGAAAGAGACTGTGTAGGGTTTCTCTTAACCTCTGCTGACTGCTCTCTCTTGTGGGATGCTGGCTGATCACACCTAACAAGCAAACGAACTCCAAAAATTACCATCAAAAGTTTGGCACCTTCTTTCCCCTTCACAAGTTAAACATTGCAACGTAAACATCTGACTCTGATCATGCAGTTTTTTTATTTCTCATTTGCTTCAGTTATATTTACTGTACCAATGATGAGATTTTCCACATAATGGTTAGAGACAGCCTTAATGTTCCCCTTCACAACAAAAGATCTACCCAAAGCTAAATAGAATAATCTGGAGATGGCAAAAATAAAACTTAAAAATACGTTACCAGACCGACAGGATTAAGTTTTTAGCATAGAGCCATTGGTGAGGATGACTAACATGAAAAGGAATTCAAAAAATACCATAATGCAATTGCACATATGAAAAGCATACAATACAGCATTTAATCTACAGTGTAACTCATGGTAAAATTATGGGTTTTTGTACAAGCGATCTGCAATTCCGTACATGGCAACTAATGCAGAAGAATGTTACCTCTGTACTAACTCATCAGTGAATGGGTATCCACCAAATGAAGCGTAGTACTTACAATAGCCCTAGGAAAAAATGAAAACCCCTTCAATACAATAACGTATTTTTCATTTTATATGTTCTTTCAAAGTCCAGATGGTTTTATTCAGAGACTTTTTGAACTTCAGGGGTTTGATGTAGACTTAAATCAACCCCTTCACTATAAAATGAAGAGTATCACTGAATAAAATTATCTGGTCGTAGTCTGATTAAAATGAAAGACGTCACCTTACTGAAGGGGTTAACAATAACAATAATGAAGATAATAATATACAATAGAACACTTGCTTTGCTCAAGGGTTTAATGGAGAGAAGGACACTTTACCTACTGCTAACTTGTCCAAATACAAAGGTGACTTGAGTCAGATCTAACAGTTAAAGGTTTTTGGTTTGCCTACTTGAAGAAAAATATTGAAGAGTAATCTCCACTTCCTTATTGTACAATATATCAATATGCGACAGCACTGCTCACAGAAAATAAGGAGCTAACACTGGACAGAACTAGTCACTGGCTGCAATAAAATTAACAAGTAATGGTTCCTATCAAAAATCACTCCTTAATCAAAACAACACCTAAAGTGTTCACAATAATCTAGTGTGGGATGGTGCTTTGGGAGCAGACTTCATGGAAGATAATAAATGCTCCTTTACTGTTACCGATATCAAAATTTTCTATTAAAAGCTCACTCTATCAAAACAATTTAAATTTTCCTTCAACTTATACTGTAATCACATCAGTAATAAAATACAGGCAGTCCTTGTTATATGTAGAGAAAAAGTAAAAATAAATAGCTTTTTCATACAATTAGTATGGTAAATCTGGGGAACAAGCACATCAACTTCATTCATAGCAATGAAACGTACTGGCAATTTTCTGTATATGACAATGGCCTTAATCCCTTCAGTCTGATGACACAATTAATTTTTTATTCTTGATACCTCCAGATGATTCCATTCAGTTCAGGAGATAGTTTTAAACTGGAAGGGTTTGATACGGCCTTCATTAACCCCATCCACATAAAAATATCTCCCCAAAGCCAATATAAATCAGCTGGAGGTAGCAAGAATATGGAGGAAAAAAAAAATAAAATAAAATAAAAAAAATAATAATGTCACCAGAGCGTGTGTGTAAGGGAGGGGGGAAGCCATATAACTTGGACTTACTGTAAACTCTATAAATCTTCCCACTGGTCAGTAGAGAGTTTGTTTACTTCTGAGCCAGCGAGTCCTTGGGTGGCAGGCTTGTGGCCAGGCTAAGAAGGATGTCCACACTCTCCTCTTCCGTCAACTCTCCTGGCTGCAAGTTAATCATCCGTCAGTTTTCTATACAGTACCATCTTTCACCCAGATACTCAGTCAATAAGCTTTATCAACACTCTCAGGCTCCTGTTACTCACTCTTCTGTTGAATAAAATTACTGTCATTAGCTGTAGCAAAATACGTGTACTAGAATTGTCCTGACCTTGCAACTTAGCCCCTACAGCCTAGGACATCTTACCTATTTTATTCTAGCTGTTATTCTGCCAATCTTTATTAACCCCTTGCTACCTCATTTGATTCAACTTACGTAAGACCTTCCACAATGACAAAGTTAATGAAGGCTCTCATAAGATCTATTAGGTGCAATTGTCTCTCACCCTGATTATTACCTAAGCTTTGGTATTAACCACTAAATCCTGGAGACATTTTCATCATTTTATTTCAGCTAACACCAATTAATACTGGCTGTATAATTTGCTTACACTGAAAGCTTGCACAATACTAACTAATTTCTTCTGCCAGTACCAAACTGAATCCTGTGTGCAAAATCACTTCCCTTTCCTCAATTTTGTAAGAATAATTTAACTCCTATCCAAACTTTTGGACCCTGTCATGTTTACATGATCATCCCAACTTTTTTTTTCCCACCCAAAGATACGGTGAGGTAAGGCCAAGACAGCATGGAAAGGTAATGGACAACAGAGGACGACCTATCAGTGGCTTACTCAAAGAGACTCACCGCATATTCATTCACTCACCAATCAAGCACACATCCAATTCACAGGCCTAACTATCTGCACATATTTTTGTGGCATTTTTCTTTATATATGCACTTCACAGGAGCTGCCAAGTAAGTTAATCCATCAAGTAAAAAGTTGGGTACCAAACCTTGTCATATGCACTTTTGTATATACAGTAATTTATCTACTGTGTTTACAGTGTTCTTGATCCCATACTTTAGAAGCTGGCTGCCTAGGAGGGAGCCAAACCCTTGTCATGTGCTCCTCAGTACATACTGTAGTTTATCCAGTGACGTTTACAATGTTCTATGACCCCATACCTTAGGAGGAGGCTGCCTAGAGGTGCACCTGGAACACTTGTACTCCTCATCCTCGTGTACGTCACCTGCCTTGAGCCCCACACATATGTAGTGGAACCAACCCTCACAGCCATCACACTGAACCCAATCCACATTCTGGCCGGATGGGTGTTGACACTTGCTGGCCGCACAAGCCTCATCTGTGTCCTCATCCTCGTCATCGCTTTGTAAACTGTTATTGGACGTAGAGAGAATTTTCTTCTTTCTCCCCATGCCCATACCTTTCTTCTTTGGTCCATCTTTATTGACAGTGGCTTCTTTTTTCTTCTTTTCCAACAGCTTAGGGTTAGTTTTCTTCTTCACCACTCCCTTGGGTGTCTTTCCATCAACAGTATTTGGTGTCAACTTTGAAAGTTTTGTCTTCTTCATAGGAGACTTCAGTGGAGATTTTGGTTGCTCATCCTGGCTTTCTCCCTGTGATTTTCGTTTCTTTGTGCCAGTTTTCTTAACCTTAGTCTCATCACCACTGTTTGACGAATTAAAGGAAAGTAGAGTGTCTTCCAACATGGCTGGAGGATGGTTTGCTGCTTGCAATACTCTCCACATATGTGTTGTTTCATCCAAACTTACTTCGAGGAGTTCACCCTCCACCAAAAGGTCCTGAACCCGAGATCGCGTAGAAGGTGTAAGGGTGATGAGTGGACTGTCATGGTTGTCCATGAGAGCCAATACAAGACGAGACCATCGAGCTTTGTCCACATCACTCTTTTTATCTTTGTTTTGTTTGTTGCTAGAATAAGCATGCTCCCAACTTCCCTCATCTAGTTTCTTGCTTCCATCTCTATCCAGATCCATTTTCAATTCATTATCTTCACTTAGTGAATCATCATTGGTTGACTCATCAAATTCCATTTTTTCCTGTAAATAAAGAAAACACTGCTCTGAAAAAGACATCAAAATTTCATTTACCATTAAATGAAACAACATATACTTTACCATCCAGGCTGTCGAGGAAATTTGCTGAGGAATCCACAGCTGATGTTAAGATTATGGACTTCAACTGGCTGAATCAAAAGGAAAGTTTCAGAATTATAATTTCATACAACTGCCTTCACTGTTCTTTGATATTACCAAACATCATGCCATTAAAACAACCTTGCTAAAATCATCAAACCAGTCCTGAAAGAGATGGTTCTTCTATGTCTCAGTACAGATTGTGTTGCAAAATTAACTGGTGACACATGAAGGTGTCAAACACTATTAGCTGGCATGGACTAGGACTACTGGTGAGATATAGAGGTGAATGAGAAAGAACGGTGCAAACTGGAGACAGGGATGCCTGATAGCAGAGAGGGTGGAATGGACACTATTAATTTGCAGCCATTCCTTCTGGGATTAAGGTGTCTAGCTAGACATACAGACAGATAGAAAGTATGACAGATGGATTGTGTATGTTCCAATATACTGAAATGTCTTCTTTTTTACACAATTACTACTGTAAATTGGGTGAACTGGCAAATGAGTTTTAAGGCAGCAATGGAACTTTACATGAAAAAAAAAAAAAAAAAAAGGGCAATTAACAACACATTTTAATTCAATGATGGAGAAGTACCTCTCAATCAAAAGCATAAAGGTGGAGAGGCAACTTACATCGTGTACCTGTGGAGACACTGCCTTGTGGTGTTGCTTGGCTTGAGCTTCACTTATTTTTTGTAAGAAGACTGATAACTTGCCAAGAGCTGCCGTCACCTCCTCTGTCTTCATTAACTGCCGTGCCCGATCCTGCCACGACATTGCTCGCTCCGTTAGACACTGCAGCGCTTCAGCCTCTGGCAACCTGAACCACGCCAGAAGAATTACACATACAGGTATCATACCCTTAATCATGTAAATAAAAACTGTGGCAGTGCCTGGCTGAATAAAGTCATCTAACAGTACTGAGAGAAAATATACATGAGATGTTCTCATACTGATGCAAAATACATTAATATAACTGTACAAAAGACACCATCATACTAAAGGGATTTACTTACCTGAGGGGCAACTTTTGTAGGGCCACGAGGAGGGCAAGGATGGTTTCAAGTCTGGGCCTCCGTGATCTCTCACAAGAAGGACACAAGAATCTTCCTTCATTACTCAACTTCACTTTACTGCGATGTGATGATGGTACACAACCACCTGAAGAATAACACATGTCATCATTCCAACTCTAATTCCCACCTAAATGATTGTATGAGGCAGGAGTGTCACCTACTGTAAAGATGGAAACTTAACTAATGATGACAGTGCTCTACATTCTGAATACAACATAGAATTATACATATATGAACAGGTATGTATCGTATGGGTTTAGTAAATAAATGTTCAAGCTGGGTACTCTTATTACTTAACACTTAACTGCACTATGTGAATTTTCATTTATGTGATGAAGGTGAAAGATCCCCCTAAGCAATCAGACAAAAGAACCAAACATGATGCCAAAAATAAATAAATAAATAAATATACAAATATACTGACTGTGGAATAGGTCAAGGCAGAGTGAGCAAGTGAGCATGTTGGGTTGTGGAGGTTTGTGGCAGAGACAGAATGTGGCGCCCTCCTGTGGCACGTCACCATCGCACTTGCTGCGGTTGTGAGCTCGCAGGGCCCTCATGGCTCCCAGTTCTCGTTCTTCACAATCCTGAAGCAAAAAATTATTTTGACTATGGGTCTTTCCGCTGGTCCTCTCAGTGCAAGTTCTCAATCTCTGCACTAAGATGATACTTTTGCATACTGTACTTGCTATCACCATAAGATTTCATTAAGTTTAGGAAAGCCCTCTTATACTGAAGTTACGGAAGGCTGCAGCTAATCCCTGTGAAAGGTGGTGGCAACAATCATCCACTAACTTCATGTAGTGCTGCCTATTTCTTCCTTCACCTTTATTATTCTATATCAGTGTCTGCCTTCCTCTCATCATATTTCTTGCTTTCCTTCATGTCACTATGTATTACTCTTCTTTCCATTTCATGTGGCACTACACTTAATGACAAAGTCTAATTGTTTCATGAAATCCAGGAATCCATTTACAATGCTGGGTGATAACCATACTGTATAACCTGATAACAGGGTAATGTGGAGCCTACTATGGTGTCCCTGTTAACTGGGTGCGGAGATGCAAATGTCGCATCCATCCAGGAACCAAACCTCCAAACTTTTCTGCACACCTCACTGTATAGAGAAACAACATGGGGTACAACGATTTACAAAATGCACTAACCTTAAATGCTTTAACCACGGACGATGATACTGCAGCATCCTCTATGCTCATATCCAAAAGCTGAACTTGTTGTTGCTGGGCTGACATCTCCTCTCGTTTAACTCTCTTTCTCTTTCCAGAAACCACACCAATATCAGTTCTTGGCACTAAAACCTGGGAATATGAGATGCAAAAGCTACTTTAGGAGATACAAAATCCAAACGCTCCTAACAAGATAAGGACTACAATAAAATATACATAAATAACAATAAATAATGAAAAATTACAAGAACTGTCTAAAATTTAGCAAGGTTACATTTCCAGGTCTTATCAATTATGATGCCACAATTGTCCAATGTACAAAAATCATAATATCGGTGTGTCTAAGTGCATCCCCAGCTATTAATAACCAGTAACCTACTCTTGGAAAGCAAAACAAGAATAACACTACTTCTAAACAATAATGCAAACACTAACTGGCATTAAAAAAAAAAAAAAAAAAAAAAGCATAACATGGTCTGGGAAAATATAACCACATTTTCTGGAGTTGCTTTATCCCTTCAGCTTAATGAAGTCTTGCGTAAGTTGCAGAAAAAGAAAAGAAAAAAGAAAAAGAAGAAAAGAAAGAAAACGATAACGAACGATAAAACCAACTCCTCCACCTGAAAGGGCTAACAGTGATACAAATTTCATTCACTCTCCCTACGTGTCAAGTGAGGTTGGTGGAGGATTAGTGCCCCTCCCTGTAAAACAATTAACTCTAAGCCCTTGGCCACCCTGTTTGGGATACATGGCGTCTGGCAATGGATGAATGAAAAAAAAATAACTGAGTACTATCAGAATGAATGGTGTGAAAAAGAATACGAGTCACAAACCTCCAACAAAGTAAGATGTGAATTCTTCTTGAGGAAGGTACGGGCAGTCTTCTCCAGCCAGGCATGAGCGGCTGCAACATTTTCCTCCAGTTCAGCCAGTGGCTCTAAATGAAGGGATACGGGCCGTCCACGAGCCACCAGCCCTTCCACAGTTTCCAGTAGTGGTTGTGTGTCTCCCTTCTGTAGTGTGTTGACCTTGTTTATCCACTCCCGGGCACGTTTAACTGCATCCTTGAGGGCCATTACACTTGGCAGGTGGGCAGGTACTTCCTCTGCCTGTTTCACAAGCTCTTCCCCTTCATTTACACTTATACCGGGTCTAAAAGTCAAGTGATTTTCTTAGTACATGTTACACGTTCAATAGGGGGAGTACTCACCCTATTACCGTATTTCACTTACAAAATCTAAAGTATGTCTAAACTTCAAGTGATTTTCTTTGTCAAAAGGGGGAATAACCACCCTGTTATTTCACTTATGTACAAAACTAAAATATGACAACTCAAACATTATTCACGAGTTCCTTTTTCTACAGTAAATGTTCCAAATTCAAAAGTGGAAGGAACTGTCATTTCTTATTTCACTTATAAAACAAATATAAGCTATGACAAATATTACATGTAATATACTGGCAGAATAATTCTGTTCACAATTATTTTCTTTTTATAACTTCACTCCAAAGACATGCATTCATTACTGCTACCACCAGACAGTTTTATCCTGCTTTAGAGAGGCATTTCAAACTGAAGGAGCTAGACAGTGTTCACTGCTCCTTCACTGAGAGAGGCCTGTCCTAAACTGAACAGTCATCTGATGGTAGTGAAAATTTAACAGAAAAATACATAATTGGACTAAAGGGATTAAATACACCAAAAAAGGAAAATAATCTACATAGAATGCAAAATGTGATACGGTAACTTACTTTGCATTTAATGCCTGACTAGCTTTCTCTTCCCAAGTTTCCATGTTTGTAAGTAACTGTTGCAACTGGGCCATAGCTTTCTCTATTTTTGGGTGTGGCGGTAACGATATACCAGAGTCAAGAAGCTTTCGCACACAGTCCACTGTCACAGAGCTTTCCAGAGTTTCTTCCACATCTTCCAACCATTCAACCTGCCATTTATCAAGCATATTAAGATGCCTTCACATTTCACATTATATACCAAATACTAGAAGGTATTAGTTATACACTTAACACTAAAAAGGATACCCACACACAAATATGTCAACATGTTCTTAAATCCTTCAATATCATGGCACATATTATATATCATTCTTACGACCAGATAGTTTTACTTAGCTTCAGAGACTCACAATAGTAAAAGGATTAGAAACATCTCCATTAATCCCTTAACTAAAAAAGGTCCCCTCAAAGCTGAATAAACTCATCTGGAGGTGGCAACTCTAAAACTAAAATGAGTCATCATACTGACAGGGATCCTTACTTTCAAATCAAATCAACATTGATTAATTACAGTATGAAGTGAAATTACCCAACAGTATGACAGGAAAATGTAAACAATTTCAATTAAAAGAGGAAGAGCGATAATTCACCTGCTGAAGTTTGTGTTTGAGTCTAGGCAGTTCTGGCAAATCAATATCAAGTGAGCATCCTGTGTCAACCATCTTAGCAATGACTTCTGATTCTGGGGCTTCTTGGCTTAAAAGTTCAACTGCTTCTTGCTGAAATGTTGTGACTCTGGTGAGCAGCTCCTTGACTGCATCCCCTTCCCGCACGACACAAGCAAGAGATTCAATCTGCTCATAAAACAACTTCAGTTCCTCTAGTGTGAGACGACTTTTGGCTTCTCCACTTCCTCGAGTTCTAGAAGAAGGAAAGGCATCAATGAATAACCTATAGCTTGTCCAATGCTTTTAATTCTAGAAGGTGCAAGTCTATCAATGAATGACTGCCAGTCAAACACTGGAATGTATCATATAAAAAAAAAAAAAAAAAAAAAAAAAAGGTATATACTGTAAATGCAAAAAATTAAATCCATGTGAAGAATACTTGAATTAATCGATACAAGACCAAGTAACAGTCAGTAATTACTGATTTAAGCACCATGCATTGCTCAAGTGGAGGACAAAGTCCACACATACTAAATCTGTGTTTGTTTTGAAGATGCAACTAGCTATTTTATCAACACAATATTAATAGCTCGGTGCAATTCTTCACAATGTAGTCACTGCTGTACCTAGTTCGGACTTTCTTTGTAGCTAGGTGGGCTGCAACTGTAGCACACTTCTCTGCCTCTGTAACTGCCTGAATGAGTGTCTGTAGCAGCTCACTCTCGGGAAACCTTTGGGCCTCAGCTTCTTCAACCAACTCACGGAGTTCACTTAACTCTGGACGGGGAAAAAGTATGTTTAATAAATCATCATCATCACTCTGACCCATTATACCAACATATAAGATAGGGGTGAGGTAGGATTCAGAAGAAAAGAAGTCACCATAAAAGTAAGGTGTGGAAATAGAAATCTGGAACTATAAACAAGAACTAGGTATTACTTTAACTAAGAATTTAGACAAACAAATTCAGTTATTTGTGGTATGACCTGTAACAGTGTGTGTCTTGGTTTGGACTTCCGTTAACTTATGCACGAGTTTCCTGTTGTAATGGTTTTGTGGAGAGTTATTACTGAGTTTGTAACAACACACTAACTACATGGCAGTACTTCTCAAGTCAGTGATAATCTACTCAGAATTAAAGTCTGCAGTTTTACAGGTCTTACATGCAACAAGAGCTTTCCCCTTAAGAGCTGTGTCCCACAAGAGCATTTCCTAGACAGCTCAATCTTGGCGGCACATTTTTCTGAGTAGCTGGTGACTTCCAGGCAATTTCAACTGCAAAGGTTAATGTGACAGTATTTCTTTGAAAGTTACCCATCAGAATGTTACAAAGATAGAGATGCCAAGGGAAAACTGCCAAAAAGAAAAAGACACTTCTATAATACTGCCACATGACAAAGTTATGATTTTTGGCTTCAAACTACTAACATTTTTACATTAATCTTGTTGGATATTTTGGTGTTTCTGAGCTACAATCACTTTTTACACCTACCTAACTTATCATCTGGCTTGGCTTCTAGTGCTTCCTTGACTTTAATTGCCCAGTGGTCAAAAGACTCAGCCCGCACTTTGAGACTCTGGAGCAGCGGTGGCAGCTCATCAAGAGTATATCTATATCTGTGAAGAAAAGTTAGAAACACTGATGCACTGCTACAATAACTAAAGCATTATTAATAACAAAGTGATTATAAGTGTCTGCTAGTTTACGAGGAGCTCTGCAGAGTAACGATGAACAAACCAAAATGGAGACCGAGAAATGGAGGATATAATAATGAAATTTAGAGACATTGTGCCTTCAGAGTTCCTCCACAGACGGTCTTATATTATGTTTTATGACGATGCTCCATGGACAGACTGAAAAAAACAAATATCCATTGTCTGACCTCCATTTCCTAGGTTCAAATATTATGGCTTATTGAGCGTTACTACACGGATGGCCTGATACGATACCATCTTTCCTTCCTTACAAAAGAAACAAACAGAAAGCATTAATGATTACTTATGATAAAATGACTGCTTAAAAAAAAAAAAAAAAAAATCTATCTATCTACCTATCATCCAATCCTTTGTTGCCCCATGAGGAGCATAGAAGCCTGGGGCTAGGTAAGTTGGTCCTGACATTTAAGATGAGAGTGACCAGCCTCACTCATCCCTGAGTGGCATTATGTGAGCAATAACCCCAACCACCCCTTGGACATAAACCTTCACCGGCTCAATCTGATTGGGGCACCGCAATTACCCACTAACCACCAGGCTCCATAATCTGGTTATATGGTTACCACCCAGCGTCATAAATGGTTTCCTGGTGTACGGTAAATCATTCAGCTTGTCACTCAGTGTGGAGTCACCCATAGGAAGAAGGAACAGGAAAGAATGAAGGAAAAAAAAATACAAAAGAAGGAGTGTAAAGTCACCTGTAAGCAGAAGGACGAGGAAAGAATGAAGTAAAGACAGAAAAAGAAGGAAGGTAAGGAGGGAGCAGATGCCCGAGAGCAGCACTACATCGAGTGAGTGGATGGTGAGCGCCCCCACCTACCACACACACACACACACACAATCCTTACGGTGTCCCCACCTAACCACATTATCACAGCATTATCCTTTTTCCTTAAACCACATCCTTCACAAATCATAAAGTTTTGTAACCTTTCCACTCAACACATATGGAGAAGAAAATTATCAACGACTTCTTTTGATTACACTGCATGTCAGGCATATGACAATACTTGGTAACTTTAGCTTTACCATTCCACCTTACCTTAGTGTGTGGTTCTCTGGTGGGCACTCACACAACATCTTGTAATGCCTAAGACAGACAAGACGGTCACGTGTGCAGGAGCAAGTCACTGCAGAGAGGAAGCAGGTGGTCTTGCAGAAGTCACACTGACGCTCATCATCGGGAAGCAACTCAAAGGCCTCACGTTCTGCATTGGTCACACCCTGTTGAGAATTTAGGGCAGCTTTTTAGGCAGGGATTCAAGAGATGGTGGTCAAGGGGTACAGTAGTAGTTATGTGAAGGTGTATGGCAAGCAGGACTGCATCAAGTCCATGAGCAAGGTCAGCCAACAAAATAAATAAATATGGTAAATCCATCCATCCATCATCTAAACCTGTGTTGCCCCATGAGGACAGTAGGCCTGTGTTGCCCCATAAGGAGAGTAGGAGCCCAGGGCTAGGCAAGCTGGTCCTGACTTTTAAGATGAGAGTGACCAACATAACATCCCTGAGTGTCACTGCGTGAGCAATAAACCCCAACCACCCCTTGGATATGAAATGACACAGGTTCAATCCAGTTGGAGTGTCTTAATTACCCACTAAACCACCAGGCACCATAGTCTGGTTATATGGTTACCACCCAGCATAGTAAATGGTTTCCTGGTGTACAGGAAATCATTTGGCTTGTCACTCAGTGTAGGGCCACCTGCACACAGACGGAAGAAGAAAGGAAAGAACGACATAAGAGGAAGGATGGAAAAGAGGAAAAGGCAACCACTTGAGAGCAGCACTACTCTGAGTGAGTGGATGGTGAGTGCCTCCACCTACCAAACAAATAAATAAATATTATAATCTCCATCAAACACAATGAGGTATGGTCAGTGGAAGACAAATTATTTAACTGTTATCAGACTAGCAGTTAATATTCCATTTCCCACCATCAATAATACAAGAAATGAATGCCACACTACTGACCCAGTGAAGAAGAGATCTGCGTAGCTTCTTCTCCAAGTCAACCATTCGAAGCATATCTTGGTAGGTGGCTGCTGCGACGGTTAGATCCAGTTCATTGGGAGTGGATGCCATTTTGCAAACCAACTCATTGTGTGAGAAAACACAGTAACGCTTCAGGTTGCTGTAGTGAAGAACGCACTCGCGACCTATTGCAAGCTGAAATAAGAGAAACATTACCATCACTATGACCCTAAAGATGAATTAAGGTAGGATCTAGAAACAAAATGTGGGAGAACTACCAACTGCACAGAAAAATGCATATACTGTCCCCATATTTAGTGTCTTATGTGTATTGCCTTACATAATCCTCAGTCAAGTTCCTAACAGACAGCACTGCACTGGCAAAATAGATAGTCTACAAGCATATTTACTTTCCACTATTTGTAGCTGTGGGTTAAGCTTACTTCCCCTAAGCTTGCTTTAGGACTGAAATCCAAACTATATTACATATTACACATATCTAAAGGAAAGCACAGACACTATACCTTCCATAATATCAGTTAATATGCTAATGATTTCCTTTATTAAGTACCTCACTATAGGTCACATAACTTAAATCTCTTACCCAGTCAGGTGGAGCAAAGTTGACAGCCTCAGCAAAGTTGTAGCCTTGGTTAAATCCAGCATGGTATGATCTTGGGAAGGTAATGACAAACTCACCAGCATGCTGATCTGTTCTCACAATGGGCACTCCTGAAACTCATTTCAAATTTTCTATACATGGTGAAATTAATTATTCACAAGCTTTGTTCACGTGACTCAAAACAGCTGACCAAAATTATATCATGTTTACTTCACCAAACTTTATAAACAGAGTATCTCTTGTTTGTGACATTTTCTACCCTCCCTGTAAAACAATTAACTCTAAGCCCTTGGCCACCCCATTTGGGATACATGGCATCTGGCAATGGATGGATATTATAAGCAAGCTATAATATGCACACTCACATGAAAAGCTACTGATCTCTGTAAACATCACAAAGTGTAATGATGATTAAGGATATCACTGGACTCCTCATGCACAATACTTTTTTCTCATGCGTCAAGTACTAAGATACTGATCAGCAAAAAAATCAAGAAGCAGTCTCAATAAATAGCTCATAACAGATTGCAGCTATGTACCAGACAAACCTGCTTTCATCAAAATATTAGGATTCATGATGGTGACCAGCTGATGCAGTAAGTCTGGCTGTGCCTGGAACAGTTCTGGTGCGGCAGACTTCATGGCAGCCTCAAATTCCTCAGCTTGACCCCCAGGCACTCCATACCAAGTCTTGGGCTCACCCCTACCATTACCAATGTTACTGTTATATATCACAAGCCAAATGTCATAATTAAAATGTACTCAGTATATATATTGCAGATACAGTACCAGATTAGCAGAATGAATACCTGATTTTTTACTATAATAATTAAAGGGTCAACTATGACAAACAGCTTATCCAGAGGTCCAAAGAAATAACTATGATTTAATTTTATTCATATTTAATTCAGTTCTGCCTTTAAAATCTGACCAATCTAATCCCAAGAATCTTCCAGTGCAGTTATGGAAGCACGTTGTCCTAATGAATGACAGTAACACTTGCTAAAACATCGTCATTATCATAATCAACTTTTAACAATTTTTTCCAACCTATGGCTGAGGCAATAAAAAAATGAGTAAACAAAATAAATTTCAAAAGCAAGAAATTACCAGTGTAAATAGTTAATGGAATAGCTCCAATGGTCTTCATTGTGCCAGCAGAAGGTGGAGAAGCACATCCCCACGTACATCCAAGGTACCTTCATGCCGGATATGTCACAGTTGATATGGCCCAAGACTGAACCCTCCAGTACTGGCAGATTGTTCAAGTTCCAACTGCTCACTGCATACTCCTGGCACAGTAAAACATTATGAATTAATATATAATGCAAACTGCTCTGAAAACAGAAAGTTATTCTGGAAAGAGGTACGGAAATGTAGTAGTGACAGTGGAAAAGAAATGTGAAAGTGTGAAGGATGTACGTGTTAATTTATTAACTCATGGGGATGACGTAAGGACCAGATGGAAAGAATATTTTGAAAGTGTGATGAGTGAGAATGGAAAGAGCAAAGCGACTGTTAACACGGTTTTGTAAATTATTACCTACATGATAATTTTGCTCACCTGGTCTGCTGGCAGTAGATTCTTCGAATTTTTTGTGGGGAAACCTGATCCATGATCCATTGTGTGAAGATCTGCACCGTATTCGACAGTCACATCCTCGTCAATGGAAGAAACAATACGCCAGAATTCCCTTTCTGCCATTTCTGTTGGTATCAGCTGAAAGTAAACAGTATACATGTTGATAACTAACTCCTCTTACGAAGACATCAGCAACCATAAAGATGTTACCACACTCCTAAGGGAAAAAAAAAAAATAAGTATAATAATATGATATATGGCACACGTGTCTTGACATCATAGTATCTATTTTGGTACACCATCATTTCCAATTCTACAATACACCTATAACCAATAACAATTAACCAAGATGTTTTTTGATACATGAAAAATATAGCTATGGCCTCTAAGCAATTTTCTGTAATTCACATACCTCTATAATCCAATTAATATTTATGCCTACACTTGCCACATAAAAGGCTCATTTCAACAGAGCAAATACTGATGGCACCAGAGGCAACAAAAATCTGTCAACTCTCCTGCTTTTCTTTCAATAAACTTTGAAGATCAGCTTGGAGAATCTGAAGCCAATGACAATGAATAGCAATGATCTGTGGCCAAATAAAGTCTGCAGCATCAGCTATGTTAGAGTCACAGAGGATGAATATCAAAGTTATGGTGAGAAATAGGAACGGTGACAGGACTGATGCTGCTGACTGAACATGAATTTAGCTGTTGGTACTATAAAACATGTACCATACCAGACTAACCTGTGCTTCAAGAATAAGATACAAAAATAACAACATAACACTCACATGAACTGGCATGTTGAAATAGTCCTGCTTGAATTTATCCGCCATTTCACCAAAGGACTGTAGAGTGTACTCCTTCTGTGCCTGCTCAAAGCCAAATGCTTCAACTGGCTTACTTACTTCAACAGCAACACATTTCGGACATCGCCAGTCACCTATGAAAACAAATATACAGTATACAAATTAACTCATTCCAAGTACATCATCTATAGAAACAAATGTGCATATGTTTAACCATTCCAAATAAACTCTAAAGTATTGTATTTGGAAATGGTTTATTAATTTGTTAATAACTAAAGCCGGCAACAGTGAACCAGCAAGTGGGATAGGACGACTGTATGTTACCAAATCACTAAGCAGAGTGGTCTGGGCAAATACCCTGGATCAAGGAAATAGTGAACAGACCTGAGCTGAGAAAAATAAGAAGAAAGTGTGTGCAAATAGTGAACATTAGTAATGGTCTTCAGTCATTTTCAAGATGAACAAAAGCTTTTTCCATGTCAAACCAGGTTAAGAATTAATAAGCAACCAAATGGACATTTGGATATGATGATTAAACTGACAATGTGATACGAATCTAACAGCTCTACACACCTTTCGGTATATCCAGTAGTGGGGGTACCAGACAGAAGATGTGGTAAGAATCATCACATCCATCACACAGCAACATCTGATCCTCTGCATCACCTCGTCCACAGTTTAGACAAATATACTTGGCAAGCTAAAAGATGGGGGTAAAAAAAAATGAAAGTAAATGATACAACCCATACAAACAATGCAACTTGGTCTGATCAGTTGCAACTTGGTTTAATCAGTTTTATCTTCTGCAATCCACTGATGTGTTATTTATGAAATTCTTGTTACCACCAAATTATTATAAAGGTTATACTGGTATCTAAACCCACTAATATGAAACCTATCTCTAAAGACCACGTAAAATAATCTAGGGATATGAAGAATATGTAAAAGACTTGAGACGTCAAATAAGATGATCAGATATTTTGTATTATATTACTTTATATCAAGAGGAGAGAAACCAAGACAGATGATTAAGTCGACTAAAAATGAATTAACTTTTTCGCTACGTATTCTAATTCATCTTGGGTGACCAAGATTTAAGGTATCTCACCATCAAATGGATCTTGTAAATCAAAACCATTAAAAAAAAAGTTGACAGTAAATTCTTATCGATGATCACTGTGAAAGAATTTAGTATTTACAAACAGGAGTATCCAGTAGACTACCTACAGTGGACTACACCAAATTCTTTTCCTGAAAACTCCATTACTTTTTTTGTACCAGTTACGACTGAAGTTACTCACCGAAAATTTTGGTAAATTCTGAACTATTATGCTTATACACGATACTCAACTCTAAAACTAAAACCACAAATCCAGTGCATAAATAAACACATGATACATACATTACATTGTACTCTGATCGACAAAGAACTCCCACCAGGATTCAGCCTGAGGTCTTATATTATCTGTATGCATATAATAATGCAATTTTTACTCAATGCACAATATTTTGGCTTTTTCCAAATATAACTATAGTTTGTTAACCTGGCATAACACTGACACAGTGTAGCAATAAGCTATGAGACATTATTTATATACTTCCACCTTTTTAACACATTTTCAGTCAAATCATACATACTATATAATTATATATTTCAGGATACTCTATAAACAGTGCAATCCTACTTGCATAGAATCAGCCATTACCACAACTCAAGATCAGAGAGGTTCAATGAGTGTCATATCTATCTGTCACTCATAAGTCACTTCTGTCTTCCAGTCAGACACATAAACGCTTGCTGTAACAGCCTATCTTAGTGTAGGCATTGTATAATTCCTACAAAAACTACCCAAGCTGAATTCTGGGAGTTCTTGACATGGAATTAACTGGATGATTTTAATGTGTCATCTCCTGACATGATGAGGGTATAAATCTAAACCCTTATATATATGAAACTCACTGGGTCTTGATCAGAATAATCAACTTTCTTGCCACGAGTTTTCCCCGTGTCTTCAGGTGAGGCCTTCTCAAAGCCAGCCATCTTAGGTCCAGCACCATAAAATTGCAGTCTCTTTAATTCCTTGCTGCCCTTCCCATCCTCCTGTAATACAAAACCACTACAGTTCCATACCAAGTTACAGACAGAAGGGATCAGCATACTTTCAATGACTGCCAATTAAGGCATCACACAACCACAGTACGGTACAAAGTAATTCTACTTCCTCGATGTTAGGCTATACACAGTCCTTATGTGCCACAGGGTCTATTCTTGGCCTACTACAGTAACAGGGTCAAAAAATAAATAAATAAATAAAAAATAAATAAATAAATAAATAAAAATAATAATAATCCCCAACAAGTTATTACATCATTCATTCATTCATTGCCAGACGCCATGTATCCCAAACGGGGTGGCCAAGGGCTTAGAGTTAATTGTTTTACAGGGAGGGGCACTAATCCTCCACCAATCCCACTTGACACGTAGGGAGAACGTTATGCCAACAGCATCTGGTGTTCCCAGGCGGTCACCCATCCAAGTACTAACCAGACCCAACGTTGCTTAACTTCGCTGATCGGACGGGAAGCGGTGTACTCAACGTGTTATGGCCGTTATAGATTCTAGGCCCACTAACTTCACTTCCACAGTTAGTTCCCTGCTTAGTTATTCCAGCATTAAAAAAAAAAAAAAAAAAAATCACACACACACACACACACACACACGCGCAAACCATCTCGATTAAAAAATTCAAGTAGTCTAATACTTGTGCATATCGTGGCTTTATACATAAATGCTGCATCAGCATCCAAGTTTTCAACAACATACACTACATAAACTAATATCATCATCATCATCATCATCATCATCATCCGGACCTCCTTTCCCACCCTAGGGCAGGGTGAGGAGTAGCAATGTTCAGACAGCCCAAATTTGCCCATTCCAATGGGCCACACTTCCATTCACTCATCATTCAAGCCCCTGAAATCCTGGCTCTATCGGATACTTATGTATGTAATAAAATTTAATATGATCTTTCTCCAACAACACCTGAGAGACCATAGTTATGTATAAGAACAGCTAAGATATGAACTCTCTTGGCTTAACTAACGAACTGACAGGTTCCGTGAAGTACATCAACAAAGATGAAGATAGAAGATGAGTGGCTACCACTGGCCCTGAGAGGTACTACCATTAGAGTGCAATGTGGCTACAAGCCTGGTAACTAGCCACACAATCATCACTCTCAGTCAGGAAGCACTCAGCCACAAGTCAGTCAGAGTAACATTTTTTTTCTGAGTGACGTACACAGAAGCCAAATGCAAACTGGTATTCACATTACAAATCCTATAATGCATCTCAAATGTCTTTTACCCACTGGCTTCCAGCAACTGTTGGGAAGCAATTAGCTGGTTTTGGCCCTTGGTTTAGCTTCCAGTCCATAAAAAACATTAGCTGTACCACGGACAATCTTACTTTTTGTATTGGACATTTGTATTTATAAATACGGGTATATATTTACAGTGTGTGACAAGCCTAATGGTTTCCTGTACACCAGGAAACCATTTACTACGTGGGGTGGTAACCGTATAACCAAATTTTGGCGCCTGGTGGTTTAGAGGGTAATTATTGCACTCCAATTGGATTGAGCCAGTGAAGGTTTATATCCAAGGAATGGTTGGGGTATACTGCTCACACAACGCCACTCAGGGATGAGTGAGGCTGGTCACTCTCACCTTAAATGTCAGGACCAACTTGCCTAGCCCTAGGCTCCTATGCTCCTCATGGGGCAACGTAGAATTGTATGAAAAAAAAAAAAAAAAAAAAAAAGGTTAGGTCTGTGAGGTGGAGACAAGATTTCAGATGCATGAATAAATTTGACCCATTTCAACGGGCATGTTGGTGACAGTTCTCTCCCCATTTTCATACTTTCTCTTTCCTTGTTTTCCAAATCCTACCTCACCTTATCCTCAAGTGGAGGGAGGGGGGGGGGGGCAGTCAGATTCATGGCGATTATTGGTTCGGCTCTGTGTTCTTATTCCATACACTGAGATTTACCACCATAATACCTCTAACTCCCTTCCTTTTCAAAATGTCAGCACGAATATATCAAGAGAAAGACTAAATCAAGACATACGGATATTGAAAAAGTTGATATTTAATGAGTAACGAAACACTCCAGCCCTGATGTATACACATCAGATGCTTATAGATACCTCTCCCTCTTTCCCTCTTTGTTTTCTGGGATCAACCTCACACCAGCATTAAGTGGAAAGAAGAAAGTCAGGATAAAAAGGACTAGTTTTCAAGCTTTCAAAAAAATAAAAAAATAAAAAAAAATAAATAAATAAAAAAAAAGATGCAGGGAAGACATGGGATGATTGTGTAATGCTTGTTCCACACACTAACTCACACAGGTGGGGTGCAAAGGTTGAGTGAATCAATCAAAGCACACAGCCAGGGCTCACTGACAACAGGCTGAGATTTTCAGGATGATGAAAAGTGCAACACAAAATCTCATTTATCTCATTTTGTCAGTTCTTCAGTCTCCAAATCACTGTAATCCCTTGCATAAATGTTCCTTCAACTGCCTCATTTTACTCACAAGATGAAACTCATTTTTTTTTTTTTTTTTTTTTTTTTTTTACAAACTACTGCATTTGCTTGCCTCACTGATACCAAAGTGAATTTCAGTAACTTCTGTGAAAGCAAGTTTCAGTATCTCTTTTACAGGTGCTACAAATATTAGCTACTCTTTTATGTATGGATAACAAACGTCCAATAATGAATAAAAGCCCCCGAGAAACTGATGGTAGTTCCTTGTCGTTATGAGTGACATAATGTATACAATACAGAATATTACACATATGATCAACTCCTATACTGTCTGTGATTTACACAGATCACAATCGACTCAAAACACACTACCAAATTAAATTATTCCTGGTTTTAAATTTTCAAATACATGTACTGTATATTCTGCTGTCTTAATATGAGAGACTATCATTATTCACCATCACCAAGTTAAGAAGGTAACGATAACGATTAAATATATTAACCCCTTGAATCAAAAGGATTCTTATTTGTTTAACTACCTCTAGATGATTTTCTTCAGCTTAGGAAGAAGAACCTCTCATGGAACAAGGACTAATGGAAGTCTGTTTCTTGCCTACAATTTTGCTCTCCTAAGGTGAAAAAAATCATCCCGAAGACATCAACAATACAACAATGACATCATGCAGAAAGGGGTTAGAGTACAATGCAACCAAGTATGAAGGTGCTGTCAACCCATGGAAAACCTTATACAACAGACAAGAAACATGCTAAAAAAAAAAAAAATTATTAGTTACCCTCCACCATGCAAAAAAAATAGAAAACTTAAATTTCAAGAAACCGAAGCCACTAATCCATATGCCACAATTAATTCTAAACACAAACCCATCACTGCCAATAATCTGCAATATCATATTTGATTTGCTGGAGAATGGCCACCTTCTACTGAACCATACCATAAACTGAGCAGAAACTGGACCCACCTATAGAAAATATCTTCCTCCATTTGGTGGTAGAAAAAATTATAAAAAATTTAAAAGCAGATAAATTACAGATTTGTACTATACTCTACTGTATTTCAAACACGTAAATTAATCCCAAGGGCGTGACAAGACTTTCAATAAAAATTTCTGGTAGCTGGCAGAGTACCTTCTACAATCTCTCCTAATTTTTAAATTTTTTCAAGCTTCCTTTTGGCGCAGAATGCTCGTTTACATAAACTTGATAAGCAGCAATACGAGGACTGATGCAGCCTTCTTCTCACGGGGTGGTGGTTATTTCCTGGGTGCTAGTCAGTAAGAACACGCTCCAATTGCCAAAAACAAAGCTCCCTCAATATTATGAGAGAGCTGTGGACCCTGATTCTTTCAGTTTCATTTGAAAAAAATGACTGGCTAGTGTACTAAATTTTATTTATATATGGTGTGTCTACAATTTCTATAAAATTCTTGAAATGAAAATTATCAATCTTCTCCAAACTTCATTATGGTCACAAAACAGTCTAGAGGTTAAAGTCAATTGTGGATAAAAAAAAGTTTCAATTCTAAGATAAGATTAAATAAAAAGATTTGTGAATACTACCACAAGAACCTAGCAATACCCCACTTCTTATCCACCACCTTCCATCCAATCTCACCTCAACAAAATAACTCACCCACAACAATCAGTAATCCTTATGCCTTCCTTTGTTCTGCCCAACGGTGCCATCCTCCTATATACTTTCATTAACATCCTTCCAACACTAACTGGCACTTAAATAATGGGGTGAGGTGAGACAAATATAAGTTCATACTCTGGAGCTTCCTGTCAATAATCTGGTAATGTTGATTGAATTGTAACATTCTCAAATCAACCCATTCAACAGATGCTAGACAGTATCATTTTGCTTATACAGATATCTGGTGGTCTAGTGGGTTAAGGTGCTCCAACTAGATCTAAGGGATGGTTCGGGTCTACTACTCACATAATACCACTCGAATACAGATAGCTGGTTACTCTCATCTTAAATATCTGGATGGGAAACATAAAATGGGATGAAGGGTAGATGGAGGTAGAATCTGCTGTGGGGAGGTTAGAAACAATGTCCATTAACTCTATTTGGATGATAATGGCTTCTTTTATTTTATTTTACTGCCAATTTCATTCAACAGCAAAATCGACTTGGATGAATATTGTAGCTGTAGAATCGTCTAGAGAAGGTGATTACATAGCATTACTATCAGCATTCCTTAGTCTAAGCAATGCTGCAACTATGTCAACAAGAAGCATGCCCTTTCTAAAATATTATGGCACTTAAGCACTGTACTCACCTGATGCATTTCCATAGCATGAATCAGTGTTAGAACTGGTAATGGTGTTTGTGCTGAGTAACTTAAATGGAAGAGTTGGCTGGCTACAGTGACATACTATGGATAATATCACTGCTTAAAAAAAAATAAAAATAATTAAAAAAACAAACATTTGTCAGAAGGGAAATCTGTGCATATCAGCAACCTATATATTGAGGCTGTGGTATACAACTGAAAGAAATTAAGTCTGGTATATGCATGATCAAAAGGATGACTGGGTGCACTAGTGACATGTGATGATGGTGTTGGGGACTGTGATAATATGACAACAACATAAGTGAAACACTATGAAGGGGTACTGACATGGACATATGGGGGACTTTAAAAAAAAAAAAAAAAAAAACTATCATAAAAGTGTTGTATTGTAATCAAGTCTAAATGAATACCTCAATAATGGAAACTTAATAACAGCGCTAAAAAATTACTTAAAATAAATTTAGTTACAAGCATTCACCAAATACAGTGCCAGTATACCATACAGACATGCAGATTCAAAGTGTAAGCCTCTATTCTATCTAGCCTCAGATCCCTACACCTCAAAGGGGGCAACAGGACTGACTCTTAACCCTTTTAATATGATGACATCGTTTTTCCTTTCTTCTGACTACTGAACAGTTGATTTGATTCAGTTTTGGGTGAACTTCTTATAGTGAAGGAGTTAATGAATATCAAACCCCTTCTGCTTGGATAATCTCTTCAAAGACGAATTACATCATCTATAAATGGCAAGAATTAAATGAAAAAGACATCACCATACCAAATGCATTACTGTGCCATAAGTAAATAAACTGGCACATGCTCATGACAGTAAAGCTACTAAGAGTAATTGCACATTGTAAGTAAAGCTACCATGCCTTGTGCACAAACTCTTGTGAACTAACCTCATCTTCTGAGCCAAAACCAACCTGGGCATCGGCTTTGGCATCTCCGTTGTCAGGGTGGCGGCGTGAACGACGTCCATTCTTCTCACTGTCAGGGATCTTGCCAGCCATACGACTTGGGATTTTGTGTGGCTTGTAATCTTTATCGGCAATATCTGCATCTTCCTCCTTCACTTCAGTTTTCTGCAATGAGAATATATGATGTTATCCTTAAGAATAAGGGAGTAACAATACTGCAGCTACTAAAGTATATACAGTAGTTAATAAAACTTAAAAGAAGTGTAGTCTCGGTACTAAACTGGAAGCTGTAAAATATTACCTATATTGTACACAATGCTACTAAATCTCATTTTGAGGAAAGTTAAAAATTTTGTCTGGGTGTATGTCATTCATTACTTACCATGTAAGGTACTGATTTCCCTTTGTTGAAAATGTCATAAGGTTGAAGGATTCTTTCATAGTGTGCCTTCAACAAGGTACCTAAGTTTTTGTTGGCTGGAAATCCCATCCGAGAAGCAATCTTGTTCCATTTTCTTTCCTTTGAGACTTGTTCATTGCCACCTGTAACAAAACAATGAAGAACTAATAAGTAACTCAAGCTCTACTGGGAATTACTGGTATCATTTCTTAAAGATTACAGATAGCCAAAAGCCTACACTGATTTTATTATAACCTGGTTCAGAATGCCATCTTTTGGCAGCAAATTAAATGTAGCATGGAGGAAGAAAAGGGCAGAAAAATACAGTTATGTTCTATTCTTAACAGACATATAAATGTACATTACCAAACAGAGGTATATATCCCTTACCTTCAGACCACACATTTCTGTGAAGGGAGTACAAATCAAGAGCTTTCCTCTCAACCACAGGAATCTTCAGTGAGGACCCTTGTAGTTCCCAAAACTTGGCTATCTGGTCCAGGAAATTCAACTTTATTCTGGTATGTGCTTCAAGTTCATTTAGTCTCTGGATGCGAGGTGTGAACTTGAAGTTGTCCACATCAACTGCAAATGGTGGCTGCCAATCCTGGTAGAAAAAAACAAACAAACATCAACACATGCAGTACTACGGCAATTCTACTACTATACACTTCATCCACCTTTAATTAGGAGATTTTGGTCCATCTGTTGCTTATTTCTCATATACGTCTCAATGGCAGCATACATCAACACTACAACTACCATATACATCCCCTCCGTAGTACCTCCTGAACAGCATCGTATTCTATTATTAATCTCTTGCTATAGTTCAGCATTCCAGATAGAGATGGCAACTTCAGGCCAAGTTAAATTGACCAGAGAATAGTATGTAATGTTCTTATGACACGAACGGAACTAACCATTATGGGGACTGAGTCACATTTAACCAGTTTTAACAACTAGTTACACCTGTGCTTGCAAAGAGAGAGCAGGTGTTATGCTTTACTTGGTGTGTGTGTTGGGGGGGGGGGAGTTAGTGTGTGGTATAACTGTGAGAAATGATAAGCATGATTTGGCAATATGAAGTGTGGCAGTGTATGGTATGGCAAAAAAAAAAAAAAAAAAAAAAAAAAAAAAAAAAAATGACCTACAGTATATCAAGAACTTTCTGTATCATTAAATACCACTGTTGGATTAAACTTATGTGAAGGTCTAGAAAATCAATAACCTGGGATTGTATTCACAGAGGTTCCTAGCCAATTTCTATGAACAAACTGTCTCCAAAGCAATTTATTTCAGGAATAATTCTGCTTTCTAGTATTTTTCACTTTAATATGCACTGTTGCCTATGGTGAAGTGCTTGGTCAGCAAAACTGAAAATAAACAAGCTTTCTCATATGCAACATGGGCTCAAAGTTTACAAATATGGTCCCTGATGGTCTTTACTATACTGTATTTATGTTGTGTCAAGTGGGTTGGTGGAGGGTTAGTGCCTCTCCCTGTAAAACAAATAACTCAGAGTCAAATGGCCACCCCGTATGGGATTATGGCGTCTGGCAATAGACACATAGATAGATGTTGTACCATACATCAACTGAAACATGTCATAGCCAGACGACTGAGAATGCCAATATTCATCATTCCAAGGCATAGCTACTTCCCTCTGCCTCACCACCAGGCACCATTCCAACCTATTCCTCCACTCCTTGCTTTCCTACAAACACTGAGTAACACCTCTAACCTTCAGGAAATGACCATCCACCACTCACTACAGAGCCCTACATCTGCCTTGCTTCTTTTTCCCTCTTGTATTTTTCCATGTAGCTAACTTCCCTACGACACTTTAATAGACTTTTCTTCCATGTTAAAAAATTGCACTACCTTCAGTTCCCATTACAGTACCATTAATCTCTGATGCACTCTAAAATATCACAACCTTTTCAACATAACTGGTATTGTAAACAGAAGGAAACTGGGGAGTCAGCTTTGTAGGTCACAATGGAACACCAATAGGCTTTTTTTTCTTTTTTTTTCTATGTGGCACTATAAAAAAAAAAAAAAAAAAAAAAAGGGAAAAGGGCAATATATATAATGATCACTTTCTGTACTTTTGGACAAATGTAAAATTAGTGTGTATTCCTGTCCACTGGCATTTGTTACTCTGCTGCTATTTTAGATGTCATTATCAAGGTCAGCCTGGGAGGCCACCTCTTACACAAAACAATTCACTGCATTTGCTCCACTCTTATTTATAATCTCTAAATCCACCTCATTAATCATTCAACCTGAGAATTTAACTCTCATTTTTCCTATCTCCTCACAATTTTACCAAGTTTAGGAGACTTACAGACGGAGATGGGGGTAAACACAGCCATTATTAACCTTTAGTATAAGGGTACTCTCAAACTGAATTACAATAAGTTGCCTAGAAGCAACAATTTGACTTGGGCTGTAGTTGATACCTGCTGCCTTCCGTTCCTTCACTGCTCTTTTCATTTGGCCACAGATACATTGCAGGGCACCATACTTGTCAGTCCACCACCAAGGCCATTCATTTTAACCACTGTTTTGCAACTGGAAGTCTATTTCTCACCAACATTTCACAGTATGTCTTTCCATGTGGTCTTTAGTTCTTTTATTTTGTCCTTCACATGAGGCATAGCTAATTCCTACACTTCTAAAACATATGGTATCCAATTTCCAGAACTTTATATTTTCTCCTTAAAAGACCTTTTACAAATAACTTAACATAAACCTTAGTATCAATGAGCTGTATTCCTTCTTTCAGTCAAGCATTATGCATCAATGATCATTTTTCATTTATAAAGGCTCCAATATCCTTGAATGTGCCAGTCTTGCTCAACTACACTAATCATGCCTCTCCATGATGCTTGATCTCTAGCAGCCTCTCTATTCACTCTCTTATCCCTGAGGCCACATTGTATTATTGTTTTCAATAAAAGCAATAAATCTATGCACAAAACTGAATGAATACTTGAAATATGTAGGTATTTTTGCCAGCAAACTAACCCAATGAATCCAAGGTCAGTTGAGGTTAAACTGGGTGATCAAACAGGTTGTTAGGTTAGGTTAGGTAGTGAACTAGATCTGCTTGTGTGCAAAAACAGTTACAGGACATCCATTGCACTTTAGCTTTCAGTTTTGTTCTATTAGTTGGTTTTAATGAAAAACTTCATGCAGACCATTCTCCCATTTTACAATATTTTACTCCATTCCATACCTTCTTTCCAAAAAGCCTCATTAAGAGATGCTATCAATAGCCAGATACATTAATGGGTTTCTATACTACACCATGTTCACCAGTTAACTGGCACAAAAAGCCATGGTTCACTTGGCCTGTAGCCAACAAAGACTCTCAAAAGGTGGGTAAACCTGTATGGTATAGGATGGGTCCTGTTCATACACCGAGATGGTGTATAAAGGCCAAGTTGGGCTGTATCTGAACCCATTAATCTCCAAATATTAAGTGCTGGAGGTAATTAGTACACACAAGGGAATGTTCAAGATGATGGGATGGCTGGAAAATTAAGGCCTGGGTGTGTATGCCACTGGCCCTGCAGACTAACCCCAGAGATGTATCAAGAATAATGACAAAGATGTAGAGCCCTGAATGACTAAGCACTACCTCTTGACAATAAAACAGTAAAACTCAAAATAATAGTTGAACATCAGTTAGGCTACTGGTCATATTCTTGCCAAGTCTGAACTATAACTATACAGCAAGCACCCTACCCAGTAAATCAAATATAGATCTGTTTGGATGCATGGAAACAGGCCAGCATCATCTCCATCTTCCTCATCAATCAGAAAACTCCAATACTCCCATACTCATATCATTATATGGTATGGACAAGTGAAACCTGAACTAACTTTAAAACTCACATACGAGTCAAAATATGGATAACTACACAAGAGTGATGCACGGGTCTTTTAAGCTTAAATGATAGCGATCCAGACCTCTGATATTCCTTAAATCATCAATAAGTTTTCTCCAACAATTCTATCCTAATTGACTTTGGAGAGTCCTTGGCAGATCTTCTCATGGATCCCACAAGTGTTACCGATAGAAGGAACGTCAATTGCTTCATCTACTATTATTGAGTCATATTCAAAAGCTTTTTCGATGATAAAACTGGGTGGTGTCAGAGCTGTACTAGTCAGAGTCGCCATGTCGCTCCCATACGCGTGCACGTAATCGCGTCTACGCATAAGCGGCAAGCAAGCTGTATTTTTGCTTCCCGAGGCTGAAAACCGATGACAAAAGGTACAAATATCTGTACTTCAACTTGAGTCTTCTTTGTAACTCCTGGATTAAAGTATAAGTCGGAAAAAAGCGCCAAAAACGCGTGGTGCTCTAACCATCACACGCGAATGCCTCTCCGTCCACGACTTCGGCAGAACACCTAAGCCTTGGCATTCTAATCGCATTTTTAGGTGTTTTCTAGCAAGTATACCATCCATCAATCTCAAGGGCCAAAGCCTAAGGGAATATACAAGTAATTAAACACGCTTGAAACAAGGTGCGATGCTAATTACCGGTGGAGGAATAATTTTACAAATCCCGGACTGCTCGGCGATGGGACGAATCTTGTTAATATATCCGAGGGCGTCCTGAAACTCTTCCCATGTTGGCTTAAACACGGGAGCCTCTGGCGGGGGGATGAACTGGAACTCGGGGGATGCCATATTTCACACTCTCGCGCTAATTAAAGGCCACGCTACGGGAGCCTGTGGGGAGTCATGTCCCAAAACGACTGCAGGAAGAGGTTGAGCAGACAAGAAGCTGGCCCTCCCGTCCTTGTGTTTACTACTGACGTCCTGACTCGTCCGCGGAGCAATACACTGCGGTTCATGGACGCTGTAGAAAGCATAAAAACTAGACCTTCCCTGTATTTCACTATTTTGCACTAAACTCAACAAAAATCTGTACATATTACATGAAAAATATATCTTAGGCCCAAATCTACGTATTCAAGCGTAAGTTTTCTGATTTGAATAACTTTGATGGGTTCAGAATGAAGCTTGTTTTTACTTTAAAATAAACATTTTAATTTTATTGTAAAACACGCAATATTGATTCTGAATAAGTTATATGCTGCATATTGCAATTCACAATTGACATAAAAAACAATAAATATTAAATAAATTAATCAGTCATACAGCTTAATAAAAAAAAAATCAAGCATAACATATTGGGATAACAAATAAAACTGTAAATGTGCAAATGCTTATGTTTAGCTGTCAGTTATGCCTTATTGATTACAGTGATGACGATTGTCTCAAGTTTAAGGTAATATCTACAAGTTCTTTTTCCCAGTAGTAACTCGTTTGATTCAACAGCTGTCCAAAATAAGGAACAGGTGTTACCCTTATGTCGATGGCTCTGATTGGCAAATGGATTCCCAGACGACCAATAACAAGAGCCAATACAATAACAATACCTTTTAAAGATGGCCGCGACACCAAGGTGGGTTTAAAGACGGTAAACAATGAAATTATTTGTAAACATGACTTTGCACAATGTCATAATAGTACAGTATCTACACAGCTTAATGGAGTATCATGAAAAGGGAAATAGTTATATAGTAGGACAGAAGGGTAACATTTTCGTATTATATGTGAAACTGGGGAAGAGATACTGAGCCGGGAAACTATTATAGGTTTCTGTTTACAAATTTACCTTTAACAGAGGGCGATTTAACTTATTTGTTTAATAACAAACCTCATTCATGAGAAACAGGGTGTAAGGGTTAATGAGGCTTCAGCAAACCACGTAAAAGGGAGAGGAGACGTGAGTACGGAGGTTTCAAGTCGCTCCGGCCCCTAGTTTTTGTCTCCCACCCTAGTAGCAGTGGCCCCCCCCTTACCTGACATAAAGGCGCTCGTTACAGATTTTGGATCTTTTGTATATACCTAAATAATTATTATTTGTTGTTATTATTAACTACCCTAATTATTATTAACTAACCAAAGCTAACCCAACTTAACCTTGGGTGGGAAGCTGGAGTGACTAGGGCCAGAACTATGGGCCAGAGTGGCTTGTTTCCAGTGGAGAGATGATCAATAGGGGTTCTGGTACTGGAGAGGATTGCCTTCATGTGGTTGCACTTATGTTACTGTGCTGTGGAGCTGCCTGGTTATACATACGTCCCTCTACTTTCTCCATAACCCCTAAAAGGAAAGTGATGGACTGCAGGACAATTTCAGTCTGCCATCCATTTGGTTCTCATTTCGGATGAACTTAAGGCTACAGCCGCTATGACAGTCACACCCCCTGGTTCCACTTGCATGACAATCCCAGAGCATGCCCACATAAAGAGAGCATAGTAATCGATCCCACAGCTAGTAACAATTTAATACCAGTACCAGAAAATACTATCATTATGGAATTATACCCAACTTAAAGACCTATATAATTTAGAGCATTATTCCAGTTTCTGCCTGTTAGTTGTGTTCAGTAGAAAAAAGTCCTGGACAGTAAAAGATTAGCATGAAAAATGTATATAAAATATTACATACTTTGTTAGGGAACATGAACAGATTTCATTATTAACGTATATTTTTATTTGCAGGCTAAGTACTGCTCGTCAAGGGGCTGAAAACCGCTCTAGCTTCAAATCTAAGGTACCTTTTTGTTTTTTTTAATTTGATTTTTAACTGTCTAGCTTTGACACAGTTGCTTGATTTTGTTTTCAAGACAGAATCACCTTATTGGGATTGGTTATAATGTATTCATAAAGGTTTCCTGTTGACTGAAAGCTTAACCAGGCACCTAAACCAGCAACCAGTGTTGTGGTAGTATTCCTCAGCAGTTACTGGAGACTGTAAGTAAAAAGAAATCATTGGTAAAATTTTCCCCTAGTTTGGAGGTTAGGAAATCTTTGCTTCTTTCCTCTTTTGACCTCTTTAGCCTGTTTACATTTTGTACCATATTTTTATTCTTGGTATCTGTTGGCAATTTTATTCAGTTTAAGATTTTTTTTTTTTTATGTATAGCATTCATTAGCCCTTTCCAATAAGGGTACTGTTGTAGGTTGAATCACACTGTTTGGTAACAGGAAGAATATTGTAAATGTCATAAACCTACCCTGGTTGAAGGGGCTAAGTATCATATGTATGCTTATTTTCCTTTTTGTGTTCCAGACGATAGATGTTGATGAAGAACTGTCAAAGCTACAGCCATCTCAGCGCCTTCTGGATTATTACCGGGAAAAAATATCAAAATTAAATGCCGACAATCAACAGCTTAAGCAGCTGCTAGAACAGTAAGTAGATGCTTTTCACCTATAAATTCTGGCCAGTACGGTGTAATAATATTTTATGTACTGCACTGAGTTTGTGTCATATCAGTTCAGACCTGTTACAGAAAAATGTTTGAATATTGTTCATCATTCATTCATTCATTGCCAGACGCCATGTATCCCAGACAGGGTGGCCAAGGGCTTAGAGTTAATTGTTTTACAGGGAGGGGCACTAATCCTCCACCAACCCCACTTGACGTAGGGATGCCAACAGCATCTGGTGTTCCCCGGCGGTCACCCATCCAAGTACTAACCAAACCCAACGTTGAATATTGTAACTGTAGAATAATAATAGCAAGGTACATCTTGACTAGAGGTTTGCCAGATATTGGCAGTTTTTGTCAAGTTGCATGAGTCTGACTTGCTGGTGTGATTGTGTTAGTCTTCTATCTATCTATCTATCTATTGCCAGATGCCTCAATCCCGTTTGGGGTGGCCACAAACAAATCGCCTCCAAGTCGCCCTGTCCCCTGCCATTTCACTGCCCTGCTCCCAACTCACACCCCCCTCTCTCATATACCTCTCCACCCCATCCCTCCATCTCATCCTCGGCCTCCCCCTCCCTCTTCCCCCCTCCACCTCACTCACATACACTGTCTTCGTCAGTCTTTCACCCTCCATCCTCTCCACATGGCCAAACCACCTCAATGTGTTCCTCATAACGCTTCCTATCACATCCACATCCACACTACAACGCTCCTTTATATCCTCATTCGTCAGCCTGTCTCTCCACGTGACTCCACAGGCTCCTCTTAAATAACTCATTTCCACTGCTCTCCACTGTTAGTCTTACAGTGAGCAAAGATGAAATGTCATTATCATCTTGACCTTTTTTCTCACATGAGGATGGGAAGAGTGGAACACAGGGGAACCTATGCAGTTGTAAAGGGTAGAGCAGTCAGCCAGTAGTTTTCTGACAAATTCCATTTCCCAAATTAGATTTCTCTGATAAAATTTTCTGAACAGGAATGTATGAAATTTATTAAATATTTATTGTATAGTATATCTGCTCTGAAAATTGGTATGTGATCTGGGCATTCAATAAATCACTGGTATTTAAAAGCTACAGCATCAGCATTGTGTTCATTTTTTTCGTTTATGCCAGATACAAGAAAACAGTTGACCCTACATTTGGTGAAGCTGAGCGCCAGAAAATGAGCCGGGAAATTATCGAGCTACAGTCAGCTCTGTCAGATGTCAATGTGTTCATTCACGCTGAGCGGCAACAAGTGGCAAGATTGTTTGAAGAAAATGAAAGACTTCAAGTGAGTTTCTGTTTGTAAAGTTAGTACTGGTATTTAAATTTTTTCAGTAATAAGTTCCTGCTGAATTAACACCTTTTCTGTACTTGTTGCTTGTACTGTAATTTGTTATAGGCCTACAGTTGTTTTGACACCGAAAATTAGTACTGTATGTAGTACCTTCAAACCTGCTGTACACTTTTCCAGTATGTGATTGTTTGCTTTTACAATCTTGACATTTTAGCACCCTTTTTTCAATGTATGATTGTTGTTTTTGCTTGTACAACAGCTACAATTCCCTATTTTCAATATACGATGACCATTTTTGTTTAGATGCTTGCAACAATCCCTGGATTCGATAAATTACTGGTTGTTTTCTGATCAGATTTCCATGAACTTAATCCATCATATAGTTCGGTGTGAGAGCACCATGCATTAAACCCCACAGGAATCATATGCCCTTAAAAATATTGAGTTATAGTAGCCCAGCCTTGAGTTCCTATGGTTTAAAGGGGATGATGTGGAATTGGCTTTTTTTTTTTTTTTTTGCTGTGTAATTTTTCTGTTCTTTATTTACTCAAGGGAAGCAATTGCCTTTTTAAATTTAACTTTCGTACTTATTTTTATTTAGCCAACGGTAACTGGTGCTGTCCATAGGATTAGATTTTATCCCATCCTTTTGATAAACCCATCCAGTACAAGGGGCTTTTCCTAAATTCAGTAAAACTGCCTGGTAGCAGCAAGAATATCTGAAAAAGGACATCAGCTGGATTCAACAGGTTAAGCAGCATGAATTATTGTTTTATTTTTAGTTGGAATGTCTTGAAAGTGAGAAGAAGGTGGCCCTGCTGTTGTCTTTGAGTGGTCTGACAGAGGGAGAGCTGCATGTGTTTCTGAGGGACCCCAACAAAACCACCATTCTGAAGCAAAGACTCCCACCTCACCTGAAGCAGCTTCGTAAGAAATTGTTGCAGAATGTCAAGAAGCCAGGTACTGGTGCAGTATTTTTAATGTCAGATGACCTAAGTAAAATTAAAAGTGAAGGAACAGAAGGGAATAATTATTGTCTCAAATGCATGCTTCTATCTTTTATAATATTTGAATTGTGCAGTACAGTAAGCTTTCATTTCTTATGGCACATGACTTTGCTGGCTCTGTTTTTCTGCAGGTGAATAAACCATCACAAAAAATACAAGTCTTAGCTGTGTTTGGGGATTATTTAGCAATAGTGATTGATAAATAGTCTTTGAATGCATTTTAAACAAGTAGATTTTAATGTATGGTGATGTTTTGGAGCATTACAAAGGGTTTTTAGGCCACTACTGTACATAGACTGTGGCTTTGGGGGCCATTTGTAAGGGTTTCATAACTCACAGAAGTTCATTTTTCACTAGTGTCCATGAAAGACAAGGGCTTACTGTACAATCAGCACAATAATAATATTACTGTACACTTTCTTTGTCCGAGTTGTTCACCTCAACCCAACAGTGTTTAGTAGCATTTGCACGCTGGCTTATGAGTTGGTTTATTTGGCTGCCTTCACTACCACTGTAGCAATGCAAACACTCATTTTTTCCCGCATGTGATGCAGTACCTACATGATGTGCTGAAGCCTATGATACTAAATACATACCGTAGTGTGAGAGTAATTCCATAGTAAGTATAATTACACTTCTCAGAAAAACATTGTAATAGTTCTATAGTGAGTATAATAACACCCATCAAAAAAGTCACATCACTTTTCTTGCAAAGACATACAGTACAGCACTATGTACAGTATAAAGTATGTTTAGCATCAGAGTATTGACATGTTTGTTTGTGAAGGTGTTACAGGGTAAGTGTTAAGATATAAATGGATGACCTTTAACAGATGAGTACTGTAATTTTTCCCACAGAGGAGAGTGAGGTTGAGGTAGCCTTGAGAGCTCGAGCTGCTTCCCTTGAAAAGCAGTTGGAAGAATCGGAAAGGAATTGGCAAAGGGAGAGAAATGCACTTCATCAGGACAGAAGTTTGATTGCTTCAGAACATAAAGCACAAGTTGCCAAGGATGAAGCTCATATCAAGCTTCTTACTGCTAGGTTTGTACACTCTTTAGAAGTAATATTTGTCAGCACATTGCACAGATATTGCATGCATCTGAAATAACATTGATTTTCATGCTGAAGGTATCTAGTGCATATTGCTTTTATTCAATTTTTTATATAAGTTTTATCTTGTTTCAGGCTGGAGGACGCTCAGCGGCTCTTGGGTGAAGCAGTGAAAGAGACTCTGGAGAGAAACTCAAGGCTGCATGATGCAGAGATGAAGTGGCTGGCTGAACGGGATCACCTCTTGTCAGTGTTCTCTACTGTACAAGAAAGTTTACCAGCTTTGTCTCAATTATCTCACATGCAGGTAATACAGGCAGTCATCAGTGTAAGTCAGGGATGTGTTTTAAAATTCTAAGGATGAGACTGGAGTGTATTGGTGTTGTGATGAGGAAGGGTAGATTGAGATGGTTTGGTCATGTGGAGAGGATGGAGGATGACAGTTAGGTTTGGAAGGTGAGAGGTGTGATTGTCAGGGTAGGGTTGCAGAGGCATAATGAAAAAGACCTGGGACAGGGTCATAGAGTGTGATGTCAGGGATAAAGGACTAAATAGGGAGGCTGCCAGATAACGAGCAGCATGGAGAGCTGCCATTAAATGACCAAGACCAATACATACAAGCATGTTGGAGCCTTTATAAATGATGCACAATGATACACGATATGGATCCTGCATTTACTGTGAAATTAATCACTTAGGTTCTTTTTCAGACAATTGAAAGGTCAGGAAGCTACACAGATCTGGCCAAACCTAAGTCAACCTGTGAGCTGAAAGAGCTGCGACGAGAAAATGAGTGTCTGAAGGTAAGGAATTGTAGTTATCTGTACTAACCAAGTTAGCTCCCTCAGTCTGAAGATGTTTTTATATATTTTCCTCTAGATGCTAGCCAACAAATTTATTCAGCTTTCAGGCAGACTTTATGTTAAATAGATTAATGGAGAGTGTTAATAAGCCTGCCAGTCCAAGATGTCTTCCCTTATCTGGAAAAAAAAGTCTGGTGGTAACAAGAATGAAATATAGAAGACTTCATCATTTTGAGTGGGTTAAGACAGTATGGTAACGGAGACATACAGTAAAGTGAGGACAGGGACGTAGACATAATTAAAAATCACTTTATGTAACATCAGTCTTAAATGAGGTTTGTAATATTTATTTGATTGGTGTAAATTGACCAGTTTTCTACAAGTAGTATTGATAAACATTGTCTTGTTACTATATGGGTAGCAGTTTGAAAGGAACTGTACAGTAAGCCACTTATCCTTTCACTCATTAATCATTCATTTGCAGTTCTTGGTTCTGCTAGAGAGACAAAGACCATCCTCAGTTATATACTGTATTTGCCCATGGGATGGGTCCATTTTTCAGCATCATAATGTATATGATGATGGTTAGGCCTGGGGTTTTAATGGTGAGTGAATTAAATATTTGGCCTAGTGTACTGGGCACCCTGTTGATAGTTCCTCTTCCTTTCATGCTTTCTCCTTACATATATTCTGAATGCTACCTCATCCCAGTCTTTGGCTGTAAAAAGAGATGAGGATGTTGATGATAATTATGATGTATTAAATAATTAGTTGTATATGATGGATGAATATGATATGATAATATTCTAGAACCACATATATTGTACTTCATTTGCTAGTGGCTGTTTGGGCTGTTGCCCTTTTATGTATTTTTATAGTGTATATTTTATTATTGCTACTACTGGACATTTTTACTCAATTCAGAAGAATGCTGTAGTAGTGGAGAGATTAGTGAAGCTGTCTAACATCTACAACTCCAGAAATCTTTCTAAAGCTGAATGTAGTTGAATGAAGATAATTACAAAAATTATTGTTTTGACTTAAAGGGGTTGAGACCATGTTGACTGTAGTACTGTACAGTACCGATACATTTACTACAGCATTTGTAATTTGCCATAGCGTGAGGTGGAAGATGCAGAAAGCCTGAAGAGCTTGTATGAATCCCAGTGTCTGCAGCTGGAGCAGAGGATGTGTAAACTTAGGGAACAGAAGGAAACTGCTGAACAACTGTATAAGGTGAGTTATGAGCACTCCTGTGACAGAAAGTGATGTTCTTCAGCCGTACAGATCAGTTGCCAATCAGGATGCATAAAACATGGTTTGCATGTGTATAGTAAAGCTGCTTGCCTACATAGGCATGTGCAAACCCAACTCTACAATACATGTAAGAGCAGTGCTGATAAGGAACCTATATATGGTGCCTTTGTGCACCCTGAACAGCAACAGCATCCACCTGGGAGCTCATATTTTCCTGCACCTTGCTGTGGGAAGGACCTTGGTCAAACCCTGGTGAGTCACTGTCTACCACAAGAGTGTGTCAGACCCTTACGCAGTATATTTACTATACAATACTTCAAGGACGGCCCCACAGAAGCAGTTACTTACCTGTGGCCAATGGACCTGCTCAGCCAGACAAACAAGGGTTAAATAACAACAGTTTCATATAAGGGGACTCCCATCTTGTAACTTTATTTTGAAATCTAATTATACTGGTAATGCATTGTGTGGAATCATTGTAATTTTTTATAAAAAAATCTTTTGTAGAGTATCTTAAGAATATGACATTCAACTGATTTCACTGATACTGACTGTTACTTTAAGTCAGTGAGAGTACTCTCCTCAAGTGTTCTGGCAGACCTTTAGAGATTGAACTCTTTATTTGGCATGTTAATTGGGCCACAGTCTCGCAGGGCAGAGGCTTTCTAGCACCTTTCTTTTCCATAGCAATTTATTTTGCATATTGGCATTGGTATGTTATGAGGTTGTATCTTGTTTATGTGTCTCAATGAGAAAAGGATGATTGATTGATTGATGACACAAGTATTTAAGTTAACCATTCACAATGATATGTTCTCAGTACTAAATGCCCTGCAACTTCCTTGCTCCATCAACCCTCTTGGTCGAAGGAAAGCTGTAACTGTCTCACTGATCTTGGCTCATTTAACACTGGGAAACAGGGGTAGGATGATGGTGATGATTGATACCCACTTTCATGTTGGCTGCATACACTCTGATACACATGTAAAGATATTAGTTTAAGAGTGTATTAAAGAGAAAATAGTTATCATAGTTTGAAACTTTTTGTTGTGTGATAATAGTTCATTCTCATCTTAAATGTCGGGACCACCTAGCCCCAGGCTCCTGCGCTTCTCATGGGGCAATGTAGGATTGGATGATGGATGAATGGATGGTAATAGTTCAGATAATATAGGTGATTTGGCTGCCATGTAGTCATTTGCAGTATATCAGGATATCAGAGATTATTGAATTTTTAGTAAGTAGTAGTGACAAGTATGCATTATATCATAACTCTAAACCTGAAAATTGCTTATTTGTTATGCAAGTAATTATTCTTTATTCCCACAGGAGCGAAGTCAGAAGCTAATGAAACAAATAGAAATCTTGAAGCAGGATCAAGCAAAATTAGGGGAGCGAAGAAGGACTGATTTGAGGGGATTCCAGTCAGAAATTCGTTTTGTGAGGAATGACATCAAAACACTTGTCCATCAGTTATACAAGGTATGTGGAGAGGAAGGGAGTCTTACTGTTTCTGTCTCCAATGAAAAGTATGCAGTTTTTTATCTTGTAAACTGTACTTATTCCCTGTAATTAGTACTGTACACTGCACTGATTTATTTATTTATTTTTTTAATAATGAGCTTTTCAGTTAACAGATTTAATTTTCATATATGTAGTGTAAAACTCCATTTCCCTGAACAAATATTCAATGCTACTCAAGCTCCCTCTGGTGTATTCTGTTAATCTGTGAAGAAGAGCATGGTTTTAGCTGCCAGTAAAATGATTTTTTTTTTTTTCCAGATCACTATGGCAGTTTCTGGAGGCAGTAGTGCCGGTTTGGCTGTTGACTTCAGTACTCTCAGTGACATGCAGGCTGTATCCACTCTTACCAGAACTGTACAAAATACCATTTCCGATTTAAAGAGAAGAATGTTGAAAATAGAAGGTGATCTGGTTAATCCTGTGCAGTGAGTTTGGAATATTTTTTAACCCTTGCCTGTGTATCATAGAAACACCTCGGGTTAAACATAATCAAATTGTAAATGTAAGGTACATATCATCATCATCATTATCATTATCATTATCATCATTATTGTCATCATTGCCATTTTCATCATACGTATTGTCATTTTCCTCATCATCATTATTGTCATTGTCTTTGTCATCATCATCTTTTTCCAACCAAATGATGTGGCAAGATAAGGATTACATTTATTTTCATCATAATTTCTTAGTTTTTCATGTACACAGAGGATCGGGAAATTCATAAGAATGTTCTTAGATGGATGTGTGTAGGGACATGAATTGGGTGAGAGACAAAGCAACTTGTGTCACTTTCCCACCTCTGATGTCATGGAAGGTAATGTCAAGGATAAAATGTTCATCTGTTCCACTGTGTCTGCTGTACGTGTAAAGCATGTTTGTCTCTTCTCCCTGACATGTCATGTCAAAGGGTATTTTCTATGGACAGAGAAATATACCAAGACTCTTCCAGTTTAGGAATATAAGTCTGCAGAGGAATATTTAAAGTAGAAGATGTGAACTGGTACACAAACTGTTGTCCCTTACAGTGCAAAGCTGCTTATGGTACAGGTAGTAAATGATGGAGTTGTCATATTCCCAAGCTACAAATGTATTTATTTTTATACACTGATTGTACCTTTTACATACACAAAATTTTATAAATGTGATGAAATTTTATACAATTTTGATTAGTATAAATAATGTCTGTTCTGAATGCAATTTCATTTAATTTGAAATTTGTGTGGAGAGTATCTGTACCTGTCAGTGATTTACCGTGTGTAACCTCCTCAGTCCAGTGATGTATTTTCCTTATCATTTTTGTCACCACTGGACAGTTTTAGGAGAGACTTCAGACTGAAGAGGTTAGATGTAGCCTACATTTACCCCACTACTAGAGGATGTGTCCCCATAGCTGAATATAAATATCTGGGAGGAAGCAAGAATAAATCAATAAAACATGTCACCAGATTGAAAGGGATAAAAGGACAACTGAGCATGAAGAGTCAGTGAGGATATGCTCATGAATATCCTGGGATAGTTCAGACAGTGAAAGAAAGTGTGATGCTAGATGGGTGAAATGCATTACAAATTGAAAAAGGAGGAAGAACCCCTACACACAGACCAAAGTAGTATAGCCAGTCCTGTGTGGCTAGTGGATAAATTGGGTGGGAAGGAGATGGGATAGAGCTTGAATTCTCAGATTTCCCATAACACTTTTAGGTATAGAGTCCTATCGTCAGAGAGACTGAATAAGAAGAATCAGACCCAGGATGTCTGGTGGTATAAATATCTAGGGTCTGATCCTTCGTATTCAGTCCCTATGAAGATGGGTTCTGTGTACACCATGGAATTCAGACTGTATCCTGTGTCTCCCTTCCACCCAATTTAGGACCTAGGTAAGTTTGAGATGAGGTCTGGAGAAGTAACATTAGGATTAGAGGACCATAAGGTGACATGAAACACGCCCAAGTTAAATAAATTTGTCTGCAAGTAGCAGGAATGAAACTCATGATTTTTGTCATGTTCAGAGTTTTAAATGTTAGCGTAGCTGTCTTCCTAGTCACACTGAATTAATAGCTGGAGCATCAGTAGGAATGTCTTACCAGTCTGACTTACCGGTAATTTTATTCGCACAATGTATTCAGAGCCAAAGACATGTCAGTGGTTTATACTAGCAACATAGGTGTTACAGAACACGGTGAATAGGAGTAAGTGTTTAGGCAGAAAACTGTGATAATAGCTGTGATTAGATGTGATTAGCTTTGCCTTGATGGTGACATAATTATTCAGTAAGAATGGACTACTTGTACTTGATATGGAGTAATGAGAATAATTTTGTACACTTTAAAACTGTTGCAGTTTATGCTGTGTTATGTATGTGGCTTTTGAGGCCAATAAACTTGTATTTGATGTATTTTGAATATGGATTTTTTTTTTATATACCTATGTTTGGATGGTTACAGCACAGTATTTGTTTAGTGTCTGATACCTTAGCAGTTGCAACCTATAGATAGCGGGGATAGTGGAAAATCTCGAAGTTTGGTCACAGTGTAAGGCAAGAAGTACATCAATGATTGCTTTGCCTCATAAACTCATCACCCCCTCCCCCTGAGTTTTGAAAAGTTTAAGAGCTAACTAATCTAGTGCATTTCCAAGAGGGAGTCTTCTGTCCAGTAAGCAGGTTGACATTATGATGAGCATTGATGCTTTTTCTCTCCTGTTGATCAGAGGGTAGAAGTGCATGCTCAGCTGGTGTGGTTATATAAAGGAAATGTTTAAGATTAGAGTCGTGGAATGAATTTGAAGGTGGGAAGGCACTGAAGGCTGGACTGAATATAGAGTGTGAGTATTGATTGAGGATGGATTTGAATGAAGCATACATGGACATCTGCAGGAGAGTGATTCTGCTACTCTAGAAATTTGTAGTAATGGGATGGTCTTATCCTACATGTGTTTGTGGAACTATTTTCCTGTGAGTTGGAGCCAAGGTTTCAAAGCCTTTAATGATGACTGAATGGATACGTGATCAGTTTTGTTGGGCACTGTTGATAGGCTTCCAAGACCTGTGCTTTCCTTTTCGTTTTTCCATTGTATCTGCCATATTGTTAAGTGGCAAATCTGATGCTGATCATTGTCATGATACTCATGATTTACAATGACATAATGAGCCACATCAATTCGAGGAAAAAGAGCATAGCACTTGATATGCCCCATGTAGAACTTGGCTTACCTCTACTCCCGTGGACTATTGACAATCTCAGTCCATTTTGACCTCTGAAAAGGGTCACAGTACACAACAAACTTGCGTTAGTTCACTTACAGATGTTCTCCCACCAGTGAGATAAAAGCAAGACTTAACTCAGTTTTGTGAACAGTCAGTCAAAGGTCAAGGTTGTAGGTCATTATCAAAGACTCGAACCTATAACTCAAACAGTTTTGACGATTTGTACCGAACTGTGGAAGGACAAAGGATCAGACAAGGATGAAGAGGTTTGATTTTGAGAACAAGAGGTAAAAGGTAAAGGTAGCAATGCAAGGTCAATGGAAACGACTGCCACACCCACGCCCACACCAGCAGAATGAGCCAAGCAAGAGTATACATGAGATACCACCAAGCGAGTTTTTAGCGCAGGCCTCTATATGGACCATCCTATAAAGTGAAGTAGTTGGAAGGAGGAGGGGAGGCAGGGAGGGGGGGGTGTAGGGGAGGAAGAAGTATGAAAGTCGGAAGATTGGATGGTGGTAGAAGCAATGGGAGGGTAGGAGGAAAGGGAAGAGAAGAGCAGAAAAAAGTGTGGACATAACAATGAACGGAACATGAAAAAAACGGAAAAAGAAAAGCGAGAGAGAGAGAGAGACGTGCTGGGAGGTACAGATGGTAATTAAGACTCAGATACTAATGATACTGCTCATTAGAGGTGGTCAATTAACACCATGGTAACATCTAGAGGAGGGAGCACACCCACACAATTTTATACAGGATATATGTAAGTTTGAATTATTTGAGGCTGGGCCCTTGGATGTCAGCCTTTGGAGTGTTTTTATATCGTTTATAAAGACTCCAAAATGCTTGCATGTGTCGGTCTTGGTCGCCTAATAGCGTCTCTCCACTCTGCTCGATCTCTGGAAGCCTCCTTATTCAGTCCCTTATCCCTGAGGTCACACTCTATGACATCGTCTTTTTCGGTCTGCCTCTCGCAGCCCTACCCCCCGACGTTCACACTTCTCACCTTCCGCACCCACTTGTCATCCTCCATCCACTCGACAGGCCCAACCACTTGTATTTAACAGATGTATTTACTTTTCTGTTTCAGGTGGTACAACTGTAAGTGTACTGATGTGACCTGCACAGGTGTAACTTCGTCCCAACATATCTCTCTGGCCCTGGCATCCGTTACTGACTAAACCTGTAACACAGCTACACTTCACATACGTCAGACATTAGTGTAGGAGACGCAGAGGAGCTTGAAAATACAGCTGAAGTTATTAGACTGTTCCTAAAATCGAAAACAAGTATCTTTCGGTAAGTATGTGGTCTCCCCTTTCGGTGGATGCTGTTTAAGGTGACAGTGGTATGCGGGGAGTGTGGTGGAGCGGATGGAAGATTCAGTCGCTCCCCAGTATATACAACCGCAATAACTTTCAGCCAGGAATAACGCTGGGACACGAACCATTGGGAATTTTTGAACGTTTTACGAATCCTGAGTGTTCAAATCTGCTATGAGCTGATTCATTTTAGGTCTCAACAGACAATTTTGAACTTTTTACGAATCCAAAATGTGCAAATGTGCTATGAACTGATTCCCTATAAATTTTAACACAAACCAGCAGAGAATTTTGAACTTTTTGTGAATTTAAAAATGTCAGATGTGCTATGAACTGAGTCCTTGTAATTATCAACGTGAACCGCCACAGAATTTTGAAGTTTTTACAACTCTAAAATGTCCAAATGTGCTGTGAACTAATACCTTCTAAATTTTATTCTAAAGAAGCAACAAGTATCATATCTACGCGAATGGAAATACGGGAAACGTGTGCCACAGTACACTGAAGTGGAAATCTGTGAAAAATATGACACAGCATGATACTCCTAGGCAACATGCTGGTAATCTTGACTCTCAGATCTCGAGAGGTTCCTCAATAGCGAAATTGCATGAAGTTGAAAATATCTGAAGTTGAAATCGCCGAAAGTTATCCGAAGTACATGTGATTCTTTCTTTCATGTTTAAAAGTTCAATAAAAACACAACGATAATTAATAGGTGTAATGTTAAATCGAAAAATAAAAAGTCGAGTACCGGAGTTGTTTACATCGTGAGTGAGAATTATGTCTTTTGGCCAATGTGCGGAAATGTACGGTTCTCGCTGTGTTCAAGATGGGTGATATTACGACGAAAGCAAGGAAGAATGGCTACGACCCCATTGACGATGACGACCACGGGGAGCATCAGGGGTCGTGGGGGACGGTGGGGGAGGATGAGGGGAAAAGGGGAGTGATAGATTGTATTATGAGGAATTTGTGTTGCTGTTTTTACAACCCCCCTCCACAGCGCCCTCTCCATCCTTCATCATCCGCGGTCACTCACAGGAAAATTTCTCGGTGAGTCAGGTGTATGAGGATGCTATTAAAACACACACACACACACACACACACACACACACACACACACACACACACACACACACACACACACACACACACACACACGCACGTCAAGGTGCAGCTGTGTCTTACCTTCACTTTAAACGCACTACGTTTATTATAATTTTCTTTTATTTTTTGGGGTGGGGTGGGGTTGCTGTGGAGGGGGGGCATGGAGTGGACTGTCTCCCCTCCCCCCGTGACTGGCTCGGTCGGTTTGGTACTGGCCTCATGGTTGGGGAACGCTCCTGACATGGGTTCGAGCTCCACTGACTGCCACTGAGTCTGTGGGATGGACGAATGATGACGACGAGGATAATGGTTATGTAACAAAAAATATAAAGATGAATTTAGATAACAGTGAATTCGTTTTAACCCCGTCGTCCCTCCTTCAGCATAGCGTCAACAGAATCCCTAGCCAAGGAGTGTGATGATGATGATGATGATGATGATGATGATATACAGCAAATACAGAGCCAGTAACAATAAATAAATAAAAACAGCATAACAGCGAATTATTATTAACCTCGTCGTCCCTCCTTCAGCGTGGTATCAACAGAATCTCTAGCCAAGGACGTGGGCGAGACTGGAGACACACACGCCCACCAGGAGAGGCCCCAGCACGCCCACGCCCTCACACGCATGTACTCCTCCACCTCCACCTCCTCCACCGCCTCCCTCGGTATGGATAGACGGATTCCCTCCAGTGGATCATTACCGACTTGTCCGGAAAATGGTGAGTTAGATTTTCCTGTCTCTCTCTCTTCTATTTTCCTTTCTTCCCTTCTTAATATCTTTTTAAATTCTTTCCATGCCACTTCTTCGTTACTAGCGGCATATTTTTGTGTTAATTTGTTGCTACAGTTCAGCATTCAGGACAGTGACGGTAATTTTAGGCCTAGTTAGAGGAAGTAGTAGTAGTCGTAGTAGTAGTTGCAACCCCAGGCTTATCAAACATGTGAACTCAGTGGATTGCAGGCTTAAGTTTTCTTCCTTTAACCCATCCTCCTCCTTTTGGGGATAGGGAAGTAGCTGAGGGACGTTTGTATAGCCGGACAGTGCGCCGCCTGGTTATATCGGTGCCACCACATAAAGGCGTCCCTCCCCACCACCAGGTTAGAATAAGCAAAGTATGAATAGCCTGTCACAGATCCCTATATCGGGCAACTCAGGATGGAATTATACATGGCCTACAAAAAAGATGAGTCAGAGGTGTGTGTGTGTGTGTGTGTGTGTGTGTGTGTGTGTGTGTGTACGTCCTTACCCCCCCCCCACCACCACCAGAGTAACACCTGCCCTTCCCTCCACAGCTGTTTTTAAGCGATTCGATCCCGTTGATGTGACTGGGCAGCTTTTTGATCACGTAATGCCACAAGGGAAGTAGGCTGATCGTTTACCCATTATCCTGTATTCCATTTATTGCCCCCCCCCCCTCTCTCTCTCTCTCTCTCTCTCTCTCTCTCTCTCTCATCTACCTTGTTGCCCGCATGACCTAAATACAATGCACTACACATTACCCGCACCAATATTAGTTGTATGGGGCAGAATATAATTTGTCACCTCTCTCTCTCTCTCTCTCTCTCTCTCTCTCTCTGTCTTTCTCTCTCTCTCTCTCTCTCTCTCTCACACACACACACACACACACACACACACACACACACACACACACACACACACACAGCGCCAGGGACGGGATTCTGGTGCGGGCAGGTGGTGCTACTCGACTCAGGTGAACATCCGCCCTTAACTGATGGACAGGTAAATTAAATACGATGGGCAACAGGTAAGGGAGGTAACCATGGCAACCTGACTGACCTTGGATGCTGCACTGGTTTTCTGTAAGTGGATGATTAACTTTCCTCACGCACATTCTGTTAGGTAGCTTACTCAACACCTCTTCCTTACCGATTCATTTCCGTTTCTGTTCCGTTACTTTATTCTTGTGTGTTATCCAAGGAATCTATGTTAGGAAGCTTACTCAACACCTCTTCCTTACCGACTTATTTCCGTTTCTGCTCCGTTACTGTATTCTTGTGTGTTATCCAAGCAGTCTATGTTAGGAAGGTTACTCAACACCTCTTCCTTACCGATTCATTTCCGTTTCTGCTCCGTTACTGTATTCTTGTGTGTAATTCAAGCAATCTATGTTGATACTAAAAAGACGTAAGAAGCTAACCAAGGGATCTTACTGATTAGCTTGAAAGATAAATCGTTAAGGAAAAGGTGTTAGGGAGCCTCCTTGCCTGACAAGAATAAGGGCCAAAGTCACTTTTTTTTCTCTTTCCCTCTTTCCCCCACAAGCTCTCTCCAGCAGCCAGAGTCACTGTTTTTTCTCTCTTTCTCTTTCCCCCACAAACTTTTTCCAGCAGCCAGAGTCACTGTTTTTTCTCTCTTTCTCTTTCCCCCACAAACTTTTTCCAGCAGCTAAAGTCATTGTTTTTTCTCTCTTTCTCTCTTTTCTCCCATTTTCTTTCTTTCCCGCCATCAGGTCAGCACTCAGCCGTCCCTCCCAGCAGCCTTCGTCGGTTATCCAGCACTTCTTCAGGCAGTCCACGCCCTGAGAGACGTTCCCGCCCATCCCGCCCCACCCACCTGCCACTCAAGGGAGCCTCCACGCCCACGCCCACGTCCTCGGTGCCCTCCACGCCCTCCACGCCCCGCAGTCGCTCCGGCAGCTGGGGTATGGTGAAGGCGGGGTTTACCAGCCTCATGAGGGCCGTAACTCCATCTCCAGTTTCACGGCCGGAGATGCCCTTTGGATTTGGTCATAGCGGTAAGGGACTAGTTCTGTATTCAGTGTGTTTTCATCTAACGGAACCGGATCATTCCCTCTGACGTAACTTAGATTATCTCCTCAACTTCCATGTTACTTTGCTGTTGCGTAAAATTTGATGATCCCTAGTTATGAGGTATGAATGAGTCTCCTTGGTTACTAGTCAGATTTAGCGTCCAGTCTGACTCTCCAATGATCCATATGACTTGCTGGAAGAGTGGATGGTGTGATGGTCGCCTAGCCAGAGGAGAAGATGTGGGAAGACGAGAGAAGAGGTGAGAAGAGAAGAGAGGAGAGGTGAGGAAAGGAGAGAGGAGAAGGGAAGAAAAGGGAAGAGGTGAGTGGAGGGAACGGGAACAAGGGAGGAGAGGAGAGGAGAGGGGCGAGAAGGGAAGAGAGGAGAGGAGAGGAAAGGAGAGGAGAAAAGGGAAGACAAGAAAGGAGAGTGGAGGAGAGGCGGGTAGACGGGAAGAGGAGAGAAAAGGGAGAGGAGAGGATCGAGGAAAGAGGTGGAGAGGAAGTGTGAAGATGGGAAGGATGAAAGGAGGGGAAGTCCCACGATGCATTGAGGTGGACGTCATTTTGTTTTATCATATTTGAAATTCGTTTTGCCTCATCGCTCAACACAATCCAAAAAGAGCCAACTGGACCCGATATCTCTTACTTATATAGCCATTATTATTGACATTTATTTAAGCAATTAGTGCAATCGTAAAAAAAATATACATACAAACATTCATTAGTAAAAATAATAACCTCACACTGTGCCTAATGACCTTATACCACACACACACACACACACACACACACACACACACACACACACACACACACACACACACACACACACACACACACACACACAAGATGCGTGAACATGTGTGTGCCCACCTGTACAGATAATCAGCAACTGCTCCACATACCTGCACGTACACACTTCACGGATCCACATATTTCTGCTCCACATCCACATCTCTCAATTCCACATCCACATCTATCTATTCCACATCCAGGCCTCTCAATTTTTCATCTTCCACTTCTCAGTTCCACACCTTCCACACGTGTCACAATAGTAGTAGTGGTGGTAATAGTAGTAGTAGTAGTAGTAGTGTTGGTGGTGGTGTTGATTTACTCCCAGTCCAACAAGTCTCCCCTAAGCTGAATAAAATCGTCTGGAGATAGTAAGAATAAACTAAAATAATCACCTCATCGGTGAGAAGGTCTGAGAGAGAGAGAGAGAGAGAGAGAGAGAGAGAGAGAGAGAGAGAGAGAGAGAGAGAGAGAGAGAGAGAGAGAGAGGTTATTTTCAAGGTCATGATGAAGGTGTGTTTACTTCCATATAAGTAAATGCGAGTGCACGAAGAGGAAGCAAGCCCCTCATTGTGTGTGTGTGTGTGTGTGTGTGTGTGTGTGTGTGTGTGTGTGTGTATGTGTGTGTGTGTGTGTGTGTGTGTGTGTGTGTGTGTGTGTGTGTGTGCAAGATATCTCAAAAAATTGTAGTTGGATTTTAGTGGAATCTGGCGGACAGGTGGGCAGTGGGCCCAGGAAGAGTTGATTCGATTTTGAGGTGGATCCGGATGCAGGAATAAATCATAAACCTCGCTGGCGTCGGCGGAGATATGCGCTTTCTGTGATCGTAAAACAGGGTAGACTAGGACCGTAGAATTAATTGACTATATGGGACCATAAAAGCATTCGTCTGGTAGGAGAGTGGAATTGCATCAGTAAATCTTAAAATCTATCGATGCTGGCGGAGGTATGCGTTCTCTGAGTGCTTTATAGTTACTGGATGTGGTCAGCCTGCATCCCACGTTAAAAAGTATAGTCAGGAACGATACAGAAACGGCAGACGTGTTCTATACCCCTTTTCCTCTAAGCTGGCCCAAAATTACCATCTCTCCGTCCTCAGTGTAGAGTTGGAATAATAGGTTAACACTGGAATGTGGTGCTAGTCACGAAGAAGTGCTATGGAAAGGATAATTATAGAGCTGTAACATTTGTCTTCTTATGAGCTACCTGAAATGAGCTGCAAAAGGACGAAAATCTGGGCCAGATTAAAGTGAAAGAACTGTTATTATCGTTATTTATTATCATTATTTCTTCTCCTTCTTCTGCTCCTTCTCCACCACTGCTTCTTCACCACTTCTTCTTCTTCTTCTTCTTCTTCTTTCTCCTCCTCCTCCTCCTCCTCCTCCTCCTCCTCTTCTTCCTCTTCTTCTTCTACACCTTTACATCATGGCATAGTTCAAAAATTAGGGACGTGCTCAGACCTTCGCGCACTCAGTTTTCATTACAGGATTTTACTCCCATTAATGACAGGTATTTTTCATCACCTGAGAATATTCCAAAACAGGTAAGAGATTATTCCCTTCATTACGGCAGTGTATTAGTTTGGTTTACTCCTGCTGGCTACAAACGATTTTATTTTGCTTAGATAGGATTTGTACCGTAGGCTTACTGAAGGCTGTGTGAGGAGAAGAAGGAGGAGTAGGAGGAGGAGGAGGAGAGGGGGAGGAGGAAGAATAGGACTGGGAGGAAAAGGAAAGAAAAGGGAGGAGGAGGAGGAGGAGGAGGAGGAAAAAGAAGAAAAGAAGGAGGAGGAGAGGAAGATGAAGAGAAGGAAAAGGAGAAGTATTAAAGAAATCGTCTGACCAATTCGGCTGATTATTACCTCCGCCAGAGAATTTGGAGGAGGTTATGTATTCACCCCTGCTTCTCTGTTTGTTTGTTTGTATGCAAGATATATATAAAAAAAAATCAATGAATTTCAATTAAGTTTTGTGGATATATGGGTCATGGGCAAATGAAGAGTAGATTAAATTTGTATGGTGATCTGAGTTGTCTGGTACAGGCGTTGGCGGAGGTATGCGCTCTCTGTGTGCGCTTAACTTGTTCCAGAGAGGAGGAGAAGGAAATTGGGAAGACGGAGGAAGGAAGGGAAAAAATTAAAACAAGAAAAAATACCACAGAAATCTTGGTGTTAAATGGGTTACTAATTTCAGAGAGGGAGGGCGCCAAGTGTGTGAAGAGGAAGAGGAAGAGGAGAAGGATGAAAAAAAGGAGGAGGAGGAGGAGGAGGAAGGGGAGGAGGAGGAGGAGGAGGAGGAGAGGAAATACAGGACATATCGACTGGAAGAGTTAACTATTTCAGAGAGTGAGGGAAGCCAGGTGTGTGAGGAGGAGGAAGAAGAACCGGAAGCGAAGTGCGTTCGTCCTGCTTACGGTGACCTTCATCATCCCGCCAAAGAGTGTTACGGTGCCGTCACTATCACTATGCTTGGCTTCCAGGGACGATGGTTAGTGCTACGCCTCATGGGATAGATAGATAGATAGATAAATAGATAGATAGAGATAGATAGATAAGGTACATTAACATATTCTAGGATGTCTTGTTAATGCTAATGTTTCATGTAATAAGGTGAATGACAGATAGATAGAGAGGGAGACATATAAAAAGAAAAATAGATAGACAGCTAGACAGATGAATAGATAGATAGATAGATAGGGAGACAAATTGACAGATGAATAGATAGATAGACAAATAGGGAGACAGATAGATAGATTGATAAATGAATAGATAGACAGACAGTGACTAGCAACAAATTCCAGGATTAACGTCTCATTGCAACTCAACACTCATTATGGACAATTTTCGTTTAAAGTGAAAAGAGTGCAGAAGAATGACATATACCTCAAACGCACTCTTCCCCCTCCCCCCCAGGGTGCGTGTGGGCGTGTGTGGGCTGACAGGGCTGCCGTGGGTTGGGGGGGCGGGCGGCTTGATGGTGGAGGTAGGGATGGAACCAGGAGGACGATCAAAGTGGCTGGCTCTACCTCACGCCCACGGTCCCAACGTCAATGTGAAGGTGTGTGTGTGTGTGTGTGTGTGTGTGTGTGTGTGTGTGAGAGAGAGAGAGAGAGGGAGAGAGAGAGAGAGAGAGAGAACAATAAAGAAACAACTCGTAAAAAACACACAGCTAAGAAAACAGTAATATAGAAAGCCACACACACTGCTGAGAAAATATTACTTTGAACTATACACACCAAAAAGGAAGCTGCTTAAACACTACACGTCATCATCATCATCATCATCATCATCATCATCATCATCATCATCATCATCATCATCATCATCATCATCATCATCATCATCATCATCATCATCATCATCATCATCATCATCATCATCATTATCATCATCATCATCATCATCATTATCATCATCATCATCATCATCATCATCATCATCATCATCATCATCATCATCATCATCATCATCATCATCATCATCATCATCATCATCATCATCATCATCATCATCATGAGAGAAAATATAAAAGTAAGAGTGACAGACAAAATGCTCATCATTCAACGTCATTCAAGATCACGAACTCTTTTAAAACACAAGCTCAAGAGAAAAAAGCTACCTGTAAACACACACACACACACACACACACACACACACACACACACACACACACACACACACACACACACGCACACACATATCAGTCTTCCTCCGTTACTTGTTCATCTTTTCTTCTGTAATTTTCTATAACCTGAGTAGAGTTACCCTTGCACTTTCTAAATCATACTTAATGAATAATTATAAAGAGCAGCAAAGTTATTTTTATTTATGTGTGTGTGTGTGTGTGTGTGTGTGTGTGTGTGTGTGTGTGTGTGTGTGTGTGTGTGTGTGTGTGTGTTGCTGTACAGTATTTGAGTTTTCCTTCCTTCCCTAACATACCTCTGTCATCTAACCTAACCTAACCAAACCTACCTTACCCTGCCCTGACCTGACCTAACAAACCTAGCCTGCCTACCCTATCCTAACCTAACCTAACCTAACTTTTGCTTTGCAGTTGGAGGCGTCTATCAAGGGTCCACGTGAGGTGAAGAGCAAGAAGCGGGTGTTGGTGCGTGTGAGTGTGTGGGTGTGTGGCAGGGTGTGGCGCCATGCAGCTATAGGCACCGCCCTTACCCCACCCACTGACCCTGCCGTGCCTATCACCCTACCACTGCACCACCACACGCAGGTACTCTCCTCTGTGATGTATGGTTTGGGTGCACCATCCACTCATTCAGTGTAGTGTGTGACAAACCAAACTGTGTCCCATACTCCAGAAAGCCATAACTCCAACTGGATGTGGCATATAAGGGGTGAAATGAAAGAAGAAATTGAGGTTCACTGTTCAGATTATGCAACTCAGGGATGTACGACTGGTCACTCGTCTTCTTGAGTATACCTAAGCCTAACCACAGTCTTAGTATTATTAGGCATTTGTGGATATTACTGTTAAAAGTAAGATATTTTTATTTTTTTGAATACCATTGCAATCCTCCTCAGTGCCCCCCCCTCTCCCTCTCTCTCTCTCTCTCACACACACACACACACACACACACACACACACACACACACACATACACTTTCCACAACACCATATACCAGCTCAGGATAACACAGTCTAACTCAAAACACACACACACACACACACTTTCCACAACACCATACCCCTGGTCACAATAACACAATCTAACACCAATCTAACATCAATCTAACACAACCCACAGCTAAACGAGGACCTTGGCATCCTAGAAGTGAGCCTACGATGCGAATACACTTACAACACAGAGCCAGGCGTGGGATCTTCCAGGGGGCAAATTATCATCACTCTTGAGACCCTACAGGCGAGGAATCTAAGACCACACCACCCCGGGGTCTTAGAGAGGGCCACGCCTTCAAGACTGAGAGGTAAGACTTATTTTTTACTTTATTGTTATTAGTCTTTCTTTGTCTTTCTTCTTCGTCTTCATCATCATCATCATCATCTTCATCATTCTTCTTTTTCTTCTTTATTATTATCATCATCATCATCATCATCATCGTTATTATTATTATTATTATTACTACTACTACTACTACTACTACTACTACTATGACTATTATTCATTAGTCATAATATATAAGCTTTTTTCTTCTTGTTTTCAGATCACGTTGAGGTTGTGTGTCGAGCCGCGTTGTGGGTGAAAGGGGAACGCGCAGCAAAAGAGTCTTCATCGCCCGTGAGACTCCCTGTTACACGCGACCCTGTCATTCGCTCTAGGACGTCTTTCTCTCTGCAACGCGAGGACATACAGCACGCGGCCATCATGATCAAGGTGCTGTGTGTGCGTGTGTGTGTGTGTGCGTGAGGGAGAGAGAGAGAAGGAGAGAGAGGGGTGGGGGGAGGATGCAGATTTGTGGACTACACGTGGAAACCTTATGAAAGACAAAGTAAATTATGTTGATATAAAGGTCACGCTGATCTTAGATTCGTACCTGAGAGAGAGAGAGAGAGAGAGAGAGAGAGAGAGAGAGAGACAGACAGACAGACAGACAGAGAAGAGGGTAGGAGAAGTTACCTAAATATACAGAACACAAATCATATGGTCCTTATTACGGAATCCAACATTCTTATTAATATTGAAGTTTAAGACAAGGATAGCAGAGACAGAACAACCATATATTTTGTTAATTTACCGCTTATGCTTCTCTACAGGTGTTGTTCTAGGGTAAGTGGGCAGGTGAGGACGTGGTGTGTAATTTTCTAGATTTCTTTTCCTTTGAACAATTTCTTTCTCTCCTTCTTCCTCTTTTTCTTCTTCTTCCTCCTCCTCCTTCTCCTCCTCCTCCTACTCCTCCTCCTCCTCCTCCTCCTCCTCCCTCTTCTTCCTCTTCTTCCTCCTCCTCCTCCTATCTTCTCTAAAGGTGTTGTACTGGAGTAAGTGGGTAGGTGAGGACGTGGTGTGTATTTTCGTAGATATCTTCTCCTTTCAACAATGTCTTATTCTCCTTCTCCTCCTCCTCGTCCTCCCTCTTCTTCTTCTTCCTCCTCTTATTCCTCCTCCCCCTCCTCCTGATTGACTTACATGTTCTTCTCCACAGGTATTGTACTGCAGTAAGTGGGCAGGTGAAGATGTGGTTGGTCGTATACAGCTTGGTCCTCTGTTGTACCTTGGTAGATGTCCTGACTCCTCCACCACCTCCACACCTGACTACAACACCGTCATCACTCTCTCTCACTGGGGCCTGGCTCTCAAGACACCAGGACCTACGACCATGTGGCACCAACTGCAGCTCTGACACCTCTTCTGACACCACTTCCACCGCCACCTCACCGCCTGACCACAACACCATCATCCTCTCTCACTGGGGTCTTGCTCTCAAAACACCTACTGGAGCTATGACACCACTTATGACACCAGTTGCAGCACTGACACCACTTATGACACCAACTGCAGCTCCGACACCACTTATGACACCAAATGCAGCTCTGACACCACTTATGACACCAACTGAAGCTCTGACACCACTTATGACACCAACTGCAGCTCCGACACCACTTATGACACCAACTGGAGCTCTGACACCACTTATGACACCAACTGCAGCTCTGACACCACTTATGACACCAACTGCAGCTCTGACACCACTTATGACACCAACTGCAGCTCCGACACCACTTATGACACCAACTGCAGCTCTGACATCACTTCTGACATCACTGACTCAATCACTATTACTGACACCAGCCCCAACATCACCAGTTCTGACACCACCACTGACATCACCATTATCACCCTGCTCAGTCTGCTGGGATGGGTTTGCATTGGGAGTAGGAAGTGAGTAAATGATGAAGGATAGACACTGATAACGCTGGCTGAATCACCTTATGAAGTGGAATGAAAGAGTTAATATGTATGTATGGATGTTCTATGTACGTATGTATGTATGTATGTATGTATGTATGTGTGTGTGTGTGTGTGTGTGTGTGTGTGTGTGTGTGTGTATGAAGGTGTACACGACAAGGATAATTCCCTTTTTAACACAGTCTACACAATGGTCTCTACCCTACAGAAGTAACGAGACAGATATATTTATTTATCTTTATATTTGTTTGGTTTGCGAGGTGGAAGAGGGAATTAGAAAGATTTAAATGAGGAAATATGTGGGCCATTTTAGAGATGCTGATGATAGTGATGTTCTTGTGTTTTTTGTAAGGTTACATGATGAAGATGATGATGATGAAAATGATAATAATAACAGTAATAATAATAAAGGATAATGATAATAATAATGATGATGATAATAATAATAATAATAATAATAATAATAATAATCTTTTAATCTTATCTCTAAATGAACACGTTTATAATCTGAATATATATGAAAATTTAACATAATATTTATTTTTTTATTGGGGTTATTGGTGCACAGGATAATGAAAAAATTAAAAAAAAGAAAAAAAGAAAATTATATATGTAACAGGTTTTTTGCGTATCCTTTTCATTTCGTTATTAAGTCATTTATTTGTTTATATATTTACTTCTACCCCTGGACAATAGTAGTAGTAGTAGTAGCAGTAGTAGTAGTAGTAGTAGTAGTAGTAGTAGTAGTAGCAGCAGCAGTAGTAGTAGTAATAGTAGTAATAGTAGCGGCAGCAACAGTGGACTAGTAGTAGCAGTAGTAGTAATAGTAGTAGTAGTAGTGGTAGTAGTAGGAGTAGTAGTAGTAGTAGTAGTAGCAGAAGAAGAAGTAGTAGTAGTAGTAAATTTTGTTGTTTTGTTGCAACCTCAGCCCCATTTAAACACAAACCCAGTGGACTGGAGGCTTAAGTTCCTCTCCTGCTGCAGTCCACCATTCTCCATCTTTCGGGGGATAGGGAGGGAGCTCTGTTCATGGACGGAGATGTGGTGGCCCCGTCAGTAGCGTACTCGTCTCTTGATCTTTGTGCTTCGAGTCAGGGTTCAAACCTAAACTGTGGTGGACATTTAAAGATGGATGTTGGTAGTATCTCCTATCATATGTTTACATAACTTCGCATCTTCTCAGCTCTACGGATGACATAACCAGAATATACTCTTTTTACTCAAACTTGGCCTAAAATTCCCATCTCTCAGTCTTGAATGCTGAGCTGTAACAAGAGATAAACACTAGAATATGATGCTAGTCACAAAGAAGTGCTATGGGGAGGATTCATAGCCATAGTACTGTCTTTTCCTTCCACGTGAAATAAGCTGGAAGGAGATGAAATTTGGGCCAAGTCAAAAAGCAGTATAGCACACACAAACAACCATTTCCACACTTCAAATTTCACATACATCGCTGTTCCTATAGACATCCTTTCGCCACAGTGTCTCATAGCCACCGTAGCGAGGCCCTGCACGGTGCTTAACTGTCTTTCACTGTGGCAATGGACTTTCAAAATATTCATAAACAAAGTGCGTCAGTCTAGCGAACCACAAATATTGCTTCACTTCAGCTCTAAAGATTTTCACAGGGAAGGTACTGTACTCCACTCTGCCCATATGATCCCGCATCACTCTAGTACTTATGTTATTTTTATTTTGCCTTCTGATGCTTCTAAATCTCGCAAAGTTGGTTTACAAGACGTTTGGAGTACTAGTTTCTCTCTCTCTCTCTCTCTCTCTCTCTCTATCACACATGACGTCTGTTTCATTATTCCTCTGCCCATCAAGTGATTGGTCTGTCCGTGTGTACGTGCGTGGGTGAATGCGTGGGTCCGTGAGTCCGTAACACTATTGTAGGCAAGATATCTCCTGAACCCATGGACGGATTTCCACCAAACTCTTGTCAGTGATGCAGTATGAGGAGATGATGAACTGATTAGGGCAGCAAGTCGAGGGGTCAAAGGTCAAGGTCATATAGGGTCGACTTAGTTTATCCTTGTGGGCGCGATATCTCCTGAACCCCTCTACGGATTTCGATCAAACTTTTGTCAGCGATACAGCACGAAGGGTCGATGAACTGGTTAGGTCAGCAAGGTCATGGAGGACGTATGGCCAGTCTGTGCACAAGGCTTGGCGGAGGCATACCGAGCGACCCTTTGCATCCACAGCTCGGGGCCCATGTTCTTGGCGTCTCATTTATTCTTGCTACCACTACTACTACTACTGCTGCTGCTACTACTACTACTACTACTATTATTATTATTATTATGTTATGGGGATCGTGTCCAGGTGGCCTCCTCAAGTACTAGTAGAAGAATGAAAGAAAAAATGCTGTCGAACTGAATGAGTCAGGTATATTATGACCCTTTAACTACTAATCATCATTTAGAAAAACGACAGGACGAGCGTTATCAAGGTCTAATGATGTGTCAGAGCTTATCTTATCGAGCGTTTCAATTCCGCTATCGATGACGGACGTATCAAGATTGATAATACGAAGAGCGGAAAGTTTCTATTGAATTTTCCCCTTGCATCCCTCTCGCTCACCCTACGCGTGCGCTGAGTCGTAGCATAGTTCCTTGTGTTTTGAGATTATTTTCCCTTCTATAAGCTTCTGAAATAGGAAAATTATCAAAATATATGTAGATTGACAGCCTGGGAAAGGTATGGGATGTGCTTGTGGGTTAGTTGAGGAGTTGGGAGTAGTTAATATAGTGGTAATGTGTACGATCTACGAGGGTTTGGTCGTGGGTCAGGCAGGGGCGTGATGACGGGCAATGTTGTCGTGGGTCTCGTACGGTTGGGGCTTCACTGTGTCTCTGGCCTGTGCTCTCAACCTATATAACTCCTCACTCCCACCTTTCCGACAGTGACTTTTGGTATTTTCACCTTCCACTCTGCATGTCTGCCTGTCTTTTTATTTCCCAGTAGTTTTAGACTCTTGGATAGATATGCTGAGCCATGGAGAACAATAATTAAAGTTGATTCAAAGCCTTTTCCGCATGAATTCCAAAATCCTATGACGAGGGAATGTAAGGCATGCCCCCAAATTTCAAATCTGGGGGTTATCCAAAAAAATCTTGTAAACATTGTAAATTTTATCGAAGTTTTGTGCTTAACCCTCTGACGACGACGAATCAAACTGCCTAAGTCGATTTTATTCAGCTTAGAAGTGGCCAATCGTCTTGTTTATTAAGTATTCATTAAAGACGATTATTTTATTCTTGCTGCTAGATTTATTCAGCCTTTCGTCTAAGGGTTATGAAGACCCGTATCTATGAAGCATAAAGAGGCTCCGGCAACACTTTCTCCATAGCGATTTATTTTGCATATGCCTTTTTTATGTCATTTTAGTAGCGATATAGTTTCGCATCAATATAAGGATACTGAGGGGTAGTGTGCGTAATAAATCGCTTCGGAGGACGTGCTAGGAACTCCACAGAACCCCCTGACGAAGAGAGACGAGTTTATTCAGCTTGAGTGGCCAACCAGATGAAAAAAACACACACACACACTAAAAAAACTAAGCTCAGAATCCAGCAGAAAGCTTTAATCTTTGTTATTTGCAGATGGTTAAAAAAAGCTTAGAGTGATTTACCGTTGTCTGGGATTGAGGGGAAATTAGAGGAGCATGCTGAATGAAAATAAGCTTAGAAAGAGCACGGCCTAGGAAAGCTTAGATGAGTTTAGAGCAGTTTTAGTAGCTTCAGACCGAGGATGTATAATTTTCGTTGCATTCTTGCTATCCCTAGACGATTTATTATTATTATTATTATTATTATTATTATTATTATTATTACTATTACTATTATTATTTACATATTTATAATTCGTGGACGTGTTGTGGGGACGGCCCAGTCTGCTGATGTGGGCGTGGGTGTTGTGCTGGGGGAGGAAAGTGAATAAATGCTACAGGATAGACTCTGATAACACTGACTCAGCCTCTCCACAACACACGATAAATCACCTGGCGAAATGAGAAACTACCTTCTACTAGGATTACAGAATATCCCCGTAGTGAAGTGGTTAGAGTGAGTTATTCTGCTACAGGTCTTCTCTAACTTATAATAATGAAACGCCAAGAACTCAGGTCCCTAGATGTGGATGCAAAGGGTCGCTCGGTATGCCTCCGTCAAGCCTTGTGCAAGGACTGGCCATACAACCTCCATGACAGGGTTCCTTGTGGGTTGAAATGAGACTAAAGCTAATGTCGACCCCATATGACCTTGACCTTTGACCCCTTGACCTTGCTGACCTAATCTGTTCATCGTCCTTTCATACTGTATCGCTGACAAAAGTTTGGTCGAAATCCGTTGAGGAGTTCAGGAGATATGGCGCCCACAAGGATACACAAAGCCGACCCCATATGACCTTGACCTTTGACCCCTCGACCTTGTTGACTTAATCAGTTCATCCTCTCCTCATACTGTATCACTGCCAAATGTTTGGTGTAAATCCGTCCATGGGTTCAGGAGATATCTTGCCTACAATAGTGTTAAAGACGCACGGACCCACGCACGCACACACGCAAGCACTAACGTACAGACCATTTATTGCCTCCGACACCATGAAAAGAAGACGCCATGTTAGAGAGAGAGAGAGAGAGAGAGAGAGAGAGAGAGAGAGAGAGAGAGAGAGAGAGAGAGAGAGAAAGAGCGAGAATTAGTTTGTGTGTATTTGTGTTTGTCTGTTTCCTGTTTGCTTGTGTGTGTGTGTGTGTGTGTGTGGGTGGGTGTGTGCGCGTGTGTGTGTGCTCTAATTTTCATGTGTGTATGTGTGTTTATTTTGGCTCAGAACGAAAAAAGTATTTAAAAATCTAACTCTATTATGCAAACACACATTTTTTCCTCGTATTTTTATCGTCTTCGTAACTGCATTATAAAGTAAGGTAATTGAGTTTGTGTAGGGGATGTTAGAGAAGGGGGTATGCTGGCTGTGGGGGGAGGGGAAAGAGGAGGGAATGTGGGAGAGAAAGGATAGAGGGGGAGGAAAGAGGATGGATGGGGAGAAAAGTGGATGGAGAGAGGGATGGAAAGAATGAGGGTGAAAGGGGGGAAAAGAGGGAGAAGGAAGGAAGGGAGGGAAGGAGGGGAAATGGAGAGATGGAAGTTGAGGGGAGAGGGATGGAAAGGGAGAGAACAGGAGAGAGAAGATGAGAGGTAAGAAAGAAAAGGGAGGAGAATGGATGAGGAAGGAGAAAGGGGGAATGAAAAAAGTGAGGTTTAAGTATAGGGAGGGAAGGGGAAGGATGGGAAGGGAGGGGGAAAACAGAGAGGAAGCAGGAGGAGAGAAAGGCAAGGATGTGGGAGGAAGAGAAGGAGAGGGGAGGAAGAGGGATGGTGAGGGAAGAGTAAAAATAAGAGGAAAGAAACAAAAGTGAACAAAGGAAGGGATGGGAGTTAAGGAGGGAGGCAAGATAGAGAGAAGACAGGGAAGAAGAGAGGCAGAGAGAGGAGAGAGAGAGAGAGAGAGAGAGAGAGAGAGAGAGAGAGAGAGAGAGAGAGAGAGAGAGAGTAGGAAGAAGAGGAGGAACGGAGAGTCGAGGAGTAACGGGAGAATTTTTTGGTCACTTAAACACGGAGGAAAATGCCTGGAAGGAAATTTGGAGTGTGTGAGGGTAGGTAGTGGGTGTTGAGGTCTGGTGTGTGGGTGAGATGGAGGGTGTATGTAAGAAGGTGTGTGTGTGTGTGTGTGTGTGTGTGTGTGTGTGTGTGTGTGTGTGTGTGTGTGTGTGTGTGTGTGTGTGTGTGTGTGTGTGTGTGTGTGTGTGTGTGGGCTCAACCAGTGCCACCTGTTACTGTTGGCACTGTACCAATTCTGACCGCGGCACTCCCTCACCCTGGCACCCCGCAGCACTGACACTGGCACTCCCTCACCTTAGCCTGAGATCTGGCCCTGTATTCACTCCCTTGACACCTTTTCCTAAGCAACTTACTTTGCCTATTACACCTTATTCCATTCTTGCATTCCTTCAACCACCAGACCATTTCATAAAAGGAAAATTTCGCGCTGTAAAAGAATTAAATCTTCCCTAATTACTTTCTTCGACTTCCTCTCAGGTGAACAAGTTAATTCCATCCTGTATGTTAATGGGAGAGAGAGAGAGAGAGAGAGAGAGAGAAATGGAGGCTTTAATGTGATGAAGGGAAAGGAACGAATTGAAAAGGTGAAAATTAAGGGGGTGGGGGAGTTTGAGGCTGATGTGGGGAGGGAAGAGAGAGGAAGGGGGTGAAGAGGAAGGGGAGGGGGAAGGGGAGGAAAGGTCTGGAGGCTTGGAGGGGGAACTCTGGAGGTTGGGAGGGGAGGAGAGGGGGAGGTTGGAGGCAAGGCGAGGAAGAAGGGGGAGATTTGGATGCTGGGAGGCGAAGGAGGTGGAGGCAATGGATGTCTGAAGAAGGTTTGGGGGAGGGGGAGGTGCTGAGAGGGGATGAGAGGAGGAGAGGGAGGTGTAGGGAGGGTGAGAGGAGGAGGGGGGAGGTGTTGGGTGGGGATGAGAGTGGGGGAGACTGAAGGGTGTGTGGGGATGGAGGGAACTCCAAGAGTGGAAAATTACTCTGATGGAATTTGGCGTCTTGATATATTGAAATGAGATGAGGTATTATATCCTGGAATGACGTACACACACACACACACACACACACACACACACACACACACACACACACACACACACATCTGAGGTAAATAAAATAAAAAAGAAAAATAATGTCATGGGATATAAGGGATTAAACTATAGTCCTTTTACTTTAGCTTGGCCTAAAAATTTCCTCCCCCCTATCCTGATTACTAAGTTGCAGCAATATATTAAAACTAGACGCAAATCACGAAGAAGTGCTGCTGAAAGAATGTAGAGCCATTATATTGTTCTTTTCTGCCAGATACATAAATAAACTGCGAAAGAACGACGCTCAAGGCCAAGTATAGATGACAGAACTATAGTGCTTACCCAATACATAATTCAATCCCCTTTATTGGAATCCCCATCTAAATATAAAAAGCACATCCCTCGAGGTTTTAATATCCTATAGATGCTGGAATGACGTAAATCCTTTGATGTGGGTTGGTCCAAATTGTCCACCGCTTTTTATGTGTATTTGCTCTCTCTCTCTCTCTCTCTCTCTCTCTCTCTCTCTCTCTCTCTCTCAGCGACCTCCCTAGGATCCTTTTTTTTTTTACACTATCACCACAGCCACTGACACCATCACCACTTACACCATCATCACCATCACCATAGCCACCACTACCACCATCCCACTAACACCACCACCACCACCACCACCACCACTACCACCATCATCATTATCATCGTCATCATCATCATCATCATCATCATCATCATCATATAGCAGGTTCTTGGCTCATTTCTGGGAGAGGTCTTTCTGAAACGAAATAAAAATCTTCTTAAATATTTTTCCAAAGTTAAATAAGAAAGATGGAGAAAAAATGAGAGGAATGGAGATGGAGGGAGAGAGAAAAATTGGAGGAAATGTGGAGGAAAGTGAGAAGGATGGAGGAAGGAAAGAGATGGAGGGAGGGAGAAATATGGAGAGAAAATGAAAAGGGAGACAGGAAGAGGGAGAGATATGGAAGGAATGATTTTGGAAAGAGAGAGAGAGAGAGAGAGAGAGAGAGAGAGAGAGAGAGAGAGAGAGAGGAAAATAAAAGTTATGGGTGGGGACTGACCTGGTTTATGAGCGAGAGGGGGAGAGGTGGAGGGGTGGAGAGGTGAAGGGGGAGAGAGAGAGAGAGAGGCATCATCGAACTGAAAGGATTAATTAGTTCCTTGTTGGAGAAAGAAAAACTCTGAGCCACAATGCCCTCGAAAATGAGCAAAAGATTAATTGAAGAAAAAAAGAAAGAATCGAGAAATAAAAGTCAGCCCTGGAGTCCTTAATATAAAGAAAATTGAGAGAAAAAGTGAGAGAGTTGGATGATTAGAGAGAGAGAGAGAGAGAGAGAGAGAGAGAGAGAGAGAGAGAGAGAGAGATTTTCATACCTTCACTCCTATGACCTATTTTCCCCTTTCTTCTAGGTACCTTCAGATTATTATTATTATTATTATTATTATTATTATTATTAGTAGTAGTAGTAGTAGTAGTAGTGGTAGTAGTAGCAGTAGTACTTTTAGCGTAAGGAATGGCATCAGATTATAAAATATTTCGTGGTTGTTTCTTACGCTGTCACTAGAAGCGCCTTTCCAAAGCTAAATAAATGCATATGGATATTGAAGTAACTAGAAAGCACCCAGGGAGCGCATACCTCGGCTAAAGCCAATAAAGTTTACGATTTACCCCTCTATTCCCGTTTCCTACCAGACGAATACTTTTACGGTCTCACACACTTAACTCTACGGTCTTGGTTTGCCCTGTTACATTATCTGAGACCACATCGCTCCCCCGACGCCAATAGAAATTATGATTTATTCCTACATTTGGCTCCGGATCCGCCTCAAAATATAATCAACTCTAACCTGACCCACTGCCCACTTATCAACCAAATTTTACGGAAGTCCGATTGTAAGTTTTTGAGATATCTTGAACTCATACAGACAAACAAACAGGCACGAGTGAATACATAGCCTCCGTCCATTTTCGGTGGCGGAGGTAATAAAATATGAAAATACGTCATCGTGGGGAAGTGGTTAATGGAGGAAAATGTAAAGGAAAAAGGGAAAATAATAAATAACAGGAACCAGAAAGAAATGAAAAGTCGAGGAAGGGAAAAAGCCGAAGAAAACGCTAGTTGAAATTTTTTTGCTCGCGTCTTGGATTTTCCGCCGAACCGACCTATACTCTGTTTAATTTATCTTGGCCTAGTCACGAAGAAGTGCTACGGAAAGGATTTGGAGCCCTCGTACTTTCGTCTGCCTCTGAGATACGTGAAATGAGCTGCAGTGGACGAAAATCTGGGTCCAGTTAAGTGATGAGAGTATTGTTACTTCTTTACTTTTGCTTGGCGTAAAACTATTGCCATCTCCCCATATTGAATACTGAGTTGTAACAGTAAATTAACACTAGAATTTGGTGCTAGTCACGAAGAAGTGCACTGGAATGGATGTGAAGCTGTAGTGTTGCCTTATTCTGCCACTGAGCTACGTGAAATAAGCTACAAAAGGACGGAAATCTGGGCCAAGTTAAGGTACAGGAACGAGTTGCTTTTTCAATTACCACTCAGACACTAATATAAAGAAAATAGAAAAAAAATAGAAGACAGTTAGGAAAATGGAATGAAAATATAGAAAGTTGGATAAATAACAGACTTTGATTAGAGAGGGAAGCACTGAAAAAAGGAGGGAAAATAAAAAAATAAATGGTGCCGAATCAGTTGGATGTGGCGTCTCCAATTTCTCCCCAACCCGAACTGTTTGCTCTTTCCTCTCCAGCCCGGGCTTAGTATAAAGAAAAATGGAGAAAAATAGAAAGAGAAGGAAAAATATAGAAATCAGAATGAATAGCAGGACACAGAAACTGAAAAAAAAAGAAAAGAAAAGAAAAAAAAAGAAAAAGACGAGGAAGGGAAAATGGAGGAGAGGCAACCCGAATGTGATGGCGGCGGCTTCTCCAGTTTCTTTCCAACCCGAAGTAAGACTGTTATTAGAAAGAAAATAGACACTATGAGAGGAAAATATAACATACGGACCCTTTCATTTAGTAGTAGTGATAGTAGTAGTAGTAGTAGTAGTTGCAACCCTAGGCTCATCTGAAATGTGAACCCAGTGGACTGCAGGCTTAAGTTCCCCTTCTCCTGCAGTCGACCATCCTTCTTTTGGGGAATAGGGAGTGAGCTGAGGGATGTTTGTGTACCTGGGCAGCAGAACAGCCGGTTATATCGGCGACAGCACATGAAAGCGTCCCTCTCCAGCATCACCACCTGGATATACAGGAAGAAAACATAAATAAGTATTGTAGGAAAAGAAACTCGCTGGAAAAAAAACGCAAGAAAGAAAATATGAACACTCCAGGAAATGGAAATGGCTTAAAACAAAAAATCAAGCCGAATCTGGTAGTGGCGTCGTCTCCCGTTTCCCGCCAGAACCCAAGCGCGACGCATTTGGAGAAAGTGTGTGTAACCGCCTCATTTGAATGCAGACTTCGCGACCTGCCTCTGACATTTTTGCTTTACATACGAAAGCGCCAAATTGCGAAAATACCGGTTGCTGTTTATGGTGTTATTTTGGCGTGCGAAGGCGAGACGGTGTAATTTGTTGTGATTTTTGCGAGAGAGGTGGAATTTTGACCGGGTGTGGATGCGCCAGAGGAATGCACAATGTCTGATTAGGTTGTACAATGCAAGTAAAACGTACTATACTCTTTTTCCTCTAAGTTGGCCTAAAATTGCCATCTCTCCATCTTGAATGCTGCGTCCTAGCAATACACTGACACTAGAGTATTATGCTGGTCACGAAGAAGTGCTGTGGAAAGGGTGTAGAGACAACTAAGACATACTATACTCTTTTTACTCTAACTTGGCCTGGAACTGCTATCTGTTGATCCCCCCACTCGTCGCTCGCAGGCTAACTCCTGGGTTATTAATAAAGAAGGAAAGTAAGAAAAAATGAGAAAGACAGAGAGACAAAAAAAGGTAGGAAAGAGAGGAGGAAGGAAAGTAAGAAAACAGAGAAAAAGAAAGACAGACAGACAAAAAGAAGGAAGGGAAGAATGAAGGAGAGAAAGAAGGAATGTAAGATTAAAGACATAAAGACAAACAGACAGACAAAAAGAAAGACAGACAGACAGATTAAAAAAAGAGAGAGAAATGACAATAAATACTGATCTGAAATTAATATAGAAATTGTATTACGTGAATTCTGTAGCGTAATTTCCACCAATATTTGTATAATTGGCCACAGAATGACACAAAAACAGAAACTAACACAGCTAATGTTTTTGTGGCTCGCTGTATTTAAGGTGTAGGGGCGATGATTGTTTTTTTTCTGTCTGTCTGTTTCTGCTTCAGTCTGTGTCTGTCTTTCTGTCCGTCTTCTCTGTCTGTCTGTCCTCTTTCTCTCTCCCTCTCTCTCTCTCTCTCTCTCTCTCTCTCTCATACACCATTTATTATCCTCAACAACTATATATAACGCGAAAAAAATCATTCCAACGCTCCATGAAAAATATTAAAACTCAAAATTGCTGAGCCTGACTATTTTTTAAAATATATTTTTCCCTTTTCTCTGTGTGTGTGTGTGTGTGTGTGTGTGTGTGTGTGTGTGTGTGTGTGTGTGGTGTATGCTTCACTGTATGTGTATGTATGTATGTATTTATGTATGTATCTATGTATGCATGTATAAGTGTGTATGTATGACTGCAAGTGTGTGTATACATGTAAATCCGTGTATGTATTGCATGTAGGTCAGTGCCTGGAAATATGTATACACCTGAATCAATGTGAGTATATGTCAGTGGGTCTACATACATGTGCACATTAATCCGTGTGCGTATTTTAGATCTACATATGTGCGTCTAAGCGTGAAACGAGGTCCTAGCCTCAAAGTATAGAGCCATAAGGGTGAGGGTAGCATAGCCTTTCATTGCATAATCGACTCTATTTGCGTCATAATTTGGCCATAAAGGGTTAATGAGTGGGGGAACTAATGGTCGCTTTACTCTCTCTCTCTCTCTCATTCACTCTAACTTTGTCTCGCCCTCTGTGTGTGTGTGTGTGTGTGTGTGTGTGTGTGTGTGTGTGTGTAATTTTAAAGATGAAGTAAATATTGAGATCTTGGTAAAAACAGCGTAAGTGGCATAATCTTCGTGAGTGGTCTTGCTGAGAGAGAGAGAGAGATCTAGGGAGGCCGTATGCAATTTCGGCGCAGGACAGGTCGGACCGGAAGTAATCTTGCCTTTATGTAAACTGGACTGGGCTACAATGTCGGCTCTCTCTCTCTCTCTCTCTCTCTCCTTCTGTGTGCCTATCTATCAATCCATCTATCTCTTTGCCTGTCTATCTACGAGTATCTGTTCATCTATCTATCTGTCTGTCTATGTATGTATGTATGTATGTATTTATTTATGATGATGATGATGATGATAATAATAATAATAATAATAATAATATGGTAATTATAACAATAGTAATAATGGTAATAACATCATGATCATCATTTTCGTCATCAACATCATTAAAACACAAAAAGGGCAGCAACATCAATGACAACAACAAATACAAGAGGAATAATAAAGGTAATAATAATAATAATAATAATAATAATAATAACAATAATAATAACGATAATAATACATCACCGGATTCAAGAAATTTTTTACATCTTCACTCAAAAAAAGTCTCAAGAAAACGAAATACTCTCACCCGGCGTTATCAAGCATGAATTAAAAAAGAAGTTGAGAGAACTGATAAAGATCGCATAAATAATTGACTGTCTCCACAAAACTGAATAAAATAATCCCTAATTTACAAAAATCCAACAATCACACGTCGTCGTAAATCGCCTAACTCATAAATCATCGTAGAATAGAAATGAGTGGGATTTAAAACAGGAGTAGGGGTCAGAATTTAAAGGGCGTTAAGCTGAATGGACTTAAAAGACACTAGACTTGAATCGGGAGTGAATTTAAATATCGCACACCATTCACCACCTCTCAATGATGCCAAAACTCGCTCTGATGTACTCCTTCGCTACTATGTCCCTATTCTAAGCTGAAAATTATTGTTTAGCAGTAATATTAACTCAATAGAAGCGAAAACTTTGAACTGACAGGGTATGAGAGAAATCAAAAGGAAAAACAATGAAATGAAGAGGGTAGAGAATGCAATTTCAAAGATCATATTGCATGCTGTAGAGGTAAGAATATGGTAACATTGTTCTTGCCATATGGGTGTTTGTTTTTCACTCAGTCACCGATTTAAAGGTAAATAAGGCGAATATATAGACGAGAACGTGCATTCCGTATAAATTTTGAGTTGTTCGATGACTTGTAAGGTTTTGGGATACGTTAAACATGGTGCAAGAGCTGCCTAGGGAAAACAAAATGTCATTAGATTGAGGAATAAGGAATGTGCCTTTATTTTTCAGCAGGCGTGCCTATATTAGCATTTGCTTACTATTTACTAAAGTTTTTAGAGTGCTGAATATGTTGCTGTTAATTGTTTGTGCGTATATTACCCGCAAAGTACGAATTAATCGAATAAAATTGTACGTCTCGGAGTTTCTGGGATTTATCACCAGCCCAAAGTGCTCGCATCTAACGTTGCCACTTTTCCAATGTTTACATATGCATACACTCAAATTTCTGTATCGAAATTTTCATCATAATTAATTTCTTCTTATCTTTTAATAAATGGGCATCGAATTGATTGTGTGTTAGACTTTTCTCATGATAACAAGGCAAATTTAATGTTTGCGGTTCTCAAATTGGCACCATCAGACGTGAGCATCCCATCTCAACCAAATAATTGCTTTTTGTTTCTTGATTTAGTATTGTTTCCTAGCATATTAGAAGGTTTGAGCAATTCCAGATCAAACTTATGTAATATTAGTGAAGAAATTTACATGAAAATGGTTATTTATCGCCAATGTTTATGTTTACATTTGGACCTTTAATATTCACGAGATGAGGCACGTGACTTCAGTTTACCCCTAGCGTCGAAGGGGAGAGCGCTCAGTTTTTCAAGATCGTATCGTGCTTTCGTCTGCAAACTGTGTCCATATGGCGGGATGTAGTGACAATGGAAGTGTGAAACGAGCTCAGTATCAGCGTGATAAGGTAAGCAAGGACTTGTAAATGTGTTAATAAGGCTGAAATATAGAGAGGAAGGGAGTTGCTTCCGCGTTACTTCCGTTCTTGCAGCCCGTATTTCCAATCACGTGAACCCCGTAGCACCGCATCCTCCTCACAAGTTTGTTCCGTAATGTTTTCTGGTAGGCTATTTATCTCATTTTCGTCAATAAAAGTATGGAATTTTCAGAAAACGATATGGATTACGTGTTAAATGCAAAGTAAATAGCTTAGGAAAAGATGTTTGACAATCAACAGAGTTCCGAAGCGTGCACGCCTCGGTGAGATGCTAGCTCGTCATTCCTATTCGCATTGGAAGGCTTCGTAGCACGGGTTTCCCAGCAGTTTGTGCAACATAGTCCTTGATCTTATGTTGTTATTTATTTTTAGCATCACCAGTGTCCATCCTCTTCCTTTAGCTATCTCATTGTGTGGACAACTCTGCCATTTCATTTCAGCCAACGCCAAACGAATTTACAGTATATAGTTATGAGTCGTAGGAGCCTGAGAGCACTATTACCGTGTGTTAAATCCACTTATAGCTAGGATAAATATGCCATTCTATTCAAACCAAAGCTGATAATCTGTTTGGTGTCTGTGCAGCCTTCATCGTCCTTCTCTATTTATCATTGAGCTTATGTATCTGTTTATCCGCCTCTGTCTGTCTGTCTGAGTTTATGTACCGTATGTCTTCATCTGTCTAACTATGAGTTTATATTTATATGAGTATTCAGGTGGCTGGTTGAATGGCTGTCAATATTTGTCCAATATATCTCTATCCATTTGACCATCTCTTTCTTTATGTCTGTCTGTCTGTCTGGTTAGCTAGTTGTTTTATTTCTCTACGGTATGTGTGTATGTTCCATATGTATGTATGTATGTTTGAAAGTGTGTATTTATGTGTGTGTTTGTATGTGTAGGGTATAGCGGCTTCTACAGTATAATATCCATGTATGCTTTCGTAAATACACCCTAATTTTAACGTGCCTGCAGCTCTTCGCTAAATATTTTTCCGCAATATTCATTTCTTTTAGCCAAGTGGAGATATTTGTTCTTTATCAGTTTATATCACGTAGCTCAATGGCGGAATAAGACGATACTGTGGCTTTGCATTCCTTTCCATTGCACTTCTTCGTGACTGGCATTATATTGTAGTGTTACTCAAATGTTTCAGCTCAGTATTTAAGATGGAGAGGACAGTTTTAGTCCAAGTTCAAATTAAAGTACATGAGAAACAAAAGGCGAGAGAGAGAGAGAGAGAGAGAGGGGGGGGGGCTGCCGTAAAATGGACTCTGACAAACTTGAAGGAAGCTAAAAACTTTGATATCTTTCTCACATCCATTTTCCCTGAAGAGTCGAGGTTTGCTCTCTCTCTCTCTCTCTCTCTCTCTCTCTCTCTCTCTCTCTCTCTCTCTCTCTCTCAAATCTGAAGGGCCACTTGGCAATTCAGGGAGTCAGCTGAGGTAGAGAGAACCAAGTACCTGGTCTGAAAGCTAAATTATCGCTCTTAGAGAGAGAGAGAGAGAGAGAGAGAGAGAGCATTTGAAGTGTTTAGGTATATAGATAGATAGATAGATGGGAGTACAAAGTGAATAAAGATGTCGAAGTTCTTACAGTGCATGCAAAAGTTGGAAAGAGAAGCCATCATACCCTACCGATACAGGGAGGGGATAAAAGTTTGCCTAATATTACACCTCTTTTGCTTTTCTCTTTTCTCTGCTGCTTAATATTTCTAAACTGAGAGATGCTTGGTATATTTTTCAGCCATAATATTTCGCCTCTTCTGCGTCTTACGTTTATGTTTGGTGATATTTCCGAACAGACAGGCTTGATATTTCTCAGTACTAATATTTCACCTCCTCTGCTTCTCACTTTTCTCTGCTGGTTAATACGGTATTCCAAAATTGAGAGAGGCTTCATGTGTTTACCATAATATTTCACCTCTTCTGCTTCCCACTTTTCCGTGCTGGTTAATGTTCCTAATTTGAAATGGGCTTAGTATGTTTGTCTGCCATAATATTTCACATCATATTTTTCTCTGCTTGTTAATAATCCTAAACTGAGAGGCCTGTTATGTTTCTCCGCCTTATTATTTCATATCTTCTCCTCAGTTTTCTAAGCTGGTTCTATTTATCCGATCATATACGATGCTGGTATGGTGCGACAGGGAGGAAAGTGACAGACATGTAAATACACACGACGCAGTGGAATAGTAAGCTAACTTTTGCCCCAGCCTGTACCACTCTCTTTACTGTGAGGCGTCACGGAGGAAAATTACACTGACCCCCTTACTGTGACGCAGTGGAATGGTAACTTTTGCCCCCACTGTATCTCGCCAACACAACTGCGCAAATGGTTCTTAATATCTGCAGTAGCGGTGAAGCCCTGCGATGAAGCCTCTGCAATTCTCAGGCTAGGATTATGAAGCACTCTGTTGCACTTTGGGCCTTAGAGGTGCCTTTTGAGGTGGAGGGGAGAGAGGAGTGGACGGGAAGGGCGGAGGAAAGGGTGGAGTGGAGGGAGGGAGGTAGGGCGGAAGGGAAGGAAAGGGAGGGGGAAAGGGAGAGGTGCTTGGGGTGAGGTGGATGGGGGATGAAGGTAGAATGGAAGGGATGGGGAGGGGGAAGAAGGTGGAAGGATAAGGAGGGGGAAAGGGAGAGGTGATTGAGTGGAGTGGGAAGAGGGTACAGGCGGAAGGGAAGAGTGGGGGAAGGGGAGGTAATGGGGTGGGGTGGGGTGGGGGAGGAGGGAAACCGACTCTGTGTGTGTGTGTGTGTGTGTGTGTGTGTGTGTGTGTGTGTGTGTGTGTGTGTGAAGGGGGTCAAGTGTTGCGATAGAGTGTTTTATCTGTGTATCTTGTGGGTTGATTTTTGTTTTTTTACCTTTTAAACCTCAAGAGACGAAATATTTGTTGTATTGTGACTGACGATGGACGATTTTACAACTTTTGGAAAACCTTTAAGTGTGAGGCGTAGTGGAGGTGGTGGAGGCAGTATGAGAAAGAATGATAGATATTCTTGTTGGCACAACAGTTTGGTTAAGGCAGATACAATTATATACCTGCCTACCTATACAGTCTCTCTCTCTCTCTCTCTCTCTCTCTCTCTCGCGTGATTTTTAGGAATGACCATCTTGTAAAAATAAGTAGGCACCAGTACCATTCAAAACACACACACACACACACACACACACACACACACACACACACACACACACACACACACCTCCCGCGCCATGTGTGTGTGGTTGGCAAATATGTTCGCTCGTTGAAAAGAATTTTAATTTGGGAGAGAGTTTTACGGACCCAAGAAAACGATACATTTTGGAAACGTTCAGAGGATTTCAGAAATGTTCCAGCCTTCCTGATCTGAAGGCCTAGAAAATGAGTTGCTGTTCCCCCTCTGTCTGTCTATGTCTGTCTCTGTCTGTGTCTGGTCTGGTCTGGTCTGGTCTGTCTGTCTGTCTGTCTGTGTCTGGTCTGGTCTGGTCTGTCTGTCTGTCTGTCTGTCTCTGTCAGTGATTTAAATAGGTAGGTAGGTAGAGAGAGAGAGAGAGAGAGAATGATGCGGGTTGTAAAGAAAAAGGATATCACAAGGAAATTAATGAGCTGTGTGTATGTGTGTGTGTGTGTGTGTGTGTGTGTGTTTTATTAATGAGTTTAGAATTCACTTCCCCCCCCTCTCTCTCTCTCTCTCTCTCTCTGTCCATTCCTAATTAATTTTCCCAGGTACGTATAAAAACAGAAGCCATGTACGTAAATATTTGCCCCAAATTTTGCAAGATTCGAAAAAAATATCATACCAGGTCGTAAGATTTTTTTAAATATATATCAGTGACCCCGGAAGATATCAAAGAAAAGCAGAAAAAATAAGAGAAAGAGAAAAATTTATGACTGAAGATGGGGGAGAGGAAGGGGGAAAGGGAGAGACGGAGGGGGTAAAGGAGAGGGGAAGAGGAAGGTAGGAGGGGAAGGGAGAGGAAGAGAAATGGGGAGGAGGGGGAAAGGGAGAGGTGGAGGAGGTAAAGGAGAGCGGAAGAGAAGGGGAGGGGAAGGGAGAGGAGGAGAAGGAGGGGAGAAGGGAAAGAGGAAGTGAGAGTGGATAATGGAGAAGAGGAAGAGGAGGTGTGAGGGGAAAGGGAAAACGGGAGAGAGAGGTGAGAGAGGACGGAAAGCGGGTCAGGAGGGGGAAGGGGGAAAGGGAAATGTCAGAACGGTAGGGATGGGGGGATGGAAGCGGGGGAGGGGTTAGAAAAGGGATGGAGGAGGAGGAAGGAAGAAGTTTGAAGGAAGAGGAAGGAACGGGAGTGAAGAAGGGATTGCAACAGGAAGAGAAATGAGAAGGACTGAAGAAAAGGGGGAAGGGGTAGGTGAAGGAGAAAGAGAAGGCAAGAGAGGGGAGGAAGGGAGGGAAGGGGTGGAGAGGGGAAAAGGAGGGAGTTAAGGAAGAGGGGAAAGAAAATGGTGCATAAGGAAGGGGAAAAGGGGGAGGCTTAGATGAAAAGGGAAAGAGGAAGGGAGGGCATATAGCAAAGGGGATGGAGGAAGGGAAGGGAGAAGGGGTTAGGGGTGGAAAGGGGGGGAAGTTTTGGTAGGAGGAGACGTAGAAGGGAAGGGAGGGAGAGAGGATGAAATGAAAGGGGGTAGAAGAGGAAGGGAGGGGAGGGGGTCAAGTGAGGGGATGGGTGGGGGAAAGGGGAGGGGGAGGCTTAGATGAAAAGGGAAAGAGGAAGGGAGGGGATATAGCAAAGGGGATGGAGGAAGGTAAGGGGGGAAGGGGTTAGGGGGGGAAAGGGGTGGAAGTTTTGATAGGAAGAGACGTAGAAGGGAAGGGAGGGAGAGAGGATGAAATGAAAGGGGGTAGAAGAGGAAGGGAGGGGAGGGGGTCAAGTGGGGAGATGGGTGGGGGAAAGGGGAGGGGGGGGTTGATACGAGGTGGCACAATAACACAATCTATAAAATGAAATGGTAAAAGTTTGAATGGTAATGGTAATGGGAGGGGAGTTGTGGGGTAGGGGAGGGATGGAGGGGAGTTGTGGGGTAGGGGAGGAATGGAGGGGAGTTGTGGGGTAGGGGATGGATGGAGGGGAGTTGTGGGGTAGGGGAGGGATGGAATGGGTGTGGGTTGGGGTGGGGTAGGGATAGGTGATGGGGCACTGATGGTGATGGTGGTGGTAATGGTGATTGTATTGATGGTTTTGGTGGTAGTGATGATGATAATGGTGACGATGATGATGATGATGATGGTGGTAGTGGTGGTTGAATTGATGGTTATAGTGATGGTTATGATGGTGAATGGTGATGATGGTGATGGTGGTGGTGATGTTGGTAAAAGTGGTGGTGGTGATTGTGAACTGTACTGAGGTGATGAGATGGTATAGTGATTAATGATGATGGTGAGGATGGTGATAATGACAGCTGATGATGATAGTGAATGGCGATAGTGATGAAGTTGTGATGATGATGATAGTGGACGATTGATGATGATAGCAATAAATGATGATGCCTGACCCCACTATCATCAAAGCGATTACGTTTTAAAATATTTTCTTAGTGCTACACACATTCCTTTTTATTCAATCTCAGTTAACCTTTTCGAAATGACTGCGTTAATTAATTTCGAAATCTAAGGTGAGATGTGTAAAGGTGGAGATGAAAGGCGTGAAGGGACGGGAGGTGAGGGGGAAGTGAATTTGGAGTGAAGCGAAAGGAGACGACGCAGTGAGGTGAGGTGAGGTGAAGAAAGGGTAGGGGAAGTGAACAGTGAGGTGGTGGTAGTGAGGCAATGTGAGAAGGTGATATGAGGTGAGATAAGGTGAGGGAAGTGAATAGTGAGTCAAAGTGGGGCGAGGTATGGTGAGATGAAGTGATTAAGGCGACAGTGAGGGAAGTGAATAGTGAAAATAAAAGGCAAAGTGAAGCAAGATGAGGTTAGATGAAGGACGAGACAAGCTGAGATGAGGTGAGGTGAGGTGAGGTGAGGTGAGGTAAGGTGAGGTGATAGTGAGAGCAGGTGCAGGTGGCCGTAACATACAGCATGGTGCGCAATCTGCTGTAACTTAGCCCCCGGAAAAAGCGATGTTATTGGCTCATGGTATACGGTACAGCGCCTCGCCACACCGAAATTGGTTGCATGCCCGCCTTTACGGGAGAAAATGCCGTGCTGGGAAGTAGGAAATTGCTAGAAAATTGCTGTATGATGAAGGGAAGTTAGTTTATTTTTTGTAACATTAATAAAAGCGAAGTTAACCTTTTCACAGCCCCGCCCTAGGCCCATAGTTAGTTGCATGTCCGCCTTAAAAACTTGCTTGCCAGGAGGTGGTTAGGTACCGCATAAAGTAGGAAAGTTTATTATATTATGTCTAACATCACTAACAGCGTATTTTGTGCTCTAATATTAGTAAATGGAAGTATATTTATTCTAACATCAGTAAAAAGGAAC